>NC_134359.1:56219290-56522693 GCF_048569485.1 Anomaloglossus baeobatrachus
TCAAGGTGGCCCAACCAGTTATTAGGTTTAGGGGCAATCACTTTTTCACACAGTGCTTTGTAGGTTTGGATTTATTTTTCTCTTAATAATAATAATAATAATAATAATAAAAAATAAAAAAACATTTAAAAAGTCCATTCTGTGTTTACAAGTGTTATCTTTGTCTAATATTTAAATTTGTTTGGTGATCTGAAACATTTAACTGTGATAAAAATGCAAAAGAATAAGAAATCAGGAAAGAGGCAATCACTTTTTCTCACCACTGTGTTTATAAAGACAAAAGAAAGTATGGCTCCAAGGTGTGAACGTATGGGAGTCTCACAAAGGGAGAACTATGTCAGTGAAAACTAATGAGCAAACTGAAATGCAAAATAAAATAACAATCTCACACAACTCTTATGATATGTTTAATACACCTGTAAATAATGCAGGATAATAGTTACCATATTAATGTACCCCTGGGACGCCCAGGGTCATTTGACACTCATATTGACACTGAGGCCAAATAGGTTTTTATTATCAATCTCTATAGCATTCACTAATGTATGTAAAAACACTACAAAAATGCAGCAAATACATAATCATTTGTATACCAATGTTTTTATAGCATTGTTGACGGTCTTCATTGAAGTTAATGAGTGAAAAATTGATTCAAAATGCTAAAAGAATTGACGCTGCAGATTATTTTCTGTATGAAATCTGCAAGTCACAAATAAGCAACATGTACATAACAGTCCAGGATTATTATTATTTATTATTATAGCGCCATCAATTCCATGGCGCTTTACATGTGAAAGGGGTATACATAATAGGGACAAGTACAATAATCATAAACAATACAAGGCACAGACTGGTACAGGAGGAGAGAGGTCCCTGCCCTCGAGGGCTCACAGTCTACAAGGGATAGATGAGGATACAGTAGGTGAGGGTAGAGCTGGTCGTGCAGTGCTATATCAGACTGAGGGTTACTACAGGTTGTAGGCTTATTGGAAGAGGTGGATCTTCAGGTTCCTTTTGAAGCTTGTCAAGGTAAGCGAGAGTCTGATATGTTGTGGCAGAGCATTCCAGAGTATGGGGGAGGCACGGGAGAAGTCTTGGATGCGATGGTGGGAAGAGGAGATGAGAGGGGAGTAGAGAAGGAGATCTTGTGAGGATCTAAGGTTACGTGCAGGTAAGTACCGGGAGAGTAGGTCACAGATGTAGGGAGGAGACAGGTTGTGGATGGCTTTGTATGTCATGGTTAGGGTTTTGAACTGGAGTCATTGGGCAATGGGAAGCCAGTGAAGGGATTGGCAGAGAGGAGAGGTCGGGGCCTAGAGGGGGGACAGGTGGATTAACCGGGCAGCATAGTTTAGAATAAATTGTAGGGGGCGAGACTGTTAGAAGTTAGGCCACAGAGCAGGAGGTTGCAATAATCCAGGCGGGAGATAATAAGGGCATGTACTAGGGTTTTTGCAGCTTCTTGGGAAAGTAATCTACGGATCCGGGAAATATTTTTGAGTTGGAGGCGGCAGGAGGTGAAGAGGGCTTGAATGTGTGGCTTGAAAGAGAGATCAGAGTCTAGGATTACTCCCAGGCAGAGAACACGTGGGACTGGGGAAAGTGAGCAGCTATTGACATTGATGGATATGTCAGGTGGGGGGGTTAAGTGAGGAGGAGGAAAGACAATGAATTCTGTTTTGTGCATGTTCAGTTTTAGAAATCGAGCAGAGAAAAAGGATGAAATAGCAGACAGACATTGTGGGATTCTGGTTAGTAGAGAAGTAATGTCAGGTCCAGAGAGGTAGATCTGTGTATCATCAGCGTAGAGATGATACTGAAAGCTGTGGGATTCTATGAGCTGTCCCAGGCTGAAGTTGTAGATGGAGAACAGCAGGGGTCCAAGAATTGAGCCTTGTGGGACACCGACAGATAGGGGGCGAGATGAGGAAGTGGTGTGAGAATGGGAGACGCTGAAAGTTCGGTTGGTTAAGTATAAGGAGATCCAATATAGCGCCAAGTCTGTGATGCCCAGAGACGAGAGAATTTGTAGTAGAAGGGAGTGGTCTACTGTGTCAAAGGCAGAGGACAGATACAGGAGGAGGAGGACAGAGTAGTGTCGCTTGGCTTTTGCAGTTAGTAGGTTAGGATTCTCATTGACTTTGATGGAATCAGGATTCCCTTCAAGGTTTGTGACAAAGCTGCACTCAAAAATGTATTAAAAAATGAGATAAAATGCAACGTGTACACACAGCCTAAGTTCTTATGGTCAGTGGTGTCCTCTCTCTATCTCTTCTGTAGAGAGTAAGCTCTTATGGTCAGCAGAGTCCTCTCTCTCCTTTAGAGTGTAAGCCCTTATGGTCTGTGGTATCCTCTATCTCTTCTGTAGAGTGTAAGTTCTTATGGTCAGTGGGATCCTGTCACTCTCCTGTAGAGTGTAAGCTCTTATTGTCAACAGCGCCATCTCTATTTCATCTGTAGAGTGTAAGGTCTTATGGTCAGCAGGGTCCTGTCTCTCTATCTCTTCTGTAGAGTGTAAGCTCTTATGATCAGTGGGGTTCTTTCTGTCCATCTCTCCTGTAGAGTGTAAGCTCTTATGATCAGTGGAGTCCTCTCTCTTTCATTTGTAGAGTGTAAGTGTACCTCCCCGGGCTCGGCTGCAACCGAGCCGCTCGGATCCGGGCTCGCTGGTGGGTGGCTCGAGCGTCTCCGGACCCGGGGGTCCCGTGGTCACTCCGATCTGAAAGGGGCTGGCGGTTTAGGGGACGTAGGTGTACGGCCGAAGCCGTGGTTAAGTTCGTGACGCCACCCACGGGTTGTGGTGAAGGTGGACACCACCGCTGCAGTTACGGGGCACCCGGGGAAGGTGTTATGCAGCAAGTTGTTAACCCCTCCGTGGGCAGGGATGGTGGCCCCAGGACCCATTGGGGGTGTTTGGCAGTGCAGGGAGATGGGCGGCCGGAGGGCACTGGTGTACTCATGATTAGAAACACACAAGTCTCTGGTAAACCAAGGTGATGGTGGTCGGTGCCCGCAGCCGGCCACAGTCTGGTCCCCCACCCAGTTGGTGGTCTCTGCCTTTCTCCTGCACCTGTTTTGTGTGATGTTGGACTACCTGAACTTGCAATACAGGAGTCCGCTCCCCGGCTTGTATATGTCGGAGGAGCCCTTTGGGCTGTTGTCTTCAGTCGGGACTTTGGGTGGGAAAGGACCTATAGTCCTGGCTGCAATCAGTTAATTAGCTAGCCTCCAGTAGCTTCTGGACCTAGCTTCAGGGTCTGAGTACCCTCCTCTGTGCTCCGGTTTCCAGTCGGTTCCCCGGGTCGATACCGGCGGTCGACTACCCTGTCCCGGTCCACCACGGTTCCACTGAGCCGTCTTCCCGGCTCTTGCAGGCAGAGACCTCCGTATGCCTCCTAGCCAAAGGTGCCCGGTCTCCAACCCTGGCACCTGTCAGATAGCTGCAGACATGGGACACAGGCCTGCTTCCACTCTCCTTCACTCCTGAACTCATCATCTCACGTTTTTCCCGCCTCAGGCTCTCTGAACTCCTCGGTGGGCGTGGCCAACCACCTAGTTCCGCCCCCTGGTGTGCCCATCAAGCCCTGAGGGGGGTGACTAGGGTTTTTATGGTTGGCTGGTGACACCTTATTAGGTGACAGGTGTTGTGCGGGGGTCTACCTGTGACTATCTGGCTAGTCCAGGACGTCACACTAGCACAGTAGTGCAATGCGAGAAATTCTCGCATTGCACTCGGACACATGTTAATCAATGAGCATGCTGCGTTTTGGAGAGTTTCTCGCGCAAGTCTCTCCAATGCAACTCTATGGGATCGGGGAAATAAACGGATGTCACACGGACCAGCACTCACACCATCCTAGTGACATTCGTTTTTCCAAATACATTTATCGCATGTTTCACAAAACACTGGAAATGAGTGAGGTCTCACAATGTCGGTCAATCTCTATCTCTGTCAGTCGGTCTCTCCCTCTCAGTCTCTATTCTCTCTCTGTCGGTCAGTCTGTCGGTCGGTCTGTCTCTCTGTCAGTCTCTTTCTCTCTCTGTCCATGTTGGTCTATTCCCCTTCCCTCTCTCTAATACTCACCGATCACGAGCTCGGCAAAGCATGGCGTTCACACTGCTCCGGCGGCTTCTCCTCTTTTGAAAAAGCCGGCCGCTCATTGTTCAATCTCATATTCCCTGCTTTACCCGCCCACCGGCGCCTATGATTGGTTGCAGTCAGACACGCCCCTATGATGAGTGACAGCTGTCTCACTGCAACCAATCACAGCTGCCGGTGGGCAGGTATATATCATGCAGTAAAATAAATAAATAAATGATAAAAAAAAAACAGCGTGCGGTTCCCCCCAATTTTAATACCAGCCAGGGTAAAGCTACACGGCTGAAGGCTAGTATTGTCAGGATGGGGAGCCCCACCTTATGGGGAGCCAACCACCCTAACAATATCAGCCAGCAGCCGCCCGGAATAGCCGCATCCATTAGATGCGACAGTCCTGGGACTGTACCCGGCCATCCCGAATTGCCCTGGTGCGGTGGCAATCGAGGTAATAAGGAGTTAATGGCAGCAGCCCATAGCTGCCACTAAGTCCTAGATTAATCATGGCAGGCGTCTCCCCGAGATACCATCCATGATTAACCTGTAAGTTTAAGAAAATGAAAACATACACCCAAAAATCCTTTATTTGAAATAAATAACAAAAAAAACCAACCCTCTTTCACCACTTTATTCAAGTCCACAAATACCCTTCCATGTCCGACGTAATCCACAGAGGTCCCTCGACGCTGTCAGCTCTGCTACATCAGAAGCTGACAGAGAGCAGTCACAGACCACGACCGCTCTCTGTGAGCTCCCCGCAGCGACTGAAGTGAGTCGCGCTATCAGCGATTACGTCACTCAGGTTACCCGCGGCCACAGATCTCAGCGGGAGGACTTCTGCTGTGGCCGCGGGTAACCTCCGTGATGGCACCGCTGATAGCGCGGCTCACTGCGGTCACTCAGGGAATTTGCAGTCACCGGCGAGACCTTCACCGGTGACCGAAAATCAGGGGCCATGCCACACAGACAGCCGCAGGATGACAATGAAGTCGGGTGAAGTTCATCCGACTTCATTCTGATTGTGCGGCTCTGTCTGTATCTGCTGTCAGCGGCCATTCAGCTCTGCTACATGGCTCTGTCTGTGTCTGCTGTCAGCGGCCATGTAGCAGAGCTGAATGGCAGATGACATAGTAAAAACGGATCCCATATGCATCAAACACGCATTACACACGCACTGCAATCATGAGAAAAATTCCAGGATCGCAGTGCAGTTGCATTGCACACTGATCATAAAGTGAACTGAAATCATCCGACTTTTTATCATGCAACTCGGACCGATTTTACACGCATAAGTGTGTTTCCAGCCTTATGATTAGTGGAGTCTTCGCTTCCTCTCTCCCCCAAGTGTATTTTCCGAGCATTTACAACCTTTCTCGTATCAAGATGTATGCAAATTTATTCGATACTTATCAAAATTGGGGGGGAAATTCTGCAAAGTCATCAAGCTTGAATTTCAAAAGATGCGCTCATTTTTAGTCACGGTCGCTGCAAAATTGCAGCTGTACCTGAACTTTCTTCCACTATGGTGCAATGTAGCAATGTCATACAGCCATCTTTGACCGTATAGTCCCATCTTTAGCTAAACTGTTTCATATCATTTATTAGGAAGCTAAAAAGGGGTTGTTCAGGATTAAAAAAACATGGCTGCACAACGTGTGTACAATGTAGCCTTCTCCTTGATGACAAAACAAAAGACACAGCAGCCCCTGTAACCAAAATCACAAAAGTAAAGCCGGGGGCACATGGGGATCTACTGCGATCCTCGCATGACACTCGGTTCACGCTAGCAGCACAGCAGGAGCCGATTGTCACTGCGACTGAGGTCCGATCACGCGATAGGACCTCAGCTGCGGGGAGTGGGCCGGCACTGAGGAGGGGCAGGGCGGCACTGAGGAGGGGAGGGAGAGATTTCTCTCCCTCTCTCCTCCGTTGCCGGCTATTGCCATTCTCGCCCTGCACTCGCGGTACACCGGTGTACTGCGAGTGCAGTGCGATTTTTATCTCGCCCCATAGACTTGAATGGGTGCGAGAGAAACAAGACTCACATTACAGTCACAGCATGTTGCGATTGTTTTCTCGGTCCGATTAGGGCTGAGAAAATAATCGCTCATGTGCGCTGACACACAGGCTAATATTGGTCCAAGTGGAATGCGATAAAACATCGCATTCCACTCGCTCCGATTTTCATGCCGTGTGGCTTAGGCCAAATCCAGCCAGTGTTCCCCTTTAGCTTGGGGGTCGTTAGAGTTTGGAACTTTGGAGATTATTTTCCTTCCCAATAAAAATGTATCAGTATTAGCCCGCTTCATAGAAATCAGGATGGGGTAAGGTCTGTTTGGGCAAGGTGTACATTACATCTGCATAGGTCTATTGTTTATTCATGTATTAAATCCTTTAGAAATGTGCTAAAATGCCTCCTACTCATTATAAAAATCCTGCCACCCAAGAATTAGGACTTTGATGTCACCAATCCTGCTTCAAAGGCTTCTTACAATGCTATTAATCAGTGCAGCCTCTGAAGATATAGCCAGAGAAAACATTTGGACATCTTGTGTTAAACTTTGCATAAACTTTAAAATATACTTGGATGTCTTGCAGATGAATTCTGTACATCACCGCCGTACAATATGGTCCTTTTTTACCAGCTATTTTAGAAAATTGTGGAAATTTGTTCACATAAAAGACTATTACAAGTGTGAGGTACAGATAGATGTAGAGGAGCTGAGTGTGTCGGCTGCAGCAGCGCTCAGTTCTCTGTTTGGCACGACTGATCGGAACGTGTTTTACATAGAACCTACTACATTCTCATCACAATGATCAAGCTATGCAATAATAAAGGGTTAAAAGCAAGCTATAACTAGAAAATTACCTATTCTTTAAATCAGGTTCTTTTGTGTAATGTTTTTCTTAACTACTGGCTATTTTTTTTCTATAACTAGCTCAATCTGTATTAAAATTGCAATTCTCATACTGACCACCAGAGCTTTTTTTTTAGACTTTAATTTTGTTTTAGGAAACAACACATGTACATTAACCACAATGCACAGACTTAGTTCCTATGTTTTGTATTGATGCATCTAATGAACATGTGCAAAGGTCCATTGTAAAGGGAGGGGGAGGAGGTGAGCTGTGACATCACCTATTATGATTGTTGGATCCTGTCATAACAACTTGCTGTGCTCATGTTCATCCTTTGTAATGTCTTTTAAAGGGAACCTGTCACCAGTTTTGGGGCCTATAAGCTGCGGCCACCACCAGTGAGCTCTTATATACAACATTCTAACATACTGTATATAAGAGCCCAGGCCGCTGTGTAGAATGTAAAAATCCCTTTATAATACTCACCTATCCGGTCGCTGCGGTAGAGTTGGGTCATATGGGCGTTTCCATTCTCCGGCGCCTCCTCTTTCGGCCATCTTTGTCGTCCTTCTTATGAAGCTGGAGTGCATGACGGGTCCTACATCATCCACACTAGCCGGCATTGAGGTCCTGTGCAGACGCACTACAAAACTTTGATCAAGCCTGTGCAGGGTAGATCAAAGTGCGCCTGCGTGGGACCGGCGAGTGTGCATGATGTAGGACGCGTCATGCACCCCGGCTTCACAAGGAGCACGAAGATGACCAAAAGAGGAGGCGCTGGTACCGGAGATTGGGGACACCCATCTCACTAGAATCCAGCGCAGCGACCGTTTAGGTGAGTGTTATAAAGTGTTTTTTTACGTTCTACACAGCGACCTGGGCTCTTATATACAGCATGTTACAATGCTGTATATAAGAGCCCACGGCTGGTGGCCGCAGCTTATAGGGCCCAAATCTGGTGACAGGTTCCCTTTAACAGCTTCGGGCTTCAAAAGCTGTGAAGCAGTTAAAAGAATTAACCTTACGATTAATCAGATGGCTTCCACTGCCACCATCTTATATGTGAAGTGTAAACATGAATAAAAAGAAAGCTGTGTATGAGGTGTCCGAAAATTTGCCTAGATAAACCCTACCAGTGTTTTACTTAAGCATCTCTGCTTAAAAAGCGATGCAGATGTGTGGCAGTTGTTATAAGATGCCATGTGCACATACCCTAATTTATTCCATTAGATTTTGAAGCAGGAGATGGTACTTTAAAGGGAACCTGTCAGCAGAAATTTCGCCCAAAACCTTAAAGATTCCCCCTCTCAGCTCCTGGGCTGCATTCTAGAAAGGTCCCTGTTATTATTGTGCCCCATGTGAAACCAAAATAAAGACTTTATAAAGTGGTACCTTTTTGTATTCAGATACTGTAAATGTGACACGGGGGCGGGCTTTCTGGCGTCCGTTATTCTGCCTCCTGGTCCTGTATGCCGCCCCCATCGCTCCTTTCCATATCTGATGCACCGCCCACTGCTCCAGCCATCCCCGCGCATGCCCAGTGCCAGTCTCACGGGACTGAGCAGTGTGACCGCTGGTGACGTGTGCGCACGCAAGTGATTATGGGCGGGGTTGTGATTGTTATCAGCAAGTACCCGTCCATAATCTCGTGAGCGCGCAAACCTCACCAGCCGTCACACCGTGCTCAGGGTACATGCTAGACTGTATGGGCTGCTTGCAGGGATGACGTCCCTTTTGTCACTTGATAGGGACGTGTTCAAAATACTATCACATGACAAAGGGACGTCATCCCTGGAAGCAGCACATACAGTCTAGCATCTACGCTGAGCACAGTGTGAGGGGCGGCATACAGGACCAGGAGGCAGAATAACGGACGCCAGAAAGCCCGCCCCCGTGTCACATTTACACTATCTGAATACAAAAAGGTACCACTTTATAAACTCTTTATTTTAGTCTCACATGGGGCACAATAACAGGAACATTGCTAGAATGCAGCCCAGGAGCTGCAGAGGGGGAATCTTTTAGGTTTTGGGCGAAATTTCTGCTGACAGGTTCCCTTTAAGATCTCTAGCAATGACTTGTCTTCCTCTATTATAAATGCTTGAACTGACGGTTCTTTCCGTTGTCCAGTTGTCATTTGTTTGTAACAGAACCAGTATTTTAAAAATACTGGATCCGTTAAAAACAAATGCGCACTTTAGTTACCACTTTGCATCCGTTTTATACAGTTTGTAACAGATCCATTTCCTATAGGCGTGCACCAATTATACATTTTGTCATTGTTGTTTCAATATATTAAGTATTTTATCAATAGGAGAAAATCACTGCAGGACTAGCTGCCCGCTTGCCTCCTGGTCCATCCACACCCCCAGCAGCAGCTTACTGTCAATATACAGTGCAGATAGAAAGCAGCTAAATCAGTGGTGTGGGCAGGGTTCACTTTCTGAGCCCTGCTACATCTACATCAGAGAAAACTACAGCTGCTGCACAATGTAAACTAAGTGATACATCGCTGGAATCATCGAATCTTTTCCTACATTATACTCTGATTAGGTAGCAAAAACCTGCTGACAGATTCCATTTAAAAAAATAAAACCATTAAAGGGACTCTGTCAGCAGATTCTGCAATCTAACTTGAAGACAGCATGCTACAAGTGTTAAAAACAGAAATTTCAGCACTGCCTCTGTTATCTCACAGTTTTTGTTTATCTGTAATGTTAACTTAAGCCTCTTATCTTTATCATTAGTTTGTCTCAGCAGCACTATAGTCCAACTCTGCCCCCTCTGTGATTAGCAGTTTCTATCTATTGAAATGCACACTGAAAGCCTGGTGTGGGCGAGGACAGCTTTCCCAGCACTGCTACATGCAAAATCTCACATCCTTCACTGTGTTAGAACGGCGGCAGCCACTAATCTAAGTCCCTACAACATGCTGCTCTCTGATGCGTTAGAACAAAATCTGCTGGCAGATTGCTTTTAATGAATGACATTACAGATGATCATTCATTATGATCCGTTCCAGAGACTTTATTTTTTTTAAAAAAATAATGTATACAGTTGCAATCCATTTTTTTGTTTTCTTGTATAAGGCTATGTGCGCACGTCGCGTAAAAACATGCAGTTACGCTGCGCTTTGTAGCGCAGCGTAACTGCATGCGTCCTGCGTCCCCTGCACAGTCTATGGAGACTGTGCAGGGGCCGTGCGCACGTGGCGTTTAAGAGCGCAGCGCTTCGGCTACTGCCGAAGCGCTGCGCAAAAAGAAGTGACATGTCACTTCTTTCCTGCGCTTTGCCGGCAGCTCCTGCTCTGTCTATGGCAGGAGCTGCAGGCAGAGCGCATGGAATCGGCGCTCACTACGGACATTTCTGCAGCGATCTAAAGCGCACATGTGCTCTTCAGATCGCTGCAGAAATTTCTGCAGGGCTTGTACGCAACGTGCGCACATAGCCTTACAGTGAAGTGCATTACATTTTAGGACAATTCCATCCATATTCAAATGAACGGATCCTTTAGTGGATGATATTATTTTTGTATTTGTCATCCCAAAATGGACTGAAAAGTGAAAATACCTAGTGGATGTGTGATCAGAGCCTAGCAATACTATAGAATCTTGCCTTCGGAAAAGACATCTTTCTACCCCCCCCCCCCCCCCAATCCACCTCCACCCACCCCAAAAAACCTTCTGTCTTGCTTATTACAGCTATTAAAGTCACAGATGTGAAAAAGATTGTACCTATGTTTTATCTGTTCTAAGTGGGAGGCGTAAGTCTTTTATTCTCCTGCTGATTGGTGGGTGTTCAACTGTTAAGACCCCATCACTGGTCTGGAGAACTGGACTCAAAAGACCCCATTAAAATTAAGAGACCCTTTTTCTCACTAAACACAGCATGGATCTCAGCCTATTTTAAATGAATCTGCCAAATATTTCTCTTTCTAAAAAAAAAAAAAAAAGCCCCTAAAACATATGATGGCGACATACGGTAGTATTTATGGTTGTGTATTGCGTCATCCTTACAATAGGTCTGGTCTTACAGCACAAATTGTGAGAATTAAAGAAATTCTGGAGACTAATGAAAAGTTCTGTCTGTATCGCACAGGTAATCTGGCTCAGTCAAGGGCACGGGTGACAGCAGCATCTAGATCTCTACCACCTCAGCTCAATGCTGGACGCATTAAGGTCAGTATATGAATGGACTAGTAAAACTGCTGCCATGTAGTCCACTGATTGGCTGCTTTCTGCCTATGCCCAGTGTTCGCATAAAGCTACCAATCAGTGGTGTGGGCGGGGTTATACAGGGCTCAGCATTCAGAGAACTGGTAGATCTGTACAGGGATTTTACCAAAATTGCAGCAAATGAGTAAAGTAAGTGACATCGCTGGAATCAGGGTCTCTGTCTCTTTTTGAGGCTCCTCTCAAATGGGATTATCAACAAAAATCTCAAAAGTTCACTATGCCACTAATAAATGCATAGAAATCTCAATATTCTCAAAATACACTGGGGGCTGCCCTCAAGAATAAAGAATAAAGTGGCAAGTACAGTATAAAAACAATGTTTAGTAAATAAATTACCAACAATGTATAAAAAAATTAATGTATGGGGAAACATGATTTGGATACAGGGTTATTGCTTGCTAAATAATGTATAGCAGGTTAAATGTTTTGATGTAGTACCTACAAACTGTGTAAGTACAACCACAAGAAAATTCTACAAGAAGGCTTGGTGACCAAAATGTATGTATCCCGAGACATATGTGTGTCTAGAGACATTGTAGGGCAAAAAAAAAGTGTTACAGCAGTGTATGGTGCACATACCTAGGTGTCTGCTGGTAGGTCCCTGGCCCCGACGTGCGTTTCGTCATCATTTCCTCAGGGGGGCATGCTTCCCTGGCCATGATGTCGGGAGTTGGATACACATATATATATATATCCTTATAGATGAGGTTATTTGGATGAGCTGGCCATTCACAGTGCTGTGTTTAGGTGGTCTCACTTAATTTAACACCGGTGACTTACTAATGGTAACAAACCTCATGGTACTTGCTGTGCTCCTGTGACCCATGTGCTACTACAGTGGGATTACTGAGGCTGGAATAATTGAAGGCTTTTCACCCTTCTGTGTAATGACTGCCTCATACCCAAACATTTTCTCATTTTTCAATTAGGTTGACACAATGGAAATGATGCGACATCCGGAAGAAACGACAAATATGAAAAGACAGACTGTGGCTTCTTATTTTAGGGTTGGTAGACTTTTCTTGTATGCTGAAATAATTCTAACTAAAGATTCCAAGAATTTATGTACAAACGCTGATATTGCATAAAAGATCACATTTTTAGAAAATAACTAAGATTCATTCAGTAATTATGGAGCTATATAAATTACCGTATTTACCAGCATATAAGATGACTTTTTAACCCCTAAAAATCTTCTCAAAAGTCGGAGGTCATCTTATACGCTGGGTGTCATATTATACGGCAGTGCACGGTGCCATCATGGCTTTACACACAATAAAAAATATTCTCACCTGTCCTCCGTTCCCACGGTGCCTCCAGCTGCTTCTTGCAGTCCGCAGGCAAGTCCCCTCCGTGATAGCGACCGATGCACGGAGCAGCAGCTGCAGGATGTCGTCATGGTTTTACTGCAGTTGAATGCTTTAGGGCGCCACAAAGCATTCAGCTGAAGTAAAGCCGTGACAGCAGCAGCGGTAGCCCTTTGTATTGGACACAATCATGGAGTGGTCTATGTGCCTGCGGTCTACAAGAAGCACTCCTCCATGATCGTGTCCAATACACAGGGCCACCGCTGCTGTCAGCGCTTAACTGCAGCTGAATGCTTTGTGGCGCTGTAAAGCATTCAACTGCAGTAAAGCCATGATGACATCCTGCAGCGGCGGCTCCAGAAGCAACTGCAAAGAGGCCCCCATGGGAACGGAGGACAAGTGAGATCCTCTTTTATTGTGTGTAAACTATGGCATAATAGGGATCAAGGGGGGAACCAGCAGGAGGGCATTATTAAACAATGGGCATATTACAGCAGGGGACATTACTGCAGGGGGCATTACTAAACATTGGGGACATTACTTCAGGGGGCATTACTAAACATTGGGGACATTACTGCATAGGACATTACTAAACAATGGGGACATTACTGCAGGGGACATTACTAAAAAATGGGCACATTACTGCATAGGACATTACTAAACAATGGGCACATTACTGCATAGGACATTACTAAACAATGTGGACATTACTGCAGGGGACATTACTAAACAATGTGGACATTACTGCAGGGGACATTACTAAACAATGGGGACATTACTTCAGGGGACATTACTAAACAATGGGCACATTACTGCATAGGACATTACTAAACAATGGGCACATTACTGCATAGGACATTACTAAACAATGTGGACATTACTGCAGGGGACATTACTAAACAATGGGCACATTACTGCAGGGGACATTACTAAACAATGGGGACATTACTTTAGGGGACATTACTAAACAATGGGCACATTACTGCATAGGACATTACTAAACAATGGGGACATTACTACAGGGGACATTACTAAACAATGGGCACATTACTGCATAGGACATTACTAAACAATGGGGACATTACTGCAGGGGACATTACTAAACAATGGGCACATTACTGCATAGGACATTACTAAACAATGGGGACATTACTGCAGGGGACATTACTAAACAATGGGCACATTACTGCATAGGACATTACTAAACAATGGGGACATTACTGCAGGGGACATTACTAAACAATGGGCACATTACTGCATAGGACATTACTAAACAATGGGCACATTACTGCATAGGACATTACTAAACAATGTGGACATTACTGCAGGGGACATTACTAAACAATGGGGACATTACTGCAGGGGGCATTACTAAACATTGGGGACATTACTGCAGGGGACATTACTAAACAATGTGGACATTACTAAACAATGGGGACATTACTGCAGGGAACATTACTAAACAATGGGGACATTACTTTTTTTGTACAACACTATGATTAAAGTACCACTCCAACGGGTTCATTTTTCAGCGCTACAGTTTTGCTTTTAATTTAAAGTCCCTGACCCTTGAATTATACTTACCTGCCACCATTTTCACATTTTATTTTTGGCACCACTTCAATCCTGCAGCACCATCTTATGACCGCAACTTCTGACTAACCGAATGTCAGAATCAATGGTTACAAGTGCTCTATATAAGTCTATGAGAGCCTGAATGAGGCCAGAACCAGGCTCTCATAGACTTACATTGAGTTGTGACTTCTAGATTGGTCCAGCAAACACTGGAGAGCTCCTACAGGTCACAAACTGCTGGAGACCAAACAGAGCGGACCCAATAGAAGATGATGACAGCGGAGGAGAAGTATAAGACTCAGGCCAGAGACCTTAGAATAGTATCACCACTCCAGCACTACAATAACAAAAACATAAAAAACACTGGACTGGTGTTTTAACTTTTGACAATCTTTTCAGTCCAAATTATTCAAACCTTAGCAAAAAAAAAAGGCCGCAACAAGAAATGCTAGGTAGGTTTAAGTGCAAAAAATAAAATGTGAGAGCAAGCTGTAATATAGATTAGATATAGATAGTCTTGTGTTCGGTTGTCAAAGTGGACTAATAAAGCAAGTGTGCAAAACCGACATGCCCAGTAAAATGTCTACATTTCTAAAACATATTTTTCTTCTTTTTATTATTAAACAAAATGTGACCCCCTCCCTAAAATGACATAATAAGATATGCTAGATGAGTACATGAAAATAAAATAAAATAAAAAAACGAAAATAAAACAGCATCTGCAAAATTTGACTTCTAAAACAAATGTTAAAAACTATTGTTCAGTTATTTGGAAGTTCTGATCACATGCAAGTAATTCTGAAAGGACATATTAAAGGGGTGTAATGATGAAGACAATTTCTGGACATTTTCCTAATTTGAGCACATAGGTCCCCGTCCCCTCATTGGGACCCCCTCCTATGAGCCAGAATTGACAGCCACTCTGAGTGATTCCTGTCCTGCAGGGCAACAGCACTATATTTTGTTGGAAAAAACAGGTTTTTTTTATATATACGGTAATGATTCGACAAAAGGAGGTGTTTGCCAGGGGCGCCAGAGTGAAGGACTGGGGAGGCCAATTGTTTGCAAGGTTGGGGAGTGTGAGTGCATTCTGAAAGAGACTTTCTTTTAGTTTATCTGTCTCTTCATTCTGTCTCTTCTTTCTTGCATAGTACTCTCTCATGGACTTGTTATCGAAAATGGTGGTTGGACAGCCTCATTTTGTTCGTTGCATTAAACCAAATGATGACCGAGAGGCAATGAAGTTCTGTCGGGAAAGAGTGCTCATGCAATTGCGCTACACGGGGATTCTGGAAACCGTCAATATTCGAAGACAAGGATATTCACATCGTATTTTGTTTGATGAATTCCTGAAAAGGTAAAAAAAGGCAATGAAAAATATAAAACCTTTATGGTTTAATGCAGCAATGTAGTAATATTTTGCATCCACTCACTTCTCTGATTGTTCTGTCCAAAATGGGAGCCAGGCAAAGGCGTAGCAGCACTGTAACTTTATTAAAGGGAACCTATTATCAGATTTGGCGGCCACCACCAGTGAGCTGTTATATAGAGCATTCTAGAATACTGTATATAAGAGTCCAGGCTGCTGTGTATAACGTAAAAAACACTTTGATAATACTCACCTAAGGGGCGGTCTGGTCCAGTGGGTGTCACTGCTTTCCAGTCCGGCTCCTCCTCTCTCCAGTCTGGCACCTCCTCTCTCCGGTCCGGCGCCTCCTCATTGCGGCGATTGCCATCCTCCTTCTTCTGAGGCCCGTGTGCATGACACGTCCTACATCATGCACACTAGCTTGATAGTTATATAGGGCATTCTAGAATACTGTATATAAGAGCCCAGGTTGCATTGTATAATGTAAAAAACACTTTTAGAATACTCACCTAGTGGGTGATCAGATTCGGCGCCTCCTCTCTGCGGTGATCTTTGTCCTCCTTCTGCCCAGCCCAGTGTGGATGACGCATGTACGTCATCAACACAGACCAACACTGTAGTCTGTGCAGGCGCACATTGATCTGCTCTGCTTAGGGCAGATCAAAGTACTGTAAAGCGCAGGTGCAAGGAAAGGTTAAAGACCGCCCACGCATGTGCACTACAATACTTTGATCTGCCCTGAGCAAAGCAGATCAAAGTGCACCTGCCCAGGACCTCAGTGCCAGTGTGGATGATGTAGGATGCGTCATGCACATACGGGCCTGAAATGAAGGAGGACACCGATCGCTGTAGAGAGGAGGCGCCGGACCGGAGAGAGGAGGCGCCGGACCGGAGAGCAGTGAAACACGTCAGACTCGACCACACCATAAGTGACTATTATAAAGGTGTTTTTTACATTTTACAGAGCAGTTTGTTTGTTTTTCATGTTTAAAAGGGTTGTATCACCCCTTCTCATTTCCCATGTTTGGCCCCATTAAATTAACAAAGATTATATTCACCTCCTGTATCGGCGCTCATGTTCCTTGGACTGATGTGAGGTTATTACATCACGTGAGCCCCAAGCCCAATAAACATTGGCTTCCGTCGACTCACCTTTGGACGTATGAGTGATCATCAGGTAGTGAGCAGCAGCAGGGTTTACTTCCTGTTAATTATTCATATGTCCGAAAATGGGGTGAGAGAAGCTGTAGTTATTGCATGATGTCATAATCTCACATAAGCCCCAGTAACACAAGCGTCAGCAATGTTGGAACCATGCCAGCACAAGAGGGAGGTGAGTATAAGCTTTTTTATTTTAATGTGGCCAAAAATGGGAAATGAGAAGGGGTTGACTGAGCAGTGGACAACCCCTTAAATTTCCTGCCACAAAGTGCTAAAGTGAGCACCTTACATTAAAGTATTAAATCATTGTATTACTTTTTGATGACATGCCACTGTGTAATTTTAAATTAAAAAAAATCTGATTTTTAAGAAAACATAATTAAAACGATATATCAAGCTCAATGTGCCAAAAAACTGTCTTTTATGACTTATACCATATTTATTATGTGATTTAGACACTTTCTGTGGCTTGCCTAACCAAGAATGTGGCATGCTGGAAAGAGGGTGTAGTGTGACTGTGCTGCCCCTGTGTCAGCAGCCAGGCTGCTCAGATCCGGGTCCGCGGTGGCTCGAGGGATCTCCAGACCCGGGGGTTCGGGGTCGCGTGCCCACTCGGAATAAAGGGGGAATATTTACAAGGGGTGTTATGTTTGAAGTTCGTGATGCGACCCGTGGTGTGTGGTAAGGTGGAGTACCACCGCTGCAGTTGGGAGTACACGGTGGCGATGGTGCGGGCAGCCAGGTGTTTAACCCCTCCACAGGTAGGGGGGATGCCTCGGGACTCGATGAGGGTGACGGGGAGGTGCCATTGGGACGGTAAAGGTCGCTTGAATACTCACTCAGTCCAATAACGCTGACACCAACAACTGTGGTAAACCAAAGTTCTTTTTTTTTCAACTGTAGAAAAGGTAAGATAAGATTAACATTTTTTTATTTACACATACATCCCTCATCAGGGAGGCCTGTCACTTAAACGTTACTAACATTTTTAAAGAGTTCATCTCCTCAACGATGGGACGCTACCGGTTTCAATGGTAGCGGAGGCTCAACCTGCTCCGTTGCAGCCTCTACCCATGACAGTCCAGTCCCAATGTCCCAGATCCCATTAACCTGCCACCCAAACAACCTGACCTGCTGCACACCTATGGTGGGTCAGTGACCAGGTTAAGGTCCCGGGCATTGTGTTAGACAACTCTGGTGGACACAGGAGGTGCAACTATATACAATACACAAGTTCGTGTTGGTCACGCTAGACCTGTGACCGTGGTCCATTTTTACTAAATATAAACCTAAAGGGTGCTTTACACGCTGCGACATCGCTAGCGATCTCGTTAGCGATGTGACATGCCAGATCGCAGATGCAATCTGCCAAGATCGCACATGTGACCGGCGCTATAAAAACGACCTATGTGTGATCTCGGCAGATCGCATCTAAGATCTGGCGTGTCACATCGCTAACGAGATCGCTAGCGATGTCGCAGCGTGTAAAGCACCCTTTACAGAGTCCATGTACCGGGTGTACATCCTTTAGCAATCTCCTCGCAAATCTGGTAACTTTCACTCTGTTCATTAAAACTGGTTAATTAGGCACTTATTTTTGGTAACATTTTCTATATGAAAAATAGCAAACTATGAAAAATAACAAACGAAAGCACCGATACCTAACAATTCTATGGCATCGTTAAACTACTGGTATTTTCAACATTTTTCAACACTCTTCTCTGTACACTCCACTGGGAGGCTGGTAGTCAACAGCGGCAGCTGGCACAACTTGCTCATTTACCATAGCGAGCCGCTTCACATCCTGGGCATACCAGCCCCGCTTGCTCCAGTGCCACGTGTAAGTGATCTCCTTCCCTGGCTCCAGATTACGGCCGCACGAGGCCCCTTCGTTGCGGCCCTCGAACACGAAAGGTGGCTTTCCTCAAATTTTCTTTCTCCCTCCGTGTACGGGCAACGATCTCCCACTGCCGCTGATCTTGGAGTTGTCATCGCTGGTGTCAGCTTTCGCTGGTGGTGTCGTTCCCAGTAGGGGGCGTCAGCGTCCGGTCTCAGCTCCCTAGCTGGCTCTGGTTTTATGTGGTCTCTTGCGGCTCCAACAGCCGTCAGGATGCCGTGCGGCAGTGGAACTGGGCGATCTTTAGGTTCCACTTCCGCATCTGCAGATTGAAGAACCGACTGCTCCGCAGCCGGGGTTGCAGGATCCGGGTGCTCCGCCTCTGAGGACAGGCCCGGTGATGTGGCTGAGTCTGGTCTGGACGGGGACCGGATGACCGCTGTCATGACGGGGATGAGGGGCAGCACCGTGGTTTCTGCAGCTGGAGCTTTACTTAGAGGCACCGAAGGTTCCGCTGCCGGGATGGTAGTGGGCAGCTCGGCGTCCGCCGAGGACGGGGTAGGTGACAGTGGAGTGCTCACTGCGAGCGGGGGCGGTCCAGATCCCTCAGCCGCTGTGGCCGGATTTGGGCAATCAGTAGGGACTGGGTAACCGCTTACCCTCTCTTCACGTGGGATTTCGATCTCACGGGCTCGCACCGCCATCGCCAGGCTCCTCATCTCTTCCCTCCAGTGGTTCAAGATAAACAGGAACTGCGTCTGCATTCTCCTGCACAGCTGCTCTGTCTCCTCCTCAATTCAAGTCACGGTCCCAGGAACAGCATATTTTGGTGACCAGTCCCACTCCGCCATCTTGCCTCTGCGTCGTCCAGGAATGTTATGGCAGAGTCCTGGCATTCCTGCTTCTCTTCCGCTGTAGTTACATTCCGCACGCCCCCTCGGTTTTCACTCAACACTCCTTCGCACGCTGTGGCCCTCTGGGAACTTCCGGTTCTGGCCTTACACTCAGGACGAAGAGCGGTGCTTCCGCTTTGCGCACTTTGACGGGGAAGATGGCGTTTTGGTGCGAAAAGATGGCGGAAAATGGTGGAATTGGCGGGAAAAGGAATTTTGACTCGCAGTTTTCGGCTCTAAGGCGCATGTCACCCAGGTAAGTGGGTCCTGCTCGGATCCTGTTCGTGCTGCCAAAGTTTCCAAGGTATGCCGCCCCCGCGTCAGCAGCCGGGCTGCTCAGATCCGGATCCGCGTTGGCTCAAGGGATCTCCAGATCCAGGGGTCGGGGTCGCGCGGCCACTCAGAATATAGGGGGAATATTTACACAGGGTGTTATGCTTGAAGTTCGTGACGCCACCCGTGGTGTGTGGTTAAGGTGGAGTACCATCGCTGAAGTTGGGAGTATCCGGTGGCGATGGAGTGGGCAGCCAGGTGTTTAACCCCTCCACGGGTAGGGGGGATGCCCCGGGACTCAATGAGACTGACGGGAAGGTTCTGTTGGGACGGTATGGGTCGCTTGTGTACTCAATCAGTCCAATAACGCTGACACTGACAACTGTGGTAAACCAAAGTTTTTGACACCGCTGCCGCTGGGAGGGAGCATGCCTGGATCTCGTGCCCGTTGGTGTTGCCTGTTAGTCTGTGACCTTTACCTTGGCACCTAGTTTCTCTGGCTGGTCCCTTGAGTATAAAACTGGTCGGGTCCTGCTCACCAGTATGGCTAACTGGGTGAGCTTGCTCTCAGGATTCACGCTTGGGATTTTCTGGAGCATATAGTGGGAAAGTCATATCCCCCTCGTTGCGCTAGTACCCCAATTTTGGAGCAGGTGGAGAATGGATCTTGAAGATTCCGTCCTCATTGGGTAAATTGTCAGGACGCCTGAAGCTTTTTCCTGACCTAGGGTCCACGTACCCCGTCGTGCCCTGGCCCCTGCCCAATGATGGCACAAGGCCGCCGGCTGTCCTCCTTGACAGTCCGTGCCCCTTGTCACCACCCCCTGCGACCAGGGTCCAGCTCCTACCAGGCCCAGACCAACGTCTGCCACCTAGTAGTTACAAGGAGCCCAGCTCCTGACCTCCTCTCACTTTCACCTCCAACATTACACTGCCTTGCTCCTGACACTCCTGACCTCCCCTGAACCAACCCCTCAAGTGGACGACCCTATTCCACTCAGGCCGTCCACTGGTGTGTCTGGTGGGTGTGGTGCAGAGTGTTCCTAGGATTTTGATTAGCTTGCTCTTGGCAACACCAAAGGTCAGGGACCCGTAACCAAGGAGGAGGTGGATACTGTACAGAAGGGCAGATTGCATAATACCCTGTGACGACCTGATAGGCCAGGGCGTCACATGACACTGCACCAAAATTTTGGTGCAAACTTCTGGCAAAACTAAAGCCAATAATAGGTGGTGTAAACAGCATGATCAATTGTGGTAAATCTGGCTTATTTTAAGACTTCCTAGTCTCCAATTCTGCTAACAATTAGGGTATGTAAACACAATAAGGATCTGCTGTATCCTGGACGCAGCGGGTCCTAACCTGCGGGGCCCTGAGTCTCCTCCACAGGAGACCGCAGCTGCTCATGCCTATGATCCAGGTTCAGGCCGCTGCGGTCTCTCTCGGTGTTCTCCCTGTGGAGGACGCTTGTGACTCCGCAGCAAAGCATTGACATGCTGTGGCTCGGGAAGCTGCACTGCAGGTAAGTTATCGCTGCGGGGCATACATGCACAGTGGGCAGGAGATTTCTTTAAATCCCATCTACTGTGCATGCTGCGTCCAAAACGCTGTGAACCCTGATCGTGGGCACGCAGCCTGTATTGATAAATATGCCCCATTTTTTGCAGAAAGCAAATGGAGCTATGATGATCCAGCAAAGTAATTTTTTTTGCTTTATATATAGCCATCTGGCATTGGTAGACATTGTGTGCAAAGGGCATATAAATGCCACGTCGCTGACACATCTGAGCACACACTCATATACAAGGAGCCTGATATATAAAGCATGTAAACCAAATAGTAAAAGTGTTATCCAATTACATAGGCATTGGTGTTTTCTTATGGCTTTGGCAGTCATTTTTACACAAATGATGGCAGGAGGTGCAGTTAGATTTGTTGACTTCCATAAATAAGCTTCTCCAAAAAACCAAAAATTGTTATGTATTTATTGATTAAAAATGATTATTGTCCGTGTCTGATAAATTCAAAGATGACAATTTGAAGCTTTAGTACATTCACTGTGAGTTCAGCATCCGGAGATAAAACTGTTTGGATTTATTATCCACCTGGTTAAAAATTTTACAAAGAGACGAGATGACGCATCTTACATGTTTCGGGCGTTATGCCCACTCTTATTATCCATTTAAATAAGCTGATAATTAATTGAACAAGTTTTATCTCTCGATGCCGAACTCACAATGGATGTTTCAAAGTTTCAAGTTGTGAAGACCGAGCAGGGAGCTCTGATTTTGGTTTATGGTGAGTCATTGCAAACTTTTGTGGCTTATATGATGACCAATATAGATGCACTTGCACTTTTGATGGGATTTCCTGACAAACGAATGTGTATAGACCTTCACGACTGTACCCCAACAGTAGATGTCAGGGAAAAGATGGATCTGATTTTTTTCAACTTGTTGATGCTTTTTTTTCCCATCGCATCTCCCTTCACCCCATTGAAATCAAATATGGACATCACAGAGGGGATGGCAGAACCTTTAGTGCTGCATTAATCAGGACTGTGGTCTCTGGAACTGGCAGATAGAGTTGAGTGAGTAGCTAACTATTCGTACTCGCTATACTCATGAACGAGTACTGTCTACTAATTGTGTATGCGTTCCGAATAGCATGTGCAATGCAAGTCACTGGAGAACAACTCGCAAAGTAACGAGTAACCTGAATGCCATACTATTCGTGCAAGTAGCGAATAGCGCGGCATTCGAGTTACTAGTTACTTTGCAAGTGTTTCCCCATTGACTTGCATTGCACACGCTATTCGAAACGCATACATGAGTATTAGACAGTACTCTACTGAGTATAGCGAGTACGAATAGTTAGCTACTTGCTCAACTCTACTGGCAGATCCAGTCTATTAATGTTTATTTGAACGGTCAGCATGTAATACCACATTTGTCCACCAGTGGCCACTGCAGGATTAATGCATGGCTGTAATCTCAGAGGCTGGACCCCAGCGAACCGCCTGCTTGCTACCTTCAATAAAAAAGGGGTTGTCATGATGAGAAAATTACTCTAAATGGAACTTGTCAGGATGGTTGTATTACAAAAACAAATGCTACAGATATTTAAATTTTAGTAAAATTATATTTGTTTTCTAATCATCTGATGGGTCAGAGCAGTAAAATCTAGCTTTGGAGCCACAAGCAAATTAACCTGAAAGTGAATTTGGGTGAGTCCAGAATACTTTAATGCACTTCCAAGCTAATTTGCACGTGGCATCAATGCTTGATTTCTCAGCCATGGCACTTTGGATTACTGCAAGACAGGTATCTTTATTATTGTTGTATGAGGGCCTATACAATTATACTTAACTCTTAAAATCATCCTGATGTCAGACGGAGTTTTGCACAAATTTTGCCGATTGTCATGGTGACCTTTGGTCAGACTACAGATTCTGACACTCCGCCCATTGGTTTTGCTGGGGTCTGAGATCAACACAGGCAGACTCAGGTGTTGACCTGCTGTTTGCTGATTCATATGCAGGCTAGCAAGAGTTAATCTCTGCGTGTCTGCTTTCTCCTTTGATCATATGTTGTGGGGAGGCCTATCACATCTCCTCCCTCCTATATATGCTGGATGAATCTTTCCACCCATGTCAGCTATAGTTTGTTCTATGTTGATCTGTGAGGTATGGTGTCCCAGACTTACCAGTGAAAGTTGTGCTTATTGTTTGGTGCGGTTGTGAAGTTTACCCCTGTTGTTTTGTAGCTTATTCCTGCTCTTGTTTTCCCCCTAAATCTCTTATCGTCTTATCCTGTGTGTGTGCATTGTGTTTGACAAGAGTTTAGGTTTCCCCTTGTCTGTCTTTATGTGTGAGACTTCTGTCCTGTCCCTCCGTAGGGGAGGGGGAATCAGAGCAGAACTGTTCAAGAGCAGGGCCAGGAAGGAGACTCAGACATCTCCACCATCATACGTATCCCTGAGATTAGGGATATCATAGGGCCCCCCCTAGCTTGAGGGACAGCTTAGAAGACCCGGTTCCCCGCCACCTTGACATCGTGACACTTGACAGGTTCCCTTTATGATTTTGCATTTTATGCAGGTACTGAATTATATAATATATAGATAGATATTTAGGTGTCAGAAGGTGAATAACACATAAAACCACCTTAAAGGGATAAAAGAAACACAGGCTATACACTGACTTCCAGCATCTTGAAATAAATCCAGAGTGAATTTTATCCCTATCTGATAAACACTGATTTTCCTTTTTTTTCCGCCGCTGTCTCCGCTAATAGTTTATAAAATTCAAATGTCACATAAACATTGTCCATGGATACCAGGGGGAAACCTGCAAACTCATCCATTTTGTTTGTACAGAAATAAAAAAGGATCAAAGCAGCAATTAAGTTTGGGGCTTAAGGATCTTTCATATCCTCAGATTTACCGTACGGATGTGACTCTTGTTCATTCTTGCCTAATGGGTTTTTGAATATGAACAAAGAAGTGTCAATCTGTTTAGCATTTGATCTGCTCTTCTGAATATTTGAGGAATTTCATGGATCACCGGCTAATGTATTTATCTATTCCCAATATTTCACTTAAAGAAACATAGCTCAAAGCTTTAATTATGTCTCTGAGCAGAAAAAATAATGGGTGCAAATTCAGCAAGGGCTTGTCAGTGTCTCACATCTCCAGACATAGGAACTGAAGTCAGGAAAAACAGTGATAATTGTAAGATTTTATAGTTATCATGCATATTCAAAGAGATATAAAGTGAAATCCTATTTCTGTTCTGATATACTGTGTATATATATATATATATATATATATATATATATATATATATATATATATATATATATATATATATGTATGTATACCGTGTGCGTATAATGCATTTATATATGTATACATGTATATCTATGTATAATATATATACTGTATATATATATACCTATATATATATATATATATATATATACACCCCATGTGTGTGTGTGTGTGTGTGTGTGTGTGTGTGTGTGTGTGTATATGTATATATATATATATATATATATATATATATATATATATATATATATATATATATATATATATATATATATATGCAGCACAGACCAAGTGTTTGGACACACCTTCTCATTCAAAGAGTTTACTTTATTTTTATGACTCTGAAAATTGTAGATTCGCATTGAAGGCATCAAAACTATGAATTAACACATGTGGAATGAAATACTTCTCAAAAAATTGTGAAACAACTGAAAATATGTCTTATATTCTAGGTTCTTCAGTAGCCACCGTTTGCTTTCATTACTGCTTTGCCCACTCTTGGCATTCTCTTGATGAGCTTCAAGAGGTAGTCACCGGAAATGGTTTTCACCTCACAGGTGTGCCCTGTCAGGTTTAATAAGTGGGATTTCTTCCCTTATAAATGGGGTTGGGACCATCAGTTGTGTTGTGCAGAAGTCTGGTGGATACACAGCTGATAGTCCTACTGAATAGACTGTTAGAATTTGTATTATGGCAAGAAAAAAGCAGCTAAGTAAAGAAAAACGAGTGGCCATCATTACTTTAGGAAATGAAGGTCAGTCAGTCCTAAAAATTGGGAAAACTTTGAAAGTGTCCCCAAGTGCAGTGGCAAAAACCATCAAACGCTACAAAGAAACTGGCTCACATGAGGACCGCCCCAGGAAAAGAAGACCAAGAGTCACCTCTGCTGCGGAGGATAAGTTTATCCAAGTCACCAGCTTCAGAAATCGCAGGTTAACAGCAGCTCAGATTAGAGACCAGGTCAATGCCACACAGAGTTCTAGCAGCAGACACATCTCTAGAACAACTGTTAAGAGGAGACTTTGTGCAGCAGGCCTGCGTGGTAAAATAGCTGCTAGGAAACCACTGCTAAGGACAGGCAACAAGCAGAAGAGACTTGTTTGGGCTAAAGAACACAATGAATGGACATTAGACCAGTGGAAATCTGTGCTTTGGTCTGATGAGTCCAAATATGAGATCTTTGGATCCAATGACCGTGGCTTTGTGCGATGCAGAAAAGGTGAACGGATGGACTCTACATGCCTGGTTCCCACCGTGAAGCATGGAGGAGGAGATGTGATGGTATGGGGGTGCTTTGCTGGTGACACTGTTGGGGATTTATTCAAAATTGAAAGTATACTGAACCAGCATGGCTACCACAGCATATTGCAGCGGCGTGCTATTCCATCCGGTTTGCGTTTAGTTGGACCATCATTTATTTTTTAACAGGACAATGACCCCAAACACACCTCCAGGCTGTGTAAGGGCGATTTGACTAAGAAGGAGAGTGATGGGGTGCTAAGCCAGATGACCTGGCCTCCAAAGTCACCAGACCTGAACCCAATCGAGATGTTTTGGGGTGAGCTGGACCGCAGAGTGAAGGCAAAAGGGCCAACAACTGCTAAGCATCTCTGGGAACTCCTTCAAGACTGTTAGAAAACCATTTCCGGTGACTACCTCTTGAAGCTCATTAAGAGAATGCCAAGAGTGTGCAAAGCAGTAATCAGAGCAAAAGGTGGCTACTTTGAAGAACCTAGAATATAAGACATATTTTCAGTTGTTTCACACTTTTTTGTTAAGTATTTAATTCTACAAGTGTTAATTCATAGTTTTGATGCCTTTAATGTGAATCTACAATTTTCAGAGTCATGAAAATAAAGAAAACTCTTTGAATGAGAAGGTGTGTCCAAACCTTTGGTCCGTACTGTGTGTATGTATGTATATATATATATATATATATATATATATATATATATATATATATGCTACTGAACACTAGATACTGACTCGTTTTACAGAAAATGAGCCCCTGTATAGTCCCAAAAGAGGGTATTTATTTGCCATTTTTTAGTTTCTCACACGCTGTATTTTCTAAAATTCTATATATAAAATAGTAATAGCACCCAGGATGCCTGAATTATATATCTTTACAGAAGCTAAGTAAATTATACAAATATTACTACCCTGTAATACCCACTGGTCATATGACCTGGAAATACGTTGCCTACAAAAGACAGCTATTCAGTGCTTAAATATGCCTGCGTGATTCATTCTCAGGGTTCTTAGTTAATCGCCCTGTGGAGAGTCTCACTTTTTAGGATCTGTTCACACTTCCATCTTGACTTCCCGTGAGTCTGATCTGATTTTAAGAAAAATATAAAAGGAATTAAAGGGAACCTGTCACATGGAAAATGCTATTAACCTGCAGATGTGGGGTTAATCTACTATACTTTAATACTGGGGTACTTAGTGCACAAATTGCGTAATTTGTGTGCGCCCACCAGCTATGACAAGGCGTACCTTCCATTGATGCAACTGATTCATTTTAACATTAAAGGGAACCTGTCACATGAAAAAATGCTATTAATCAGCACATTTTGGGTTAATCTGCAGGTTAATAGTGTTTAGAACCTGCCCGGGGCCTGCACATTAAACCCTGCTGCCGGGAGGAAATGAACTTTATTCCTCCCAGCAGCATTCGGGTTTCAGTGCCGGCGCAGGCTCAGTCACCACTATGTGTATGGAGAGCAGCGGCTCTAATTGCCCCCTCACTAACTGACAGCTGGTTCTAATGCTGAGTGGCTGTCAGTCAGTGCGGTTGGCGCAGTTAAAGCCACTGCCCTCCATACACAGAGCAGTGACTGAATATGATCCGTCGACGCCCCTGTGACTGAAGCCCGAATGCTGCCAGTAGGAAAAAAGTTTATTTCCTCCTGTCTGGTGTCAGGCAGGTTTGGAATCCTGTTAATCTTCTGATTAACTCTGTATCTTCTTCAGGTTTATAGTGTATTTGCAAGTGACAGGTTCCCTTTAATGTCAAAGTGAATGCATTGCATTAATGGAAGGTACACCTTGTCGTAGCTGGTGGGTGCACATAAATTAGGCAATTTTTTGGACTAAATAACTCAGTTTTATAAGTATAGTCAATTAATTAATTATAGTCTATTAATTATTATAGGGTCCATCTGGATTATGTTTTGTGTTTGATTTAATGAAGAAAAAGTGCTTCATGGTGAACTTTTTGATTCGTTTCTAAAAACTGACACCAAACAAAAAAACAGACAGACCCCATAATGGGGCCCCTGTGCTTCCATTTGCATCAGTTAACTAACGGCTGTATTTCAGGTATGCGACCTGTTTATTTGCTCTTTATTAAAATACAAGAGACAAAACGGAATATTAATTCCCAGATGTGGACATAGCCGAAGAGGGTGAGGAGCGTTCAGCAGCAGCTCTTTTATCTGAGTGATCATCGAGCGTCTTAAAGACGTGCTCTGCAGCGTTACTCTGATCAGACGTAATATTAAACCACTTAGCGGTGAAGTCAATAAAATTGATTATATAGTAGAAATGCCGCATGTTAAGGGGAAATATTGGCAGACACTAAATCGTCAGTTCTTAAAGTGTATTGGATGGAAGAAAAATAAGTGAACACAAGAATATGAGCAACTGGCAAGAGCTGATAGACCGGTGATGTGATACTGCGGTATTGACATTAATGTAGATGTCACATTGCCACATATCACCTATCTAAACATTGTTACTGCCCTAACACATGCTTTCATGACCACAGTATTCAATAATGGCAGCAGCCTCTATCAGGAGGATAATATGTGCCGCCCCAGCAGCGGGTCGAACCGCTCGGATCCGGGATGGTGTCAGTTCGTGGCTCGAGGGTCTCCGGACCCGGGGGCTTAGGGGCCACACTCTAAAGTAAAAGAGGGATATTTACAGGGGAGTTGTAGTTCATGACGCCACCCGTGATGTGCGGTAATTGGGAGTACCGCCGCTGCCGTTGGGAGGACCCGGGGTGATGGAGTGGGGCAGCAAGGTGTCGTTGCCCTCCACGGGTAGGGGTAGGCCCCGAGACTCTGGATGGTGCTACTGGGTACCGTGAAGGGGAAATCACTTAGGTACTCAGCCAATAAGCAGACGCTAACAACCGGGTAAACCAAGTCTCTGGGTGCCGCTGCCTCTCAAAGGGGAGCTCGTCCGGTTCCCGTCCCCTGAAGTGCTGCCTGGTGATCCATGACCTGCATCCTGGCACAAAGTTTAAATTCACCGTAGTGGCCCAGTAGTCTGGAACTTGCTGGGCCCCGCTCCCCACTGTGGCTAAGTTTGGGAGCCTGCTCTCAGAGCTCATGCTTTGGCATACAAGTGGGCTGCTTGTATGGAAGACCCTATCCCCCTTGTTGCGCTGGTGTCCCGATTCTGGAGCTAGTGGAAACAGTTCATAAAGGCTCCGCTCTCCGCAGGTTAATTGTCGGGTTGCCTGAAGCTTTTTACCGACCTAGGGTCCGTGTACCCCGCCGTGCCTTTGGTCCCGGACCGGTGATAGGACCAGGCTGCTGACCGTCCTCTTTGACAGGTCCAGGCACCTAGCCTCAATCCCCTACGACCGGGGGTCCAACTCCTCTAGGTCCAGACCACCGTCTGTAGCCTAGTCAGCTTCTCCTGGGAGCCACTACTCCCAACCTTCTTCACTGTACTACACTCTTCACTCCTCACATCCCCTTCCTGACCCCTAGGTGGGCCACCCTATTCTGCTTAAGCCGCCCACTGGTGTGTCTGGTGGGTGTGGTGCAGGGTGTATCTAGGATTTGATTTGCTGTTGGAGGCAGCACTGTAAGATGGGGACCCAGAACCATAAGGGATTTGAATACCGCACTAAAGAGAAAGAGTGTGCAGTACCCTGTGACAACCTGAATAGTCCAGGGGCATCACAAATACCCCCTGGCCACATTGCAAGAATTGGCCAGGAATGGTGGTTGATTCATACATAGAGACTATTTTTTTGCTCTGAAGCTCTTTTCCTAATTGGAATAACCCTAGGGTTGTGCCCGCATATACATTAGACTAATGTTTTCCGACCCCCACTGATATCAATGTCTGACAGTGTAATGTGTATGGGACTCCCAGACAATTTATTTTCTGTTGAAATATCAATTTTTTATTTCCAATTTTACTGCCGATTGTGTTGTCTTCCAGAGAAAAGCTTTCGCCAGCAATATCTGGCAGTGGCTCTAGAGTCTAGACAAACGAGGGCTCCTGTGCATTTGATGCGCCCATGGGGTCTGTGGGGAGGGCTACCCATCACTGGACCGGTTTGGGGATGTCACAGCGGCCAGGCCCGGTTCCGTGACCCTGTCAGTGTCACTTAAAAGGGCAGATGGGGATGATGATTAGAGTACTAGTTATTCGTGACGCCACCTGTGGTCTGCGGCCAGGTATTAGCCGCCGCTGCGGGAAGACTCTCTTCTGGGGCTGATGGTGATGCAGCTTGGGTGTTGCAGCTCTCCACAGGTAGAGCTAGGCCACAGGGAGGATGTGGGGAGTAGTAGTCCACTCAAATGAAGGAGTGCAGGGCGCGGGAAGGATCAGACGACACAGCGGTTGCCGTTAAAGTTCTTTACTCACTGAGCTGTCACCGCCTCTGGACTGCTGGACTCCGCCGTTATGGGCTCCAGCCGATCCCGGATAGTTTGGAGGTCAGAACCCGTGTTTCTTTCAGTGAGTCCTTCCTCCCTGCGCCCTATTGTGTGAGTCCCTGTGGCTTGAAGCTTCGCTGGGACCCGAGTCCTGGGGGTTGGAGCCGCCCTATGGTCACGACTCCTGGCTCTATATGCTGCTGTGCCCTGGGCACTGTATGTGGGTCAGAAGACTTGAAATCCTCTGCCCGGCGGATTCTGCTGGCGGGACTTGCAGAGCCCACCAGCCTAGGGGCGGGCGCCGATCCTAAGGGAGCTATCAGCTCTCCCCTCAGCGACCATGTCCTCTTGCGTCTCACTTGTTTCTTAGTTGCTTTGCTAACTAACTGATTGTGTGTGTGTGTGTGTGTGTGTGGCCTTGCTCCCTGGTGTCTAGCTCCTCCCCCCGAGATCCTGAACTAGTGAGCAGAGGGTCCACTACATTAGTGATGGCCACCCTCCAATGTCTCTACCCTAGCCTAGTCCCAGTGAGTGGGCATCTAAAGGCTACTTTACACTCTGCGATATCGGTACCGATATCGCTAGCGTGGGTACCCGCCCCCATCTGTTGTGCGACACTGGCAAATCGCTGCCCGTGCCGCACAACATCGCCCAGACATGTCACACATACTTACCTGCCCGGTGACGTCACTGTGACCGGCGAACCGCCTCCTTTCTAAGGGGGCGGTTCGTTCAGCGTCACAGCGACATCACAGCTGCGTCACTGAACCGCCGCCCAATAGAAGCGGAGGGGCGGAAATGAGCGGGACGAACATCCCGCCCACCTCCTTCCTTCCACATAGCGGCCGGGAGGCAGGTAAGGAGAGCTTCCTCGTTCCTGCGGTGTCACACAGAGCGATGTGTGCTGCCGCAGGAACGAGGAACAACTTCGTTACTGCTGCATTAACGATTTTTGAGAATGGACCCCCATGTCACCGATGAGCGATTTTGCATGTTTTTGCAACAATGCAAAATCGCTCATAGGTGTCACACGCAACAGCATCGCTAATGCGGCCGGATGTGCGTCACCAATTCCGTGACCCCAACGAGTTCGCATTAGCGATGTCGTAGAGTGTAAAGCCACCTTTACTGTGTGTTTTGGTGGATTGTGGTGGTTTTACCGGTGATGACCTCCTCCGTATCCGAGATGAATACTGTACCTCTGGTGATGTGCAGTACCCTGTGGCGACTGAACCCTCAGGGGTGCCACATATGGTAGAGAAGGCCGAAATGACTGCCGGCTGAATGATCGGCCTATCCATCATCCAGCGGGCAGCCGTCTAATGTGCATAATCAGCTTTACATGGGCAATATCGTCATAGAACTTTAATGTCATTGGGATTAGATAATTAAATATATCTATTCTACTGTATTCAAGTTGAATGAGTTACATGACATGATCATCAGAGTCTGCAGGTAACAGTAATGACGTATATCGCCTTTGCCCATATTATTCTAGATATCTATGCTAAAGATTCATTCCCCTTTGCATAGCTTTTTTGTAAAAATAAATGAAATGGAATGGCAGTGCATTTGCTCAGATCATTTTGTATCCTTAATGTTCATTTTTTTTGAGATGTACAAATTTTTATTATGCATATGGTATTGCAATCCAGCCTCATCTAAGGCTCTATTCACACTACATTTCTGCAATACATCTATCTAGGGGTTATGTCTGAATCTCTTCAAATATTATATTGGAACAAGTTATGTCTATGTTATTCCTATCTTCTTCTAGATATTACTACCTCGCATTCAGAGCTCATCAGAATCCTCCAGCAACAAAAGAAAGTTGTTCTGCAATTCTAGAGAGAGCTAAACTGGAAAAGTGGGTTCTTGGAAAATCTAAGGTAAGTGCACCCGGCTTTAAAGAGTTTTGAACATTTTTTCTTTCTTTCTTTCTTTCCACATATTACACAGCATAAAAACAGGGGTGGTTTTTGAAGACACCGCTGTAGTTTAAAACGTGCCAAGTAGATGGTGTAAAGTTAGACAATTTTTTTGAGAAATGTGAGCGATGTTGACAGAGGAATGAATCACTGTGTTAAAATGGTCACATTTTAACACCATCAAATCTAAAGCTGGCTACGCACATTCGATGTCAGTTGGATGAACAAGCTTCGGCTAATCGTTTGGCCCACAGCCATCTCAGGCGACTCTACCATGCACATGAGCGCTCATTTGGTCGAGAACTGGTGTGTTCTCTATGAGAAAGCCGACAACTGATATTTTTGACAGCAGTTAATCTCCAGGATACCAATGAGCTGGTAAGCCGGTGCCCACATACACAATAGATCGTTGGCCAAAACTGTCGCTATTGGCTGGTATTGCCTCCATTAGTCTAATGCAGAAGTTCCCAACCTGTCTGGTCTGAAAGAGGGTCAGGAGCCACATTCAGCTCTGAGAGATTGCCACAAGCCACATCCAGCTCCCGCCCCCCTCACAGTGGTGATACCCAAAGCCCCCATTACTGGTATATGACAGCCAAAACTTTCAACACTGAAGCAGTATACCAAGTGCCAGGGGTTCCTACTATCCTCCCTTTCCGATCTGTTCTTCTATGTTGGTCTACTCACAAAAAGTCACCATCTGGAGACCTCATAGCTGTTTGCTAGACCTGGTGCTTATGCACCAAGCTGGAAGACAGCCGCGAACCACACATCATGGGCCTGCGATCCACATTTGGCTCCCAAGTCACAGGTTGGGGACCCCTGGTCTAATGGGTATGGAGGCCTTTAAGGTTCCTTATACACATTAGATAGGTGAAAGCTGTTGTCCTACAATCATTATCAATCATTAAAGACTCCCACATAAACAGGAATGTTTGGCTCGGACTCTTGTGTTGTTTGAGAGAACTGCTGCCAGAATCCTATGACAGCAGTTTCTCCTAGAGGACAAAATGATCAGCTGCTGTAATTCAGTAGACCGTATTCTTCTTTCCCTCAACATCCCTCAAGAGGACCTGTAACTTAAAAACATTGACTTAAATTCCTTGTAAAAATTCCTGCGCTCCCCTGATTCTGCAGCTCTTCTCTGTTTTATGCTGCGTTGCTCCATTGCAGAGATATTCACATTTGTCGTTTTGGATCACAGCATGGGAAAACTCTTCTTTCAAACCAACTGGGTGTTTCTTCAGATTCGTGCACTTTCACCCATCCCTCCTAAACACTCTCAATCACATCTCTGCAGTACTCTAGCTCTGATTGGCAGAATGTAGAAGGGAAGAGTGAAGGCGCACGCCCCCAGAGAAGACTCTGGAGAAACGCCTAGTTAGTCTACAAGCAGAGATTTCACATACTGCGCTCCAGAAGAAACAAATTTATCTCTGCTATGGAGCGACGCAGCAGAAAAATGAAAAAAAAAAAAGTGATAGGAATATGAAAATTTTAGTGCCGCCTTTAGTTTCAAGTGTACTTGTTTGCATGCAGATAACATTTCATGGCCTGTCAATTAAGCATTAATTAATTCTGGTACGTATGTTGTAGTTTTTATACGTACCAGAATCATGGACATACGCAGACCCATTAAAATCAATGGGTCTCAACAGACATCAGTGATTTCTCACTGACCGTGTTTCCGTGCGGTGCACACGCGTGTACCTGTGTTCCACACGGAGACAAGTCCATTTTTCTCTGGCATCACTGATGTCACATGGACCACACAGTGGTGAGATCAGTGTAACACGTACCAGAAAAAACACCTAGCCTTGAACTAAACTGGTTTTTATACTCACCTGTCTTCAGTGCTGCTGTCTCCGGCCACTGCTCTCTCCTGCTTCCCGGCCGGGTAATTATGCTAATGAATATTCACTGCACCGCCGACATGGAAGTAACTGCAGAGGGGAGACAGCAGCGGTCGGCTTCCCAACGGAAGAATCCTGAAGAATGGTCAGATCACTTTTTTTTTCAGTCGCTTAGCGTCCTTGGAAACGTAAAGCAGTTACAAGCAGCTGATAATACTGAACATGTGATCAGCAAGTCATTGTTACATTACAGTGCACATGTTCATTCTTTTTAGCCTTCATTTAGTGCTCTTTCAGGTGGGTTATGGAGCAAAACTGCATCATGTGCACATACCCTTAAAGAGCCAGCACGCACACTTGACTGACTGTAGAGTCCAGTACATTACTGCTTGCTGTAGTACACACCACTTTCACTTAGGTCTCAGTTACAGTTAAAGGGGTTATCCGGCTTCTTTGACATTTTTTTTTTATTTCCCTATTGGGCTACATTGGGGCAGGTAAGTAGATAGAGACCACTTACCTGCCCTGCTGTCAGCCCCTCTCCCCCGGCTCAGAGCGGTCATGTGACCGCTCCTGCCGCGATTTTGCTGCTTCCGGTCATTTCATGTCTACATGGGCAGGGCCATGTTGACATGCAAATGTGGAACAGCTTGTCGCCTCCCTGCTGGGTGTCTACAGTGTGATGAGCCCCGCCCCCCTTCCCTGCACCCTCCCACACATTCCCCCGCACCTCCAGTAACCTCCCATTGCACTGCTGTGGGGTCCGTGATCTGGTGGCGGGGCCTGGCGGCAGCTGCTGTGGTGTCAGCGCCAGCACCGGGCCGCCTGCCCAGGATCGCACATTCAAATGTACCGGCATCACAGATCACCGATGCCGGTACATTTGAAAGTGCTGATGAGAAGCAGCGCAGCGCTTCTCATCACTGCCCGGCTGTCTGTGCTCTCTTCAGCACAGCGGTGACGTCACTACTGTGCTGAAGAGAGCACAGACAGCGCACGAATGTGCAGGAGCGGTGGGGACCGAGGACAGGTGAGTATGTACTCCACATGTGTTCCCGATGGGGATGGGGATGGGGGGGTTGCAGAGCCATATGTGTGCGTGTGCAGAGCCATATGTGTGCGTGTGAGGTGCAGAGCCATATGTGTGCGTATGCAGAGCCATGTGTGTGCGTGTACGGTGCAGAGCCATGTGTGTGCGTGTGCAGAGCCATATGTGTGCGTGTGAGGTGCAGAGCCATATGTGTGCGTGTGCAGAGCCATGTGTGTGCGTGTACGGTGCAGAGCCATGTGTGTGCGTGTGCAGAGCCATATGTGTGCGTGTGAGGTGCAGAGCCATATGTGTGCGTGTGCAGAGCCATGTGTGTGCGTGTACGGTGCAGAGCCATGTGTGTGCGTGTGAGATACAGAGCCATATGTGTGCGTGTGCGGTGCAGAGCCATATGTGTGCGTGTGCGGTGCAGAGCCATATGTGTGCGTGTGCGATGCAGAGCCATATGTGTGCGTGTGCGGTACAGAGCCATATGTGTGCGTGTGCGGTACAGAGCCATATGTGTGCGTGTGCGGTAAAGAGCCATATGTGTGCGGTGCAGAGCCATATGTGTGCGTGTGCGGTGCAGAGCCATATGTGTGCGTGTGCAGAGCCATATGTGTGCGTGTGCAGAGCCATGTGTGTGCGTGTACGGTACAGAGCCATGTGTGTGCGTGTGCAGAGTCATATGTGTGCGTGTGAGGTGCAGAGCCATATGTGTGCGTGTACAGAGCCATGTGTGTGCGTGTACGGTGCAAAGCCATGTGTGTGCGTGTGCAGAGCCATATGTGTGCGTGTGAGGTGCAGAGCCATATGTGTGCGTGTGCACAGCCATGTGTGTGCGTGTACGGTGCAGAGCCATGTGTGTGCGTGTGCAGAGCCATATGTGTGCGTGTGAGGTGCAGAGCCATATGTGTGCATGTGCAGAGCCATGTGTGTGCGTGTACGGTGCAGAGCCATGTGTGTGCGTGTGAGGTACAGAGCCATATGTGTGCGTGTGCGGTGCAGAGCCATATGTGTGCGTGTGCGGTGCAGAGCCATATGTGTGCGTGTGCGGTGCAGAGCCATATGTGTGCGTGTGCGGTACAGAGCCATATGTGTGCGTGTGCGGTACAGAGCCATATATGTGCGTGTGCGGTACAGAGCCATATGTGTGCGTGTGCGGTACAGAGCCATATGTGTGCGGTGCAGAGCCATATGTGTGCGTGTGCGGTGCAGAGCCATATGTGTGCGTGTGCAGAGCCATATGTGTGCGTGTGCAGAGTCATGTGTGTGCGTGTGCAGAGCCATATGTGTGCGTGTGAGGTGCAGAGCCATATGTGTGCGTGTGCAGAGCCATGTGTGTGCGTGTACGGTGCAGAGCCATGTGTGTGCGTGTGCAGAGCCATATGTGTGCGTGTGAGGTGCAGAGCCATATGTGTGCATGTGCAGAGCCATGTGTGTGCATGTACGGTGCAGAGCCATGTGTGTGCGTGTGAGGTACAGAGCCATATGTGTGCGTGTGCGGTGCAGAGCCATATGTGTGCGTGTGCGGTGCAGAGCCATATGTGTGCGTATGTGGTGCAGAGCCATATGTGTGCGTGTGCGGTACAGAGCCATATGTGTGCGTGTGCGGTGCAGAGCCATATATGTGCGTGTGCGGTACAGAGCCATATGTGTGCGGTGCAGAGCCATATGTGTGCGTGTGCGGTGCAGAGCCATATGTGTGCGTGTGCGGTGCAGAGCCATATGTGTGCGTGTGCAGAGCCATATGTGTGCGTGTGCAGTGCAGAGCCATATGTGTGCGTGTGCGGTGCAGAGCCATATGTGTGCGTGTGCGGTACAGAGCCATATGTGTGCGGTGCAGAGCCATATGTGTGCGTGTACGGTGCAGAGCCATGTGTGTGCGTGTGAGGTACAGAGCCATATGTGTGCGTGTGCGGTGCAGAGCCATATGTGTGCGTGTGCGGTGCAGAGCCATATGTGTGCGTATGTGGTGCAGAGCCATATGTGTGCGTGTGCGGTACAGAGCCATATGTGTGCGGTGCAGAGCCATATGTGTGCGTGTGCGGTGCAGAGCCATATGTGTGCGTGTGCGGTGCAGAGCCATATGTGTGCGTGTGCAGAGCCATATGTGTGCGTGTGCAGTGCAGGAGCCATATGTGTGCGTGTGCGGTGCAGAGCCATATGTGTGCGTGTGCGGTACAGAGCCATATGTGTGCGGTGCAGAGCCATATGTGTGCGTGTACGGTGCAGAGCCATATGTGTGCGTGTGCGTTACAGAGCCATATGTGTGCGTGTGCGGTACAGAGCCATATGTGTGCGGTACAGAGCCATATGTGTGCGTGTGCGGTACAGAACCATATGTGTGCGTGTGCGGTGCAGAGCCATATGTGTGCGTGTGCGGTACAGAGCCATATGTGTGCGGTACAGAGCCATATGTGTGCGTGTGCGGTGCAGAGCCATATGTGTGCGTGTGCGGTACAGAGCCATATGTGTGCGTGTGCGGTACAGAGCCATATGTGTGCGGTACAGAGCCATATGTGTGCGGTGCAGAGCCATATGTGTGCGTGTGCGGTACAGAGCCATATGTGTGCGTGTGCGGTACAGAGCCATATGTGTGCGTGTGCGGTACAGAGCCATATGTGTGCGTGTGCGGTGCAGAGCCCGATGTGGGGCTGTTTGCAATGCTGTAGTGACACCAGGTCAGGTGCTGGGGAAGAATACTGACAGGGACTGTGTGTGCAGGGGGCGGGCAGAGGGCGAGGCTGGACACTGGGGTGGGGCTGGACACTGAGGCCGGGCGGTGACAGCTCTGACTGAGGTTTGGCACAGGAAGTGGTCATGTTTGCTGGATCTGAATGTAAACAAGAAGCTGCAGAGAATAAAGGTATAATTCAAGAGGAACAAAAGTTAGAAAACAAAAAATAACAATGTAGGTGTGATTTATATGACAATACAGCACAGATAAACTCAAACATTTTTGTTAAGCTAATGTCGGACAACTCCTTTAATTAATCCTTAATGCTGTTTTTGATTATAACACAATTTACCAAACCTGATTAACTATACCTATATCTCATTATGCATTACCCACTTAATTATTTTCAGAAAAGTTGGTGACTACTAGAAAAAGTTGCAAAAAGCATGCAAACATAAAGATATTTAAAGGGCACCTGACACGTGGAGCATGTAGCCAATCTGACAACAGAATGGTATTAAGCAGGAGGAGCGAAACTGATTAATACATCGATTTGTGAGAAAAGATCCAATGGGCCATCCTAATCAGTGATTTACAATACTCGTAGGGGCACTTTGCACGCTGCGACATTGGTAACAATGTGTTACTGACGCTGCAGCGATAGTCCCCGCCCCCGTCGCATGTGCGATATCTAGTGATAGCTGCCATAGCGAACATTGTCGCTACGGCAGCTTCACATGCACTCACCTGTCCTGCGACGGCGTTCTGGCCGGCGACCTGCCTCCTTATTAAGGGGGCGGGTCATGCGGCATCATAGCGACGTCACACGGCAGGCGGCCAATAGGAGCGGAGGGGCGGAGATGAGCGGGACGTAAACATCCCGCCCACCTCCTTCCTTCCGCATAGCTGGCGTGAGCCGCAGGACGCAGGTAGGAGATGTTCCTCGCTCCTGCGGCTTCACACACAGCGATGTGTGATGCCGCTGGAACGAGGAACAACATCGTAACATCGGTCATTTCCAAATTATGGAAATGACCGACGCTACACCGATGATACGATTACAATGTTTTTGCGCTCGTTAATCGTATCAAAAAGGCTTTACACACTACGATATCGCCTGCGACGCCGGATGTGCGTCACTTTCAATTTGACCCCTCCGACATCGCACCTGCAATATCGTAGTGTGCAAAGTACCCCTTAGATGCATACAGAGAGACTGTCAATCATTGACTAAGACAGCTCACTGGACTCGCAAGCATAGAAAAAAAGGGATTTCAATTAATAAAAGTAAACATTTTCCCACAAACCCATACAGCAGGTGAAATAAGTATTATAAGTAATAAGTATACACATCACCAATTATTTAAGAAAATATATTTCTAAAGATGCTATTGACATGAATAGCATCTACAGATGTTGGTGATAACCCATCCAATCCACACAGGCAGAGAAATCAAACCATAGATGTCCATAAATTAAGTTATACATAATATTGACAAATGACACAGGGAAAAAGTATTGAACACATAAAAAAGAGAGGTGCAAAAAGCCATGTAAAGTCATTATATCAGCTGAAATCTATCAGTAATTAAAAAGCAATCCTGCCACTTAAGAAAAATTATATCAGCTGGTTCAGCAGGTGTCTCATTACCAAGGTGCCACACAAAAAACATCTCATGATGGGTAAAACAAGTGAGCTATTGCAAAACCTCCCAAACCTTATTGTTGGAAAGCATACGGATGGCTTTACTTACAGGAAGATTTCTAAACTACTGAAGGCTCCAATGAGCAATGTTGGGGTCATAATCCGGAAGTGGAAAGAACATCATTTCAGCATAAACTGGCCACAACATTTCAGACAGAGGAGCGAAACGAGGTATAAGAAGAGTTGTCCAAGAGCCACAACCTACCTGTGGAGAGCTACAGAAAGACGTTGACTCAACAGGTACAAAACAAAAAAAAAACCTATAAGTAATGCACTAACACTCCATGGCCTGTATGCATGCTCACCATGCAAGACTCAATTGCTGAACAAAAAGCGTCCCAAGTGCATCTTAAGTGTGCTCAGCAACATTTAGACAAGACTGTGAAATACTGGGAGAATATAGTCTTGTCAGATGAGACCAAACTTGAACTCTTATGATGGAATAATACACACCATGATTTGGAGACCAAAATTCACTGCATATCACCCAAAAACAGCATACCAACAGTGAAGTGTGAAGGTGGGGAACATCATGATGTGGGGCTGTTTTTCAGCATTTGGCATTGGCAAACTTCAAATAATTGAAGGAAGGATGAATGCACAAATGTAATTAGACATTCTTGATAACGTTCTGCTGCCATCTACCAGGATGATGAGAATGGATAGTTCAGCAAGTTAATGAACGCAATCACACAGCATAGAAACTCTCAATTGATTTCAGAGAAATAAAATAAATCTGCTAGACTGACTGAGCCGATCACCAGACCTGAATCCAATAGAAAATTTATGGAAGAAACAAAAGCTCAGAGTTCATAGAAGAAGTCCACGGCTCGTTCAGGATTTGAAAAGTGGTTGTGTGGAAGAATGGGCCAAAGTTACACCTGAGCAATTCAGGTAACTAGTTTCTCCATACAGGAGGAGACTCGAAGCTGTCATCTCCAACAAAGGCTTTTGTACAAAGCATTAAATACATTTCACTAAGCATGTTCAATATTTCATTATTAAACATCACTACATTTATGGACTTCTGTGGATTGATTTCTTTGCCTGTGTGGATTGGATGGATTGACACCAACATCTGATGAGAAATTCATGTCAATAGCACCATTAGAAATATATTTACTTAGAAAATAGGTGCCATGTTCGTTACTGATTTCATCTGCTGTATGTCATTTTTGTAACGCCTGCCTGGATCTACAGACTCAGATGGGCTGTAATGGGGAGGCTAGAGGGAAGCCACTCACCAAGCAGGACCCCCAGAACCCTGGAACCCTTTAACCCCTATACAGGGATTTGGATTTACACAGGGCTCTGGTGATCACTACCTGTGGAAGGCAGCAGTCCGATGAGAGTAGTAGTCAGGCAGCGTCAAACCAGGAATTGCAGAACAGGGACAGAATCGGCAGGCAATGACGTAGTCAGCAAACGTAGCAGAGGTCAAATCCGGATCGGGCAGCGAGGTACAGAAACAGTAGGCAGCTGGGTAGTCAGAAAACACGCAGTAGTCAGCACACAGGAATCACAAAACAGAATAGGGTGGACCAGGAGCCAGGAAAATCAGAACTATCTCTGGCAGTGGTCATGTGACAGGAGGGGGAATAAGAAGGGTGTGGTGTCTTCCCATTGGCTGTAGCTGAACGCTGGCAACTTCAGCTGGAAGACACATGCCACCCACAATCAGTCAGCGGTACTGCAGATCCCAAGATAACCCAGCCCAGTGGATGATCGGAGCCTGCGCCCACCGGTGCTGCTGGCATCGACTCCTCTCCCATCACCAGCACCATCCACGGCAGGAACATGGCGTCGCCTGGCGATCGGAGCAGAAGTCACTGGAGCAGACTCCGACGGTGACATAACAATTTTGCTCAGCTTCTCCTGCTTTACCAACAGATTGCAAGGTATCTGCAAGCTCAGGATCTCTTTAAATCAAACCTTTCAAGGCATCACAATAATATATCCAGTATACGGTATATATACAAACGTTGGTCAATTAATACCTCACTTTATGCACCTCTTGAGTGAGTGACATGCTGCTCAAACTTTCCATGGTCTGGAATAAGTGTGAACACCTGTAACCACTGGGGTATCAGGCCTACCGGCTGCTATTGGGCCAAGCTTATCTCAAAATGTAATGTATTTTGCATGCAGTATAGATAGCAAATAGTCCTATATGTGACAGAGAAATTGGAAAACTGTGTATTTTATAATAGTCTTTTCTGTTTAAGGTTTTCCTGAAATACTACCATGTGGAACAGCTGAACCTCCTACTGAGAGAAGTCATTGGCCGGGTAGTGGTGATGCAGGCTTATACAAAAGGATGGCTTGGTGCAAGAAGATATAGGAAAGTTAAAGAAAAAAGGGAAAAAAGTGCTACCTGTATCCAGGCAGGTAAATATTAATATAGTGTATATATATCTTCTTTATTTTTTTACCTATATGGCCACCTAAGGTCATCTAATCAGTGATGTAGCTTCCGACTCTATAGAGCAACATACAATATAAGCAAACTACGCACAAGCACCTCGTGTGGCATATGAAGATTTACACTTTAAAAAATGTTTAGTGCTCCATCCTACTTTATATCTTCCAGGGTCAAATAATATAAATCCCACTTCATTATCTGTAAAACTAAGCATCCTACACCGCTCAAAGAGATGAAGGGATCACATAACTCACATTGGATGCCTACGAAGGAAAGATTCAAGTTGAAAATGTTGTCTGATACAAATTGTGTAATTCATTGAAAACAATATGTAAGCAAAATAATGTATCAATGGTCAATGGAAACCAAAATCATCAACCAACTGGAGGCTAGATTCCAAAGCATCCCCGAAAAAAAAATTATATGGCAGAATTGCTGTTTATTCTTCACTTTTCTCCTAGAGACTAAACAGATCAGAAAGTCACATTTACTACAAAGTAGTAATGTTAAAAACTACAGCACATAGCACATAAAACAAGTCATAATACAACTCTGTCAATCAAAAACTAAAACTTACAGCTCTTGAAAGACGAAGACGCAAATTTGAAAGCGAGGAGCCACGGGCTCACTAGGACTGCAACCCAAGAGCCCACATAATTCATGCCCACTGCACCACACTTGTTATCATCCATATATGATGCGTTTTTCATGGATCTGTTTCAAATATTAAGATAGGAAACTGTATTTGACCTTTACTATTTAATAAATTGTTCATGTAGTCACATTGATCCACAACCGTTTCTACTTCCTATCTGGATACAATAATATCCCAGAAGTTTAACCCTAGAACGCATACCCGGGGCCTCGCAGGCCTGCTAGGTTACTTGTTTTCTATTATAGATTTCTATGGTTGCACCTTCTAGGGTTAATGAACTATGGTTATACTGTGCTGTACAAGTGTTCCCTTCATGCTTTCGAGTAGTGTACATGGGTTGTTTGACAATCAGTGCAATTAAGGGGAACTTGTCAGCTTCCTTAGGATCCTCCATCTGCTGCTATGTCTTTATTGAACAATTTTATGTGTGTTCTAGTGATGAGTGAGCACTACCATGCTCAGGTGCTCTGTATTCGTAACTAGTGATGAGCGAGTGTGGCGCCCTGGACAAGCCAGGACGTCACAGGTACTACACCAACACACCCCACACCCCGGTCAGGCACACCTAAGTCAAACAAAAATCCTTGTTGCATTCCTCCAGGGGCTGATGTCCACACCAGGGGGTGGGCCAGGCGGTTGGTCCCGCCCACCGAGGAGTTCACAGTCCCGGAAGCGGGAAAAGCAGGCAGTTTAGTTGTGGAGTTTGAAGTTGGAGGAAGGAAAGTGTGGTAGTGGAGCAACTGTCTGATGGCGTCCGGGTGTGTGGCCCGGTGGTACAGCAAGGTTGGCAGACGGTGGTGGCCGTCTGCAGGAGAGGCCTATTGGAGCTAGCCGTAAGGACCGTGGACGGGCAGTGGCTCGGCGGTACCGGACCGGTACGCAAAGAGAAGCCAGCACCATCCGGCAGGGCTTACGGACCCCGACAAGGCTAGGAGTCGCCGTGCAATTTGTCAAATCCATTAGCGAAGGGAACCTCCTGGGTTTCTCAGCAGCCAAGTCCCGATAGAAGGCAACAGTCCAAGCGTTAGAGGGAAACACAGTCACCGCCAAGGCTAAAGTTCCCAGGGCCAGAGCCTGCGGGCAAAAGGGGCTCCTTCAGCACCCATCCAAGCTGGGGAGCGGGTTACCGGTGGGAACCCATTGGAACCGTACACACTACACAGGTGCAGGGAAAGGCAGTCACCATCAACCTGCCGGGAGGAGAAACACCGCAGCCGTCTGTGGTGCCTGTCCATCCAGCCGTTTGTTTTACCGGAGACTCTGTGTTCATCATTGGCTGAGTGAGTACCACCGTGCCGTGCGGCACAGCGCTGCCCCTGCGACCCTGCACCTCACCAGGCCCCGTAACCCGCCTGCCATACATTCCTACCCCCTCACCGAGCCCCGGGACAACCAACCCCCTACCCATGGAGGGGAGAACTAACATCCAGGCTGCTCCCTGTCATCGCTCCCGGGATCCCCATCCAGAGCAGCGGTGGTGTCACCAATCTCACCACAACCGTGGGTGGCGTCACGGACAATATCAAATCCCCACAATCAATTCCCCCCCTTTTCACTCACGGGCGAGGAATGCCGCTCGAGTCCCCGGGATCCGGCCCACCGCTCGAGCCACCACCGAGCAGCAGCAGCAGCCGGACCCGAGCAGTGGGAGAGCGCAGCGTCCCCTCCTCCGCCCGCGACAACTTGGCGTCACGAACAGGATCTTACCGCTCTGCCATCTGGTAGAGGTGCGCCTTGTGACCGCTGGAGGTGTCCGGCCGAAAAATTTGAGAAGCCGCCATCTTGGGCGCGAAAAATTCCCGCTCGAGCGTCTCCTCGAGCAGTGGAGGCGCGAAGGCCTAAACCCCGCCCCTGTAGAGGAGGGGCCGGAAAGAGACTAAGGGGGACTGATGGCGTCTGGCCGCATGTAGCCCGCGGCTATAAAAGCAGGGACGCCAGGACCCTGCGGCCATCTTGTTGCTGTTTCCTGGAAGAGGCCGCCAGAGCCATGTATATGCCGTCCCGCAGCACCGTAGCCCCCGCGCCTGGAACTGTGGCGTGGGTGGTGGTCCGGACCGCTCAGCTTCAACAACGGCTGCAGGTCAAAATGCAACTCCTCTTGGAGGACTGGGAGGCCGACATGGCGGAGGTTGTGGCGACCGTACGGAGACGCGAGGAGGAGGGAGTTTTGGAAGGGAGGGTGAGTGACCCACGCCCCTGTACCCCTAGTGGGTCGGTCATCGCGGCCGAGGGACCTGGTCCATACCCGCTCGCCCTGCTACCTCCCCCGCTACCCGTGTTGGCTGCCGCGACCCCACCACTAGGCCCGCTACCACCGCCACCGGTAGAGGTACCCCGCACGTCCGCCCAGGCGGATCGGCCTGCAGCCGAAGCCCGTGACCGATCGGAACTGCTTCCGTGGAAGGTGCCGAAGCCTGAACCGGAGGCATCTGCGGAGACTTCTCCCGAGCCGGAGCCGACAGGCCACTCCGTGCAGGAGGCCCAGTGGAAGAGGACCCCTGCGCCTATCCCCCACACCTCGGCTGAGGTTGCGCCGGGTTGCCGCTGCAGGGCAGCACCCCAGGCCAAGTCACCGCGGGACCTTCCACCCAGATTGCCAGTGGTGGGCAGTGTCCAGAAGGTCTCGCGGGGCCCGACCCGTGCGCCGGAGCTCGCAGCAGCCCCGTATTGGGACAGGGAGCCGACGCCGCTGGGCCCGGAGATCGCCGAGAGGGAGAGAAAGAAGGCGGAGTTGGTGGCCCGCACGATCCCGGAAAAGGAAAGCCTCCGTCAAGCGACCTTCCGTGTCCGGGGCCCACTCTACGACGGGCAGGTGAGGCGGTTTGATGTCCGCCGGGGCTATGGCTTTATCTACGAGCCGGGCTTGGAGGCCGAAGTCTTTGTAGCCCGGCGGGATGTCAACGCCCACCTGCCGGAGGAACACCCGGGCCGCAACCTAATGCCGGGAGACCTAGTGCAGTACACCCGGCACTGCGGGGAGAGGGGGTTGTTCGCGTTGGATGCAAAGCTGAGGGGCAGCCAAGAGGCCCGAGTGTCTACCGCGCCCCCTCCCCTGGCCGACACCGAAGAGTCCGAGTAATGGCAGCGGAGTCCTGTTGCAAGTTGTCCCCGTTGGGACCACGAAAGTACCGTTTTGAAAGTTTTAATAAATGATAAGAATCAACCGAAGATGTTACCTGATTGACCAACCCTGATTAGAACCGGTCGTTGCCGGCAACTGGTCCCCATTGGGACCCCCTTTGCAATTATGCGTAGAAACTACTACGGACAAGCCCGAGAACTAGCAGGGCAACCACGAACTTGTTGTATGTAAATAAAAATGTTGGCTTGAAACCGTTACCGCCTCCGGAGAGGCTGATTTGGAGGATGGGCCTGGAGGAAAGGGATGGCCCAGGCCCGCCACTACCGCAACCGGTGGCGATCCTCCGGGGGTTTCAGGGGTTCCCCATGGACGTGGGTCCCCTGAAAAGGACAGAACCCGCTCGGGTAACTTGTGCTGGACTGGGGTCAAGGGGTGCTGCCCATTTGCTTAGGGGCAGCATCAGATCCAGGTTGCTTGGGTGGGAGAGAGCGGAAGCCGTTACCGTTAGCAACGTTTAAGAAATGTGCCTCCCGATGTGGGAAGAGTTAATATACTTGTATATGTGTTTTACTGTTTTATCTCTTTTCAGTTGTGAAAATAAAACCGGTGATGGACGGGCAGCCCGCGGACAGTCTGCATTTTACTAAGGGGGAATGTGGCGCCCTGGACAAGCCAGGATGTCACAGGTACTACACCAACACACCCCACACCCCGGTCAGGCAAACCTCAGTCAAACAAAAATCCTTGTTGCCTTCCTCCAGGGGCTGATGTACACACCAGGGGGTGGGCCAGGCGGTTGGTTCCGCCCACCGAGGAGTTCACAGTCCTGGAGGCGGGAAAAGAAGGCAGTTTAGTTGTGGAGTTTGAAGTTGGAGGAAGGAAAGTGTGGTAGTGGAGCAACTGTCTGACGGCATCCGGGTGTGTGGCCCGGACGGTACAGCAAGGTTTGGCAGACGGTGGTGGCCGTCTGCAGGAGAGGCCTATTGGAGCTAGCCTTAAGGACCGTGGACGGACGGTGGCCCGGCGGTACCGGACCGGTACGCAAAGAGAAGCCAGCACCATCCGGCAGGGCTTACGGACCCCGACAAGGCTAGGAGTCGCCGTGCAATTTGTCAAATCCGTTAGCGAAGGGAACCTCCTGGGTTTCCCAGCAGCCAAGTCCCGATAGAAGGCAACAGTCCAACCGTTAGATGGAAACACAGTCACCGCCAAGGCTAAAGTTCCCAGGGCCAGAGCCTGCGGGCAAAAGGGGCTCCTTCAGCACACATCCAAGCTGGGGAGCGGGTTACCGGTGGGAACCCATTGGAACCGTACACACTACACAGGTGCAGGGAAAGGCAGTCACCATCAACCTGCCGGGAGGAGAAACACCGCAGCCGTCTGTGGGACCCGTCCATCCAGCTGTTTGTTTTACCGGAGACTCTGTGTTCATCATTGGCTGAGTGAGTACCACCGTGCCGGCCCCGTAACCCGCCTGCCATCCATTCCTACCCCCTCACCAGGCCCCGGGACAACCAACCCCCTACCCACGGAGGGGAGAACTAACATCCAGGCTGCTCCCTGTCATCGCTCCCGGGATCCCCGTCCAGAGCAGCGGTGGTGTCACCAATCTCACCACAACCGTGGGTGGCGTCACGGACAATATCAAATCCCCACAATCAATTCCCCCCCTTTTCACTCACGGGCGAGGAATGCCGCTCGAGTCCCCGGGATCCGGCCCACCGCTCGAGCCACCACCGAGCAGCAGCAGCCGGACCCGAGCAGTGGGAGAGCGCAGCGTCCCCTCCTCCGCCCGCGACACGAGCACTACCATGCTCAGGTGCTCTGTATTCGTAACTAGTGATGAGCGAGCACTACCATGCTCAGGTGCTCTGTATTCGTAACTAGTGATGAGCGACCACTACCATGCTCAGGTGCTCTGTATTCGTAACTAGTGATGAGCGAGCACTACCATGCTCAGGTGCTCTGTATTCGTAACTAGTGATGAGCGGGCACTACCATGCTCAGGTGCTCTGTATTCGTAACTAGTGATGAGCGAGCACTACCATGCTCAGGTGCTCTGTATTCGTAACTAGTGATGAGCGAGCACTACCATGCTCGGGTGTTCGATACTCACAACTAGTGTTGAGCAGGCACTACCATGCTGGGGTGCTTGGAACTTGTAACTAATGATGAGTGAGCACTACCATGCTCGGGTGCTCAGTACTCATAACTAGTGATGAGTGAGCACTACCATGCTCGGGTGCCCGGTACTGGTAACTAGTGATGAGCAAACACTACTATGCTGGGGTTCTCTGTACTCGTAACTAGTGATAAGCAAACACTACCATGCTCAGGTGATTTGTATTCGTAAAGAGCAGTTGATGGTCTCATGGGCGCGAGTCAAGTACCCAAATATAATGGAAGTCAATGGGGAACTCGAGCATTTTTCTGGGAAATCTTCCAGAAAAATGCTCTAATTCCACATTAACCGCCATTATTCTTAGGTAATCAAGTCGCGACAAAGGGGTCGTTTCAAGGGCCCAGAGGAAGCTGACAAGTTCCCTTTAAGTGTTTCTTCATATTCTTTACAACTAGAGATGAGCGAACTGGTCGCGGTTCGGCTCGAGGTCGGTTCGCCGAACGGAGGTCCCGTTCGAGTTCGGTTCGTCGAACGTTCGACTAACCGAACTCGAACTGCATAGGAAACAATGGCAGGCAATCACAAACACATAAAAACACCTAGAAAACACCCTCAAAGGTGTCCAAAAGGTGATAAACAACTCACAACACAACACAAACACATGGGAAAGTGACAAGGACATATACTCATGCGAAAACAAAAGAGCTGGACAAGGAAAAAGAGGAGGACACACAGATATATGAGTATATGCAAGGAAACATCGATGCCATTACTGTGCAACTTGAGCCCTGCTCATTTTAGGCTTCCAATCTGGATAAATTGCCTGAGATTGCCACGTACGCCTTGGGGATCTTGTCGTGTCCTGCAGCCAGCGTTCTATCGGAACCTGTCTTCAGTGCTGCTGGGGGTCTGCTGGCAGATAAGCACACGCGTCTGTCCACTGACAATGTGGACATGGCTCTCAGAGGACTTTTCTTCCCCTGGGTCAGCCAGGGGACGGGAAAGGCACGCGTATTTTTGAGAGTGCTTCATGCAAAGCATCTGTTTCATTTTGAAAAGGGGGATCAAGTGATGCCAGTCACGTGGGGTGTGTGTGGCCCAATTAGTGGAAACGAGGGAGACTGTGGTTGGAGTCCCCTCGCTGTGTTTCTAAAAGAACCAAGATGAACAAGTCATGGCTCTCAGAGGACTTTTCTTCCCCTGGGTCAGCCAGGGGACGGGAAAGGCACGCGTATTTTTGAGAGTGCTTCATGCAAAGCATCTGTTTCATTTTGAAAAGGGGGATCAAGTGATGCCAGTCAAGTGGGGTGTGTGTGGCCCAATTAGTGGCAACGAGGGAGACTGTGGTTGGAGTCCCCTCGCTGTGTTTCTAAAAGAACCAAGATGAACAAGTCATGGCTCTCAGAGGACTTTTCTTCCCCTGGGTCAGCCAGGGGACGGGAAAGGCATGCGTATTTTTGAGAGTGCTTCATGCAAAGCATCTGTTTCATTTTGAAAAGGGGGATCAAGTGATGCCAGTCAAGTGGGGTGTGTGTGGCCCAATTAGTGGCAATGAGGGAGACTGTGGTTGGAGTCCCCTCGCTGTGTTTTACATGATTTTCGAAGGGCATGACATGCCTAAGAGGTTGAGTTTCATCATCTGCAACTTGTTGGCAACAGAAAGGCTGCCTTTACACCCTTTTGAGACTGAGGATTTTCGAGACCTTATGCCCATTGCAGTGCCCCAAGAGCCGATGGCCAGTCGTCACTCCTTCTCCAAGAAAGGCGTGCCCGCGCTACCACAGTAGGTCGCACATAACCTCACCGATTTCTTGAGAAACTCTGTGTGTGACAGGGTGCATTTCAACACAGATACTTGGACCAGTAAGCATGGACAGGGGAGTTACATGTTGCTGACTGGGCACTGGGTAACTATGGTGAGAGATGGAGAAGGGTTTGCTGTACAAGTCTTGCCGTCCCCACGACTTGTGTGTCAATCCTTCCTCTGTATGTACAAGTTCCTCCACTGCTTCTGCCTCCTCAACCTCGTGTGGGTCCTCCACCTCGGCCCAAACCCTGTGTGGTCAGGCCACCCTTCCTTGTAACTGCGCCCAAGGAATCCCACACACCTCCTTACTATGCTGGCAGCAGAGCTCAAGGCCATCAGGCGGTCAAATGTTTACTTTGAAATGTAGGGGAAATGTGAGACACCGCTGTGGAATTGTGGACGGTTAGCTCTGGAGAGTGAGACCGAGTTTCATCAATGGTTGTCTCCACTCAACCAGCAGTCAGGGAAGGTCGGGTGCGACAATGATGCAAACCAGTCTGCGACCCTTCTTCAGGGCAATGTGACACACGTGCCTTGTATGGCTCACGTGTTGAACCTGGTTGTCCAGCAATTTTTAAAACACTATCCCGGCCTACATGGCCTTCTGCAGAGGGCACGGTGTAATACCTGCCTGGATCGACAAACTCAGATGGGCTGTAAAGGATAGGCTAGAGGCAAGCCACTCACCAAGCTGGACACCCAGAACCCTGAAACCCTTTAACCCCTATACAGTGATTTGGAATTACACAGGGCCCAAGTTGATCAATACCTGCAGTTCCAAAGAATAGTAGTCATGCAGGGTCAAAAACATTAATTGAGGAAGAGGAACAGAATGGGATGGCCAGGACTTAATCAGAAAACAAGCAGAGGTGAAATGCGGATCGGCCAACGAGGTACATAAACAGCAAGCAGGAAACGTAGTCAGGTAACAAGCACACAAACTCATAAAACTGAACTGGGGGTAACAGTAACAAGAGGTTCATAGCTTTGTCTGGCAGTGGTCTGCAGACAGGAGGGGCCTAAAAAAGGGTGTGGTGTCTTCCCATTGGGACCAGAGTACAAATTGATTGAGTGGACTACGTTGGTGACTTAACAGCCGTGTGCGGCAATGATGCAAACCTGTCTGCGGCCCTTCGTCAGGGCAATGTGACACACGGGCCTTGTATGACTCACGTGTTGAATCTGATTCTCCAGCAATTTTTAAAATACCATCCCGGCCTACATGGCCTTGTGCAGCGGGCACGCTGCTATGTGCTCACTTTCATCCTTCGCACCCAGCAGCTCAACAACTTTCATCGCTCCGGAAGTCTTAGGGTCTGGCAGTTAAACGCCGGAAATGCGATGTTCCGACACGCAGGAATTGGAATCTGCACATGTTGCAGCGTGTGTGGCAGCACCGCAGAGCCCTGCTGAAATACGGTATGACGTATACCCTGGGCTAACTTGATCCAGAGGTGGTGCAGATCACGCTGCTGGAGTGGTGTCAGATCAAGGACCTATGCACCCTTCTACACAGTTTACAAATGTCGACGAAGATGTTTAGCACTGGCAATGTCATTCTCAGCGTGACAATTCTGGTCATCTACATGATGGAGCACACTGTAAGCATTATTCGGAGTCAGGTATTGGTCCAAGAGGAAGGTGAGGAAGTACAGGAGGAGTCATATGCAGAAGGGATAATAAGATCTACAAGGTCCATACGGTAAGCGGCACCTAGGCAGCAGTTATGGTGGGGGATAGGGATTAACAAGGGCGCATAGTATTAGCAAAAATTGTTGAGGAAGGTGCAGGAGCCATGAAGAAATGGAGGACGAACTTGCGATGGGCATGGAAGACTCAGCAGATGAGTGAGAGCTTGCTCACATTTCGGTTGTGCGAGGTTGTGGGGAGAGGGCAGAGGAAGGAGGCACGATTCTCACCTCTCTGCCACCAACACACCAAGGACTTGGTCCTCCTGGATGCACAAGACACATGAGCGTCTTCTTGCTGCACTACCTACAATATGACCCTCGGATTGTACGAATTCGAAGTAATGCTAACTACTGGGTTGCCACACTGTTAGATCCCCGGTACAAGACAAAATTTGGCGAAATAATTCCTGCCATAGAAAGGGACGCACGTATACAGGAGTATCTTCAGAAGGTGGTACGCAATCTTAGATCTGCTTTTCCACTAAACACCAGTGCTGCACAGAGTGAATCTCAACGCTTTGTCATGGATAGGAGGAAATGGTCTTTTACTTGTCCACATCTGAGGGACCGAGGGCTGGCTGCTGTGCTGAGATGGCATTGAGTACGGTGTCCCTGCAGAGTTGCACTTTTGGTCATATACAAAATGAGTTGAAAAAGGACAGATGCTGGTGGAAAGGGGAACAGGTGTGTTGGAAAGGGGAAAAAAGTTTTGGTCCGTGGATTTGGTGGTTAAGCAAAAGTAACATTTGATGAGGAAACACCATCTGTTACGGTGGGACTGGCAGATTTGGATAAGGTGGTATATAATCTGTGACCGCTATATAACGAAAATTAATAAGAAAAGAAAAGAGAAAGGTATATATCCCCATCAGCAGTCAGTGTCCACCGTGCTCCCAGATGGAAAAGGAGAGGTTGGCAACTGGAAGGTTAGGTGGAGGATACAGAGCTGTGTGGCTATGAAACTAATAGTAGCCTGAACCAAGTTAGACGCCACTCGGATCTTGAGACTGGGAGCCCTGTTAGCGTCACAGGGTCCACACGCCCACCCAGCCCAGGAACTCCCTGTTAACATCACAGGGGCCATTCAGTACGCTGACCGTGTGCATTGGGGCCACACCTGTGGACAGCAGGCGCATCAGCAGCAGCAGGCCTGTTAATGCCACTGGGCTGCACAAGCAGGACTTGTAGGACAGGACCTGGTCTTAACCGTTCTGCGTTACCAACTGTGGTGGTGGCCTGCATCGACGCCCTATCCCTGCCTACCTCTGGCCTAAAGCCGCAATGGGTTCAACACATGGAGGTGTGCTCTTTCGGAGCATAATAGAAGATTGCGCACCTCCTTGTTGTCTCCAGCCCCTTTTATAACCTGGGTCCGCCCCAAACCAGGGTGGACCACAATGCACCTCCTGGAGACAAAAGCAGAGTGACACGTCATGAGTGGCATAACTAGCGTCCTATTTGGAACCGCAACTTCAATGATGACCTCATGGCTGTCATGACCCAAACACCTCACCAGTCATCGTCTGACCATCAATAATGAGGTGACAAGTCATAGGGGCGGGCCTCTGCAAGCCATTTGGGAGTGGCCTGGCCACATCGTCAGGACACCTGATGCCCTGTGGTCTAAATGGGCCCCCCACATCAGGGGCAGGGCCAAAGAGATCATTACCGGACCTAGTTTATGATGCAGTAAGTGCCTGACCATGGTCCTGTTGCATGAAATACAGTCTCTGAAAAAAGACTATCAGCTTTAGCATGGTGTCTAAGCACAACACAGGACTTAGACCCGGCACGGAGTGCAAGTACCTGTGCAAAGAGGCTTTTCGCACTAAGTGTGGGAGCATGCGCTGTAGCCCGAAATGAAGACTTATCCTCAGGAATGGCACAGTCAGGCTGAGCATACTCACTAGGCGAAACACTGGAGTTAGGCTGCGGCTGGGGTATATCGGCACACGCATGCGCACTAGCTGCCTCTCCACACTTAGACGTGGAGGAGAAAGCAGCCAGCTGGACAACCCGAGGCACAGGCCTAAATGGCAGCTGATGCCTGGGCGCAACTGAAACCGCAGCAGGCTGCTTGCGTTTAAGGTGTCACCGTTTTGTAACAACAAATACCATCCAAAGGAACAGGTGTACTTCTTCCCATGGATAATCTGATATGATCCCTTTTTTCATGGACACGACCATCGCTAACAAATGTAGATGAGGCCAAAACAGCAGCTGCTTCAATGGATCTGAAGTGCTCCATAAAGTGGCCTCTCCTCCACCCCAATTTCAAGATCCCAAATACTCCATTCCTCTGTGGTGTCAATCCAATCGCACTTGCTTCCTAACAGCTCTCAAGTTTCCACCAGCCCTGCTGAGTATGGGGTAACAGAGATGGTTGAGTTTGCATAGCTGTTCAGTCGCACTATAGCCTGGGAATCAGAGGTCTGCTCCAAAGCTGCAATGAGTACAGACAAGGAAGTTATTATTATTTTTATTATTATTGATTTATAGAGTACCATTGATTCCATGGTGCTGTACATGAGAAGGGGGTTACATACAGAATACATATACAAGTAACTATAGACAGACTGGTACAGAGGGAAGAGGGCCCTGCCCTTGCGGGATTACATTCTAAAGGATTTTTGGGAGGAGATAGTAGGAGTGGTTTAGGTTGAGCGTCAAGTATGTATGGTGGTGGTGTCATTGAAGGTTATAGTCATTTCTGAACAGATGAGTTTTCAGATTCAGTTTGAAGCTTGCGGGTGTAGCAGATAATCTGACGTGTTGAGGTAGCGAGTTCCATGAGACAGGGGAAATGATCTGCGCAGATGGCCAGAAGCTTTGTGAGTGGGATCCAGGCCCCGATGAAGAAGGTGCTGAGCCTAATCTACACCCTCATTTCCAAAAAGTAAATCCTCCTGGTGGAGACAATGGGGAACATGATGAGGAGCACAGATACCTGATTGGAATGACAACTTTACTATTCGGTCAGGGCAGGAAGAGGTTGTCTCGGAGGACTCAGGACGAGGGGAATGAAAACACACAGGGTTATTGATGAGGTTGGAGACCACACTTACTGTCAAACCAAAGTCAGCCAGTCGATGAGGTCAGCAGAGGAGGTGGAGGAGGATGCTACTGACGACGAGGTTACGTTGCGTCTTCCTGGCCAGAGACAAAGTACTGGAAGCACGTCAACAACTGAATCCTGGACCACAACTTTGACTCTGAGCAGAAGTCGTGTTGGCTATGCAGGTCGCATGGGCTGTAAGCCTTTCCTAGCCTGTGAATTTTTGGACATCGCAAAGGATCACCCAAGTCATGGAATCTGTAAGATTTGTCAACAATCTGTAAGTAGAAGGCAAAAACTCACACTTTTGAGTACTTCCTCCAAGAAGTATCACATGGATATGAATTGACAGCGTGAAGGTGTATTGCTCAGCTTTAGCAACTGTCAACGCAATATGCTTATTTGCCGTTCATTGCATGCATTGTTGCAGACTACACACAAGGGGCTGCTGTTTTTTTGGATCTGCCTTTGGTCACTATAGCAATATAAAATTGCTCTTCGGGTGTGGACTTGGAGATGCTGTCTATGAACAGAAGGAAAAGCTAAAGGTGTGTGTTACAGCAAGAAGCCACCGCGGAAACAGTTCGTTCAATTGTGAGGGGAGTTGTGTTGTACTTTGATGATGAGCCCCGTAATGCCAGTGAGCAGCATCCTGTGCCACAGACCAACATTCTTACGGTGCTGTCTATACTGTTTACCGTGAGAGGAGCGTAAAGTCTGTATTTCTGGCAACTGGACATCACAGTACCCGGGTACGGTAGGCTGTGCCCAGACAATAATGCGGGCACGCAACACTTTGTTTTATTAGCAAAACACATATCTGTTCTGGGTAGGCCGACTATATAGACAATAAGACTTGCTGCCTCTGCACTGTCAAATTGTCACGTACAGTTTAAATCATAGAGGGACAGCAACACATGTTTGCATTGACTGTTGCTTTTCAAGATTTCCATGACTGTGTTGCAGAGCTGTGTGGTTTGCATTCACACTGTTATCATCTGCATTATCTGTGAGGCTTCAGCTAACAAGGGTATTCAGGGGGGGGTAATGTGTTTTGACTATGTTTAGGTAGATAACTTGGAAGCTCTTGTGATACGCCACTAGTAAGTCGTGTTCAAACACACACACACACACACACACGCACAAACACACAATTACTGCTACACAGAGGGATTAGCAGGTAGTAGGCAACAGAATAGATTGTTCAATTATTTAAATTGTATGCATGGTTCTTATTGTTTGTTTTGGTAAAGTTAAACAATCATTTATCAACCCAACTGCCTAGAGTTTTTTTCCTGTTGCCTGGTTTTGCTGAATACTGGGTAGCCCACCCTGTACACAACTTAAAATGAAGCATAAGTCGCAATGTGAATTTCACTGTGCTACAATGCGTCCTAGAGTGCCTGTGCAACCACCGCCTGCCCCATCAAGTGCATCTGCGTGCTCTTCATCCTCTGTGACTGTGGGGACAGCAGTCACACATGGTTTTTCACACTGAACTTCCACTCCTTTACCCGCAACAGGGAGTGTGATTGGCAGGTCATCACTTGTTTTGGAAGTGGAAACAGAAGGTATTGTTGAGCTGTCAGACATCGAGAGAACCATCATTGGATGCAGGCTACATTATATCCACGCCTGCACCTTCGTCACAGATTGGCTGGACTACCTGCAGTTAATAATTGCATTCCAGAAATGGAAAGGAGTGTAGAGTGCACATGTGTTGTACCTTGCTTGGCAGCAAAGGAACACTAACTTAGTATTCCAGACAATTTTAGGATGGCAGAAAAAGAGTCAGCTCTTTGGGCAAATTAAATAGCATGGCAAAAGTGGACAGATGGGTACAGTGGCCGTGTTCTGTGGGTACCAGGACAGTAAAAGAAGCCTCACTTTCTATCCCTCCTAATGATCAAATGTAGCAAGGAATTCCCTGAGTTTGCTATAAAATTAGCATAGCAAAATGTGCATGAGGGTAGAATGCAAAGGTGCTTGAGATTGCTTGGCACAAGTGGCACAATAAAGGAGTCCAACAGCCATTTTTTGTATGCCACTAAGTTGCAGTATTTTTTGCTATCATTATAGCTTATTAAAAACAGAGCAGGAGGGCGTCCTGCACAGCTGATAGAAATAGCTTGGCACCAGTGGGGCACTAATGGAATACAACAGCCAGTTCTTGTATGCCACTAAATGGCAGCATTTTTTTGCTATTATTATAGCTTATTAAAAACAGAGCAGGAGGGTGTCATGCAGAGGTGCTGCACATAGCTTGGCACCAGTGGGGCACTAATGGAGTACAACAGCCACTTCTTGTATGCCACTAAGTTTACTCAATTTTTGGTATTATAATGTATTAGTAACAATGAGTTTGAGTGTGCAATGCAGGCAGACGTGCTGCAAATATCTGTGCACTACTGGGACTATACAGAAGTCCAATAGCCACGTTTAGGATGCCACTATGTACACTCAGTGTTTGCTAGTATAATGGCTTAGTTATAATGAGTTTGAGTGTGCAATGCAGGCAGACGTGCTGCAAATATCTTTGCACTAGTGTGACTATACAGAAGTCCAATAGCCACGTTTAGGATGCCACTAAGTTCACTGAGTGTTTGCTAGTATAATGGCTAAGTAACAAGGAGTTTGAGTGTGCAATGCAGGCAGACGTGCTGCAAATATCTTTGCACTAGTGGGACGATACAGAAGTCCAATAGCCACGTTTAGGATGCCACTAAGTTCACTGAGTGTTTGCTAGTATAATGGCTAAGTAACAAGGAGTTTGAGTGTGCAATGCAGGCAGACGTGCTGCAAATATCTGTGCACTACTGGGACTATACAGAAGTCCAATAGCCACGTTTAGGATGCCACTAGGTACACTCAGTGTTTGCTAGTATAATGGCTTAGTTATAATGAGTTTGAGTGTGCAATGCAGGCAGAGGTGCTGCAAATATCTTTGCACTAGTGGGACTATACAGAAGTCCAATAGCCACGTTTAGGATGCCACTAACTTCACTGAGTGTTTGCTAGTATAATGGCTTAGTAACAATGAGTTTGAGTGTGCAATGCAGGCAGACGTGCTGCAAATATCTTTGCACTAGTGGGACTATACAGAAGTCCAATAGCCACGTTTAGGATGCCACTAAGTTCACTGAGTGTTTGCTAGTATAATGGCTTAGTAACAATGAGTTTGAGTGTGCAATGCAGGCAGACGTGCTGCAAATATCTTTGCACTAGTGGGACGATACAGAAGTCCAATAGCCACGTTTAGGATGCCACTAAGTTCACTGAGTGTTTGCTAGTATAATGGCTAAGTAACAAGGAGTTTGAGTGTGCAATGCAGGCAGACGTGCTGCAAATATCTGTGCACTACTGGGACTATACAGAAGTCCAATAGCCACGTTTAGGATGCCACTAGGTACACTCAGTGTTTGCTAGTATAATGGCTTAGTTATAATGAGTTTGAGTGTGCAATGCAGGCAGACGTGCTGCAAATATCTGTGCACTACTGGGACTATACAGAAGTCCAATAGCCACGTTTAGGATGCCACTAGGTACACTCAGTGTTTGCTAGTATAATGGCTTAGTAACTATCAGTTTGAGTGTGCAATGCAGGCAGACGTGCTGCAAATATCTGTGCACTACTGGGACTATACAGAAGTCCAATAGCCACGTTTAGGATGCCACTAGGTTCACTGAGTGTTTGCTAGTATAATGGCTTAGTAACAATGAGTTTGAGTGTGCAATGCAGGCAGACGTGCTGCAAATATCTTTGCACTAGTGGGACGATACAGAAGTCCAATAGCCACGTTTAGGATGCCACTAAGTTCACTGAGTGTTTGCTAGTATAATGGCTTAGTAACAATGAGTTTGAGTGTGCAATGCAGGCAGACATGCTTCAAATATCTGTGCACTACTGGGACTATACAGAAGTCCAATAGCCACGTTTAGGATGCCACTAAGTTCACTGAGTGTTTGCTAGTATAATGTATTAGTAACAATGAGTTTGAGTGTGCAATGCAGTCAGACGTGCTGCAAATATCTGTGCACTAGTGGGACTATACAGAAGTCCAATAGCCACGTTTAGGATGCCACTAGGTACACTCAGTGTTTGCTAGTATAATGGCTTAGTTATAATGAGTTTGAGTGTGCAATGCAGGCAGACATGCTGCAAATATCTTTGCACTAGTGGGACGATACAGAAGTCCAATAGCCACGTTTAGGATGCCACTAGGTTCACTGAGTGTTTGCTAGTATAATGGCTTAGTTATAATGAGTTGGAGTGTGCAGAGGACAGGAGGGTACAGTGCCAGGGTTGTGGTGCTCTGGGTAGAGGAATGGAAGCCTGCCTTTCTATTCCCTCCTAATGGGGAAATGCAGCGAGGAAATCCCTGACCTTAGCTACACAGATGCTGTCTCTGTTTTCAGGACCTGTCACCTATGGCTCTCTGACCCTGCCGGTACGAGCCCTTAAAAGGACTGATAGAGAGTGCTCTCCCTAAGCTGTCCAGCGCTGTGTATGGAGCGCATACAGCTGTATCGGCGATAGGACAAAGGACGGAACTGCGACACTGATGTCTGACACCAAGGACGCAGAAGGCAGATAATGGCGTGCTGGAGGAAAATGTCCGGTTTTATAATGCAGGGACATGTGACATGGACATCCTATCACACATGCCGTTGCTTCTCTGGCTAAAAGTCCACTTAGCTGTGTGTGTGTCTGGGATTGGCTGACATGCTGGCCCTCCCCACTACACGCGCGCGCTTAGGGAAGGAAGAAAAGGAAAAAAAAAAAAAATGGCGATCGCCATTATACAAACAGCAGTGATCTGAAGGCGCTGTTCACGCACACTATACACTAAAATTTCATAATAGTGTGAGTCACAGAGTGACTTACACTATTACAGCGGAAAGCCAGCTAGGAATTAGCTGTTTTTTTGCTGCTAGAACCGTTCTCGAACGTTTCTAGAACTATCGAGCTTTTGCAAAAAGCTCGAGTTCTAGTTCGATCTAGAACAGGCCCCAAAATCACTCGAGCCGCGAACTGGAGAACCACGAACCTAGAACCGCGCTCAACTCTATTTACAACATCAAACTTCTTACAATGTAAACTCACAAATTGTGTAACTGTACCTGGGAAGCGACAGTGAACTAACTTTTGGGATCCACAGTAGATAACTACCAGTACACCTGTGAACATGAACGTGCCTGCTAAACAGCCCCATACAATTTGAATGGGTTTGGAGAATATAAGCAACTTAAAAATCACGTAAGCATTTTTCATTCCAGCATGGAGAGGATATGATGGTCGCAAGAAATTCCAGGAGCTAAGAAGTAGAAGAAATAAGGCTGCTGTTGTTATTCAAGCAGGTAATAAATACATTGCAGACTGTATCATATATATGCAGCTTATATGGAGTGTTAAGAGTTTCGTTTTCCTGTCAATACAATAAATATATATACTTATCAATAACAATTTAAAATAAGATTTTTTTTTACACATTCGGTTTGATCAAGTTACATTTATATTGTGCATAAAATGTGATAAATCTTTGTAAGGATTATATATATATATATATATATATATATATATATATATATATATACTTAAAGTGAAGCTTGCCCCAATCCGCTGATTGTGCTGATCATTCCATAACAATCACAAAAAGATTTTGCATCTCATTGTACATCTTATTCCCGGTATTATTTATTGGTTTTTGAATGGAGATTGGCAACTTGGATGTTCATTTGATGATTGGATAAAGGTGAATGTGATTTTGTTGTTGTATTAGCTCCCACCTGCCAAACATAAGCAGAAAAAAAGTGAAAAAGTAAAAAAGTAAAAAAAAAAAATATTTTTTTTTTTCAGCATATCTTATTGAAAGTTGGCTGGTTAGGATGATTGTTTGCATACACTTCTCAGTAGAGGAAGCTTTTTCAATTTCCATGACCAAGGCATGTACAATGAAACATTGACTCCCCGATAACTCCATTACATGTCCATTTTGTCACGCTAGGTACGGGGAAATACCAAGCGAACAACGAAAGGGAAGGGAAACCCTGTGTCAAGGGAAGGGGGAGATGGTGACCCCTGACGAAACCTACCACTGGTTCATGGGGTCCCTCACCACCCTAGATAGGTTCCTCACCTGTGCGCTGAGACGGATACATGACCCTAAGTATCCCTAGTGCTGAACCCTAAATAGGGAACAGATGGGATGAGCTCTTCGTCAACTCTACTAAACTCTATAGAAGACACAAGGAGGACACATGGGGGAAAATGCATGAACTACTTATCTACAGATGACTGAGGTAGACGTTCAACAAACCATGAAAAAATTCCTGTTAAAAATATATCTTTATTTAATCAACTAGCTAAAAAACTGTCAGTACAGTCACATCAAAAATAGCCACTTAGTGGCTATTTTTGATGTGACTGTACTGACAGTTTATTAGCTAGTTGACTAAATAAAAATATATATTTTTAACAGGAATTTTTTCATGGTTTGTCGATAATTGGATTCCTTAGATTTACTACTTTGTGTGGTATACTTCAGGTAGAAGTTCAGCAAAGTTTCAGCAACAATACCACAGAAGAGTACAAGCCACCTGCTTCCAACCAGAGCTAGAATTAACTGAATAATATCACCAGCATAAGTCCAGGGAAGAAGGGAGTATTTAAGCATAAGGGTAATACTGATGATCAGCAGCTGAGTGGAAAGAGGGCTCTGCTGAGTCCAAAAGGGGAAGAGATGAAAACCCATGCGCAAATCCACCCAGTACAATGAATACTGACAGCAGGAACAATTGAAAATCAGGGAGCATTTTGCACAGCCAAACATTGTGATCTTCTATTGCCAGAAACCACTTGGCTGTCTGTCACCTGTGACACACCCATCACACATTTCCATTTTTTCCACATCTAAAGTGTGATATCAATGGTAAAGCTGGAATGGCCGGACATTTAACACGTTACAGCAAAAGGTGCTTCTGAAACAAAGACAAGACGGTTTGTAGCATTGTTGGAGCAAGGAAGGTCACACTCCCTTGGAAGGTATAAGTATTGTGTACTACTCAGAAAACTCCTTCTTAAATACTATATTCCCCATGTAAAATACAAATACACTATACTCACCTTCCATTATGCCATGCAAGCCAATTAGGGGCCACTCTTCAGCTGCTGTGCACTTAATTCCTTCAGATAAATCTAGGATATGAGAGCGCAGCAGCCTTTTAGCACTTGTTGACTGGCTGCAGGGCTCATGTGGCACATTAGTTGAGGTGAGTATAGGGTCTTTTTATTTTTCCATAGGCAGGGCTGCCACTAGGAATTTCAGGAACCCTGACTGGCATAATTTTGGGGCCCCCTTGAAACTCCACCCCAGCTCCGCCTCCATCCCTGGTCCGCCTCCACACCTCACACACAAGCCAATAAATGAAGTGTGAAGGGCCCCCCTTCTGTTGGGGCCCTGGACTAGAGTCCTGTTTGTCCCCCCCTGGTGGCGGCCCTGCCATAGGAAATATAGTATTTTAGCAGGGGTTGTCCAGGTAGAGGGTTGGCATTTACCAATTCACGACCCACTTCCCCTGCAATTGCTACTGCTCTGGTGGATTCAACGCACAATCTCATCTTTATATTACATGATCGGCCATTCATCAGCATTAGAAATGTATGGCAGATGGTATTTCCCAATTATGCGAAGTAATGAAGAAGTGAAAAACGGAATGTTGGATTGTCGTAAGCGGGCTTTACATGCTACAATATATCTTACGATGTGTCGGCGGGGTCACGCACATCCGGCATCATAAGTTATATTGTAGCGTGTAACAGCTACGTGTGATTGCGATTGAACGTTAAAACGTTGATCGCATACACTTCCTTCAATTGCTAAAAATTTAATGTGAGGTTGTTCAATGTTCCCATGATAGCACACATCGCAGTGTGTGACACCCCGGGAACGATGAACAGATCTTACCTGCGTCCTGCGGCTCCCGCCGGCAATGCGGAAGGAAGGAGGTGGACGGGATGTTTACGTCCCGCTCATCTCCGCCCCTCCGCTTCTATTGGCTGCCGCTTGACGTCGATGTGACGCCGAACGTCCCTCCCACTCCAGGAAGTGGATGTTCGCCACCCACATCGAGGTCGTATGGAAGGGTAAGTACGTGTGACGGCAAATAATCGTTTGTGCGACACGGTCAACAAATTGAACGTGTCGCACATACGATGGGGGCGGTTCCGATCGCATACGATATCGTATGCTTAATTGTAATGTGTAAAGCAGGCTTTAGTTCTGGGGTTGGAATAAGACCCAGATTGCATTATTTTACAAAGTGAAATTTTTAACATTTTCACAGTAAATTTAGGCAGACCAACACCTATTGTAATGGCTTGAATGAATAGATCTGGCTTATCACGTGCTCAGCGCAGGGTATTTCAGTTGCACAGTTTCCTGCCCCAGGAAGAAAATTCAGAGAAATATTTAACAAAGTGGATGAGTCACTGAACAGAAGGCTTCATTTACATATTATCATTTATTGCCCCAGAACCAGAATGTTACGATGAGTTTTTCTTGTTAAGGAAATGGATTTGTGTATATCGGAAAGAGCGCTTCAGTTTAGCCAACAGCAAAGTAGTGTAGATGACAGTATCTTAAAAGGCAATGAAATGCTATCGTTAGGTGGCTGTGGAGGGACGCTCATGTAAAAACAGTGCATGATGCACACAGCAGGGATAGATGTATACTAACACTAGAGTCTAATATGGATAAATAACCTCTAGTAAAGACGAAACCAAATACATCAGCTGCATAGAGTGACAAGCAAAAGGATAACAATGTTCTGAACTTTTGACTTTCAGGCTTCATATCTCACCATCCACTACATATTTGAGCATGAGACTGCCATCACTTCATAAACAACCGTCTTGGCTATCTCAAACATAAATATGACTTGCAACTATTTATCATATGATTAGTTATGCAGATTCTTTTCATGTTACTGCATTGTTACTGTTTTGCTTCTGGAGTTTTCATTTTTTTCTTCCTGTATAATACAAATTACAATGTTCTCACATCCTACATCATCCACACAGTGTTCTCCATTGCACTCCTGTGCGATTCTCGCTGCCCTGTTGAGAGCAGAGCAAAGTATTGTAGTGCGCATGCGCGAGCACTCTTTGACCTTTCTCTGTGCCTGCGCATTACATTAATTTGCTCTGTTCGCTGGAGGACAGAGAGAAGTGCACGTACGCAGGAGCGCAATGGAGAACACTGTGTGGATGACGAAGGACATATCATCCACACAAAGCAAGAAGGAGGATAGTGATCGCAAGAATAAAGTAGGTGCTGGGTCAAGACCAGCCAGGGACGCACATTGGACCGTACCGGACTGCCCCGCAGGTGAGTAGGTGACAGGTTCCCTTTAAATGTAATTAAGGAGGTTGTCTGGGGACTTTACATTGATGGCCTATCCTTAGAATAGGGCATCAAAATCTGATCGGTGGGGGTACAATACCTGGCAGCCATGCCAATCAGCTGTTTCTGGTGTTGCCCGGAAGTGCTCAATTGTGGAGATGAACAGCACAGTTTCATCAATTGTATAGTGTACTGCATATCCACCCCTTAGTGATTCAATTAGGGGTGTCTGTGCATTACCTGGTTGCGGCCACTATACAGTTGACAGAGCTGTGCAGCCAAACAATTGAGCACTTCCAGCCGCCTCTGGCCATTATGCAGTTGGCAGAGAATTTCCAGCTGCCACCGGCACCGAGAACAGCTAATCCGGTGCCGGGTGTCGCACCCCCTTCTGATCTGATATTGATGACATATCTTAAGAAAATGCCATTAATGTAAAATACCTTTTTTGAAAGTGGAAGGAAATACATGACACATACCCATTTAAATGCATGACACCTTACTCTTAGGGGTACCTTACACGCTGCGACATCGCTAGCAATTGCTAGCGATGTCGCAAGCGATAGCACCCGCCCCCGTCGTTGTAATGATATGTGGTGATCGCTGCCGTAGCGAACATTATCGCTACGGCAGCGTCACACGCACACACCTGTTCAGCGACGTCGCTGTGACCGCCGAACAATCCCTCCCTCAAGGGGGAGGGGCGTTCGGCGTCACCGCGACGTCACAGCGACGTCACTAACCGGCCGGCCAATAGAAGCGTAGGGGCGGAGATGAGCGGGACGTAACATCCTGCCCACCTCCTTCCTTCCGCATTGCCAGCGGACGCAGGTAAAGGAGATGTTTGTCACTCCTGCGGTGTCACACACAGCGATGTGTGCTGCCGCAGGAACGACAAACAACATCGTACCGGTGGCAGCAGCGATATTAAGGAAATGAACGACGTGTCAACGAGCAACGATTTTTCATGTTTTTGTGCTCGTTGATCGTCGCTCATTTGTGTCACAAGCTGCGATGTCGCTACCGGCGCCGGATGTGCGTCACTAACTACGTGACCCCGACGATATATCGGTAGCAATGTTGCAGCGTGTAAAGTACCCCTTAGTCATCTAAAAAAAAGTCTCGTAAGTGCAAGAATGTGCCAGGTCTAAAATAGACATAAAATTTAAATTTTACATTTTAACTCCAAAAATATAAATTTTTGATCTCAATACGAACGACAAAGAGCGAGCTGAACACCGTGCACATCCCGGACCATTCGGAGAATTTAGAAAACATTTGGCTTACATGTTTCTGCAGTCCCGCTCATATTGAAATTTGTTTCCCTTTCATCTCCTTCCCAGTAAAATCAGCAGTGGGGGCTTATCCTGTTAGCTTCCTTAGAACTTCCTTTTTAGAATTCCCAATCTATTGCTGCACATTCACATACCGGGAACAAGATGCCTTTTCATGCTGTCAACTTTTTTTTTTTTTTTTCATCTGAAATGTAAATTAATTCTTGCTAGTACGCCTTGACAGAGATCAAAGTGGGGGTATTAACCTTATTGGGCCTCCCCTCCACCGGAATATGCTGCTGAGGCGGGGAGGTTAGTATAAGGGTGGGGGGGGGTCAATCTTAATTGTTATCTGTGGCATTTCTCCAAGCAGTGGTCCAACTAGAAGCTTTTTTTTATTATTTTATAGGGCTGTTATCATTTTAGCAAACTGAGATGTAAAAGAAAAAAAAAAAAAAGTCTACCCGGATTTATTTAAGAAAGTCTCAGCCTGATTGTACAATATTCTGTAAGTGGTTTTGACAGCGATTGATCTTCGTCTGGTATTAAACAGGAAAGCAGCCCCCTGATGGAAATCTCTTAACTTAAGAGATTGTTCTTTTTTTTTTTTTTTATATATTTTTTCGGCGGAGTCTTTGGGGGTATGAGAATTTGCATTTTAAAAATAAACAGACGCCTTTCAAATACATGAGCTGGTGGTCGAGAGATCTCAGTGGGCTTATGTACTGCACAACCCATTGATCAAGTGAAGGAGACAAGAAAGGCTTGAAAAAAATAATCTAGTTGAAGTTACATTCCCTATGGGTATGGAAATATACATACAAATAGTGATATCTGATGTGCGGGGCTGTCAGATGGAATTTCACTGAATAGGAGTTGACAGCGGATGCTGCTCGGGAGCAATAGCATTTCCATAGAGAAAGCCCACCTACACACCTGCTGGAGCATCACCTACAGACAGTAACATGTGCTGGGGAAAAAGATAAAAAAAATGAGCCTTGAATCAAGGCCCTTGATTCATCATTCTTTTTGTGCTATTTTTTGGATGAAAAGTTTGGGGGTTTTTTAGGCTTTTTTATGTTTGTACCAAATAGTTTATCACTTTTGCACCGTTTTACGCCAGTTTTTTCAGTCCTCCTAGGTTTGCGCGACAATGTGGGCAAGGGTTTCATTACCCAGATGTTTTCGGATAATTAATCATTTGAGACTTCTCAAAAAAGTTTTTGTGCAATTGTACAACAGTACAATTTATGTTTGTGCGGTTGAAGACTAAAGTGCAACATTTTCAAGCTGTTGAAATGGATATAAGAAAAAGACTGATGGCACATCCCACCTTTCTAATGTGGATAGGTGCAAACTGAACATGAAACCTAGTAACAAAAAGTAGATAGTTGCACTCTAAGATATGTGTTACAATGAATATGGGACTATAAACATGCATTAGTGCTATGAAAAATTTAGATACTTAGCACACAAAAATGGCCAGATTTTATGTGAGCCCAACAGCCAATGGCAATGCAACCTCATTTTTGTTGGGTACCTATGAAACTAATGCCTCTCTTTGAGTTAAAAAAAACCCCTACAATTTATGGGTGGACAGAAACCTGCAAATGGAGAAATAAAATTGCCTGAGGCTGAAGAGCAGGAGTGTTTAATCAGAAGGCACGACCTTGTAATCTAAGAAAAAGACTGATGGCACATCCTACCTTCCTAATGTGAACAGGTGCAAACTGAACATGAAACATAGTAACAAAAAGGAGACAGTTGCACTCTGTAGTGCTAAGATATGTGGAACAATGAATATGGGAATATAGACAAGCATTACTGCTATGAAAAACATGTAAAAATTGAGATACTTAGCACACAAAAATGGCCAGTTTTATGTGAGCCCAACAGCCATTTGCAAGGTAACCTCTTTTTGTTGGGTCCCTGCCTACTCTAATGCCTCTCATTGGGTAAAAAAAACCCTCCAATTTATGGGCAGACAGGAACCTGCTCTTCAGCCTTAGACAATTTTAATTCTTCATTTGCAGGTTCCTGTCCACCCATAAATTGGAGGGATTTTTTAACCCAAAGAGAGGCATTAGAGTAAGCAGGGACCCAACAAAAAGAGGTCGCCTTGCCGTTGGTTGTTGGGCTCACATAAAACTGGCCATTTTTGTGTGCTAAGTATTTCAATTTTTTCAATTTTTTTATAGCAGTAACGCATGTCTATATTCCAATATTCATTGTTACACATAACTTAGCACTGCAGAGTGCAACTGTCTCCTTTTTGTTTGAATGGGCTATGACACAAATAAAACAATGCAGCAATAAAAAGTGTATTTGCATTTGTGCCAAATTTATCAAACATTTGTCAGTTATATGAATCCAAGACAAATAAAGGAATCAGGGACTAAGAATATTCAATCAATTTTTTTTACTGATGTTAAGTTATATGTTCGATATTTACAATTGTTATTGACCCTTACCTATAAAATTCTCATGGGTGTAATTACTATTTTTTACAATATATTCAATAACCAGTAAGACCAGTTCCACATTGTCCATGTACATGGACCAATCTTGTATCGGAAGATCAGGCCATACTGCCAGGTGCCCCGATCTGAGCTAACTGCTTTGGATATGCCAATGGGACAGTTCTCTCAGATTGGGAGACCCGGAGGTGAGGTTGTGTCTTCTAATAATAGAACTGTTTCACAAGTAAGTGTCACTTATGGTTTTTCTATAGTATAATTAGCAAAATTGTTAGGAAAACTTTTTATTTTATTTTAGTTTTTTGTACTAGGCAGCTTTCCTGCAGGCATTGTATTGGAGCTTTAGCCAGCTGGCAGTATGTATTGGACCCTCTCTGGCAAGTTGTATAAGAGCACTGTGGCTAGTCTTGTGCCTAGGGGCATTCACTGGCTGGAGGGGTTTAGGAGGGCATTTTCATAAGGCAATAATTATATGACCAATTTTTTTCACCTACAGTATATGGCTGGTACACTTGTATGAGGGTACAGAACAGTGAGACTGTGGAACTCTCTGAAACATAATGTTGTAATGGTTGATTCACTACAAAAGCACAAGATGGGCCTGTGTGCCTTTCTTGAAAAAAAATAATATTGCAGATATGGTTGGGTGGTGAACCATGTAACTGATCTGACTGAAAGGAATTTTTCAGCTAATATGTGGCTGTTGGCATCTGCTTCATGAGTGTTTTTCCTTTCTCTGGATCAACATTTAAGAATATACTGTAGATTGAACTCTATGGACTTCTGCCCTTTAAACCTTAAAAACTTTGAAACTTTTTATGTAAAATGTAAAGGCCCCATCACACGCTACGATATATCTAACAATATGTCGTCGGGGTCACGGAATTTGTGACACACATACGGCATCGTTAGAGATGTCGTAGCGTGTGACACCACCGAACGACTGTTAACGAGCAAAAATACTCATCTTATCGTTGCTCGTTGACACGTCGTTCATTTTCATAATGTCGTTCCTCCTTCTGCGCGCAGGTTGTTCGTTGTTCCTGAGGCAGCACACATCGCTACGTGTGACACCTTGGGAACGACGAACACAGCTTACCTGCGTCCCGCCGGCAATGCAGAAGGAAGGAGGTGGGCGGGATGTTACGTCCCGCTCATCTCCGCCCCTCCGCTTCTATTGGGCGACCGGTGTGTGACATCGCTGTGACGCCGAACGTCCCTCCCCCTTCAGGAAGAGGATGTTCGCCGCCCACAGCAACGTCGTTAGGGAGGTAAGTACGTGTGATGGGGGTTAACGACATTGTGGGCCATGGGCAATGAATTGCCCGTGATGCACAAACGACGGGGGCGGGTGCGATCGCTCGTGCGATCGCACAATATATCGTACCGTGTGACGCCGCCTTAATTATCCAGTATTGCTAAAAAAAGGAATTTATTTTTAATGCCTTATGGGGTAGTGAAGTGACAATCAGAAATGTATGGTTTAGAAGTATAGTCATCACCTTCTCAGTCTTCTAAGCAGTAAATCCACAGTTCACATTGTACAGCATTTAATTTACAAATAAATTGCAGAAGACTTTCCTCCCTCTGATTCTAATTTCCTATTAAGACCATCAATAAGTTCCAAACCACTAGCTTTTTATAGCTCGATAATCTACAACATCGTATACAATAAGAAGAAGCAAAATGTGTAACCAGTTCATTGTGTAATATTTAAAGCCTGCGCACTTCCATTTTAGAGAACATTATAATTAATTTCAAACTACGGAGATTAGATTTATCGTACCCAGACTTCACACTGTAGGAAATATTGTGTGTAGTGTACTGTATGCGGAGCTATTCAGAAAATAATCCTGAGCAAGTCCAAAATGATGTATCCAATGCGCGACAAATGAGTATTTTACGAATTTCTTTAATAACTTTAACTTTAAGTAACTTAAGTTTAACTTTAAGTTTAATTTTAACTTTAAGTAACTTTAAGTTCTGATATGATGGGTGCTTGCAATTAATAATTGTTATATCTGCTCATTCCTATGATTCTGACAATGTAACGTGTTACACTCATAGCTAAATGTGTACCTTGCAAATTACATTGGCCTATAAAATTTTACTTTTTGTATTACGGTAAATGCATAAAATAGGCTGTTTCTTGTGCTACTTTTTCCCCTGATTAGAGATGACTGAACTCAAGGTTCGTTGTTCATACCTAACACAGACTTTACAAAAAAATAGAGTTCGGATGTTTTACGTATGCAAACTATACACACGAGCATTGCTGTGCTCGGGTATGCTCGGTGCCCGGCCCAGTGTGAGCCGCATACAGTGTTTGATCGGCTCACACTGGGGGTAACAACAGTGTGATCAAATGTAGTGTGCAAGAACAAAAAAAAATGGAAAAACAAAGCCCACCTGCCACCGGAAATGTTCTATTTATGGCTGGCTGTATGTGAGCTCAGACCAGAACTGACCAATTACTGACTTCCATTCGGGTTCAGGTCAAGTCCGGGTCCCAAACCGAACTTTTTCAAAAGTCTGGATGATGCCACCGAATCAAGCTGAACTTTCACAGGTCCGCTCATCTCTAAACCTGATTCCAAATCTGCTTTCAGAATCAGGCAGGGCTTTTGATATAGCACATTTAAAATGTTTTAAATGTTTATTTTTAACAGAAATGACTAAATATAACATTTTTATGTTATTATTATTTTTAAAAAATTGCTCAATTTTCTTGAATATCTAGCTGTAGGTGCGTCTCTTTATAGTCCCCAACACTAGTCTGCGAGCATTTTTGGCTCCATTACCTTTTATAACAGCCTTCATGTAGCGCGGTGACTTGATATAACCGCTCCCCGTTCTCGTCACTGACATCTCCAAGGTTATGGAGGAAAAAAAGAGAATTTTGTTTACTTACCGTAAATTCTTTTTCTTATAGTTCCGACATGGGAGACCCAAACCATGGGTGTATAGCTTCTGCCTGCCTCCGGAGGACACACAAAGTACTACACTCAAATGTGTAGCTCCTCCCTCCGGGCTATATACACCCCCTGGATGACAATCTACCCAGTTCAGTGCAAAAGCTGAAGGAGGACATCCACCCATAAGTAGAGATAGAGTAAACTCAGAATAACCGTAACTCTGACTACTAACAACAGCCGGTGAAACACACGGAACAAAAAAACTGCCAACAGGCAACAGGGAGGGTGCTGGGTCTCCCATGTCGGAACTATAAGAAAAAGAATTTACGGTAAGTAAACAAAATTCTCTTTTTCTTTATCGTTCCTTATGGGAGACCCAAACCATGGGACGTTCCAAAGCAGTCCATGGGTGGGAATAAACCAACTGAGAAGTAGGCAAAACCTAACTTCACAAATGGGCGACAGCCGCCTGAAGAATGCGTCTGCCCAAGCTCGCATCTGCCGAAGCATGAGCATGCACTTGGTAGTGCTTCGAAAAAGTGTGCAGACTGGACCACGTGGCAGCCTGACAAACCTGCTGAGCCGTAGCCTGGTGCCTGAAAGCCCAGGAGGCACCGACAGCTCTGGTCGAGTGCGCCTTAATCCCTGGCGGGGGAGGCACCTGAGAACACTGGTAGGCATCGGTGATAGCCGACCTGATCCAACGAGCTAGGGTCGGTTTAGAAGCAGCGAGACCCTTGCGCTGACCAGTGGTTAGCACAAAAAGTGAGGTGCACCGCCTAAAAACGGCGGTGCGTGACACATAGATTCGGAGCGCCCGCACCAAATCCAAGGTATGCAACGCCTTTTCAAAGCGATGCACAGGGGCCGAACAAAGAGAAGGCAATGAAATGTCCTGGTTAAGGTGGAAAGGAGACACCACCTTAGGGAGAAAGTCCGGAGACGGACGAAGAACCACCTTGTCTTGGTGAAACACCAAAAAGGGGGATTCCGAAGAGAGCGTAGCCAAATCAGAGACTCTCCTGAGAGAAGTTATGGCTACTAGAAAAACAACTTTCTGAGAAAGTCGAAACAAGGGAACCTCCCTGAGGGGCTCAAAGGGGGGTTTCTGTAAGGCCGTGAGGACCAGATTAAGGTCCCAGGGATCCAAGGGCCGCCGGTAAGGAGGAATGATGTGAGATGCACCCTGCATGAAAGTGCGCACCTGAGCCAGTCGGGCGATACGCCGCTGGAACAATACCGACAGAGCCGACACCTGTCCCTTGAGGGAATTGAGGGACAGTCCTAGCTGTAGACCGGACTGTAGAAAAGACAGGATGGTCGGCAAGGAGAACGGCCAAGGAGCATGGTCGGAAGAGCGACACCAGGACAGGAAAATCCTCCAAGTCCTGTGGTAAATCTTGGCCGAGGAAGACTTCCGGGCCTGAGTCATGGTGGAGATGACCTCAGAGGGAATGCCTGAAGCCGTTAGGATCCAGGACTCAAGAGCCACGCCGTCAATCTGAGAGCCGCAGAATTCTGGCGGAAGAACGGACCTTGAGAGAGAAGGTCTGGGTGGTCCGGGAGATGCCACGGCACCTCTACGGACAGACGGAGCAGGTCTGGGTACCAAGCTCGCCTGGGCCAGTCCGGAGCAATGAGTATCACTCGACGGCCCTCCATTCTGATCTTGCGCAGAACCCTGGGCAAGAGCGCTAGAGGGGGAAACACATAGGCCAGACGGAACTGAGACCAATCTTGAACCAGTGCGTCTGCTGCGAAGGCTTGAGGATCGTGGGAGCGAGCCACGTAAACCGGAACCTTGTTGTTGTGCCGTGATGCCATTAGGTCCACTTCCGGAGTGCCCCACTTGCGGCAGATTGATCTGAACACTGACGGGTGCAGGGCCCACTCGCCGCTGTCCACGGTTTGACGGCTGAGGTAATCGGCCTCCCAGTTTTCCACGCCTGGGATGTGGACTGCAGACATGGTGGACTTGGAGTCCTCCGTCCACTGGAGGATTCGTTGAACCTCCAACATTGCCAGACGGCTGTGAGTCCCGCCCTGGTGATTGATGTAGGCAACCGCTGTCGCGTTGTCCGACTGAACTCGAATGTGCTTGCCCGCCAACAGGTGGTGAAAGGCTAGGAGAGCTAGAAACACAGCTCTGATCTCCAGCACATTGATCGAGAGGGCTGATTCGGACGGAGTCCAAGTGCCCTGTGCTCGGTGATGGAGAAATACTGCTCCCCAACCGGAGAGGCTGGCATCCGTGGTGAGGATCACCCAGGACGGAGTCAGGAAGGAGCGTCCCTGAGACAGAGAGAGGGGCCGAAGCCACCACTGAAGGGAGCTCCTGGTCTGTGACGACAGAGCCACCTGCCTGTGCAAGGAAGAGATCCGCTTGTCCCAACAGCGGAGAATGTCCAGCTGCAGGGGACGCAGATGGAACTGAGCAAAGGGAACCGCTTCCATGGACGCCACCATCTGACCCAGCACCTGCATGAGGTGTCTGATGGAATGACGGCGGTGCCTCAGCAGAGAGCGCACCGCCAGACGAAGGGACTGCTGTTTGACTAAGGGCAACTTGACAAGTGCCGGCAGAGTCTCGAATTGCATCCCTAGGTACAAAAGCACCTGGGTCGGGATCAGAGTGGACTTGGGCAGGTTGACAAGCCACCCGAACTGAACTAGCGTGGCGAGAGTGAGAGAGACACTCCGCTGGCAGTCTGCACTGGATGAGGCCTTGACTAGAAGGTCGTCCAGGTAAGGAATCACTGCCAACCCCTGGAGGTGCAGGACCGCAACCACTGCTGCCATGACCTTGGTGAATACTCGAGGGGCCGTGGCTAAGCCGAAGGGGAGAGCCACGAATTGGAAATGTTCCTCTCCGATCGCAAAACGTAGCCAACGCTGGTGTGAAACCGCAATAGGCACATGCAGATAGGCATCTCTGATGTCGATGGATGCCAGAAAATCTCCATGGCTCATTGAGGCAATGACCGATCTCAGAGATTCCATGCGAAAGTGCCGCACCTGAACATGCTTGTTGAGAAGCTTGAGATCCAGGATGGGTCGGAAGGAACCGTCCTTTTTGGGGACTAGAAAGAGGTTTGAGTAGAAACCGCTGAACCGTTCCCGGGCGGGAACCGGAACAATTACACCGTTGGCCTGCAGGGATGCCACGGCCTGAGAGAAGGCGGCGGCTTTGGAGCAGGGGGGGGTGGACAGAAAAAATCTGTTTGGCGGGCTGGAAGAAAATTCTATCCTGTAGCCGTGGGAGATGATATCCCGCACCCACTGATCGGAGACGTGTTGCAACCACACGTCGCCAAAGTGGGAGAGCCTGCCACCGACCAAGGACGTTGCTGGCGCGGCTAGATAGTCACGAGGAAGCTGCCTTAGTGGCAGCGGCTCCTCCGGTCTTTTGAGGACGCGGCTTTGCGCGCCAGTTGGATTTACGATCCTTGGCTGCGGTAGTGGACGAGGCCGAGGGCTTAGAGGACGACCAGTTAGAGGAACGAAAGGAACGAAACCTCGATTGGTTCCTGCCCTGGACAGGTTTCTTGGGTTTAGCTTGTGGCAGGGAAGTACTCTTCCCGCCAGTAGCTTCCTTAATTATGTCATCCAGCTGTTCCCCAAACAGCCGGGACCCAGCAAAAGAGGACATGCTCTGAGGGCTCTGCAGAGCTAGGAGCCGCAGAGACACCCTGAGAGGGGGGCTGATGCATGGACAGCAGTGTCCGGGACAGCTGCCCCATGGAGTCGGCAAAAGACTGGGAAATAGCTTGTGAAAAGGAAGCTACCCAAGTCGGGGGTTCAGCCACCTGGGCCGGAGCAGCCAGAGGGACCCCTGAGGCGGCTCCAGGCTGAGACACAAACATGTTAGCACAGGCATCACAATGTGGGTATGTGCTTGGCTCTGGCAGAATGAGCTTACACGCAGTGCATATAGCGTACATGTTTGCAGCCTTGCTCCTAGTGACAGACATGCTGCTGAGGTGGAAGCTCTGCAGCCAGAATACACTCCTGTAGAATGCCTGAGAGTGTAATAAAAGTGCACAACCAGAGGTTGTGGCTTACCAGCCCGTGCTCTCTGTGTGCCCTCCGGATTCCACCGCTCTCCTATGAAGCGTCAGCCTTCCTAACAGTATGCAGCTGCAGCATCCAGCGCCCTCCAGTGTAAGAACGCTGAGAAAATGGCGCTGGGAGAAGGAGGGGGGGCGTGTATAAGCCAAAGAGCGGGAAAAACGGAGGGCAGAGAGATACAGGGAGAGATACAGGGGAGGGAACATCTCCCCAGAGAGGAGTGCCCTCCCCTCTGCTGGTCGGGCGGTGGGCGGCGCTGTATGCAAAACATGCAGAGAAGCCAAAACCGAAACTAGGCCCAAACTGAAGCCGGGGCCTAGATTTTAAAATGCGGCCGACGAGCAGGCACCTTCGGCGCGGTTCTCAGGGGAAACCCCCAGAACCGGCCGGAATTTACAGTAACGCTAAAACACATACTGTCCCCCTAATAAAAGTACCCGGGACCCCTGAAAAACGTCTCAATACTTAGCTTTTTGAGACGCAGGGCCATGTCCCTGGAGAGGGGGGAAATGCTCCTTCCAGCAGGAACCAAACAGGGCTGCGGATGGAGACCGGTCTTCTGCAAGCAGAGAGGACCGTGGAGGCTCCCACTTCAAACAGAGCCTCGACAGAGGGTGTGAAGGAGCGCGGCATGTGAAGGCTCCAGCCTTATAAAGTCAACCTTAACAGCACCCGACAGAGTGGGGTGTGAAGGGACATGCCGGGAGTCCAGACTGGACCCGCTTTTCTTCCAAATCTTTAAAATTAAAATAAAAAAATATCAGAGAATGCAAGTGTGTGTACCTCCTGAAACACAAAGCATTGAACTGGGTAGATTGTCATCCAGGGGGTGTATATAGCCCGGAGGGAGGAGCTACACATTTGAGTGTAGTACTTTGTGTGTCCTCCGGAGGCAGAAGCTATACACCCATGGTTTGGGTCTCCCATAAGGAACGATAAAGAAAATGTAAATGGGAGTCAAGGAAATGTATCTTAGGAGACATATTGCATCCCAACTCTTTGTAACGTTGTAATAACTGAAGTCACAAGATCTCTAAAGTTTTGGGCTTTATGGTGGCCAAGAAAGTTCACCACTACATTTCTTAATGGGTCCCATGCCAGGACCTCAGTCTCACTTAGTTTTCTGTCAAAATCAGTGCCTTTCATAATTTCCCTTATTTGAGACCCCATGAAAATTTCTTCCTTGATCTTGGGTTTGCGGATTTATGAAAAGCTGTTTCTGAGATAGGCAAAACTCTTGCCATCACGATCCATCGCCTTGACAAAGATCTTCAAGTTTTTTTGTGGAGTGGCGGTAGGAAAACTTTTTTCTGGCACTACCAGAGGCTGATATAGGACATTCTTTCTTCCAGGAGTCAAACTGTTTCTCAGTGGCCATTGTTTTTTTTTGTAAAATGGATTTTGCGGCTCTACTGTCTCATTTGTAGGCAAAACAATAAAACTTTATATAGCCGAGCTGCAACCCTAGCACCAAGGCCATTACCTTCAGATCACCACAAATATTCCACTCATAGTTTTCGTAATGGATTTTTAACAGCAGAAGGCTCATATTTTCATATGTTTATTTCAGACTTGCTGGATAAGCAAGAGGAACACGTGGATTTTCCTTGCCCTTATGCAGAAGTACTCCTTTTAAACTGGTTTCTAAAAATTCTATAAAAAGCCTCCATTCTTGATGTCCGTGCTCTTGTCTCATCACATCTAGCAGAAAGATTGCATCATTGTAGTAAACTTGGTCCCCTGCCATTGAAAATAAGTGTCCAAGCTCCTGCTGCCTATGGCGGAAAGAACATGTTATGGTCCCCTGCTCTACCTAGTACCAGCCTTTGAGCCTCAAGCCAAAAGCTCCACCTGACTTTTTGATAGGTTCAAATTATGAAGTAGATAATTTACTTCAACCTGGGTTTGTGAGGATCACCAGACTCATAGCCTAGAAAATCAGGATCAGCTTTTTCTTCATCCAAACCAGCATCTGAATCTTCTTCTAGATCCTGATGTTGGTGGAGTGGGAATGTCAACTCTGATCTATGTGAGACCGACCTAATTACTGAAGGAATTTTTTGATATTTCCTTGAATTTCTTGTTTTAAGTGTTAAGTGGGCTTTACACGCTGCACCCGCCCACGTCGGTGGCGCGTCACGGGGTGATCGCTGCCGTAGCGAACAATATTGCTATGGCAGCGTCACACGCAATTACCTGTTCACCGACGTCGCTGTGGCCACCAAACAATCTCTCCTTCAAGGGGGAGGTTCGTTCGGCGTCACAGCGGCCGCCCAATAGAAGCGGAGGGGCGGAGATGAGCAGCTGGCACATCCCGCCCACCTCCTACATTCCTCATTGCCGGTGGCCGCAGGTACGATATTGTTCCTCATTCCTGCAGTGTCACACACAGCGATGTGTGCTGCCGCAGGAACGACAAACAACCAGCGTTCCAAACGAGGAACGATTTTTTAAAAATGAACGATGTGTACATGACGAACAATTTTGACACCTTTTTGTGATCGTTACTGATCGCAAAAAGGTGTCACACACAACGACATCGCTAACGAGGCCGGATGTGCGTCACCAACACCCTGACCCCGACGATATCTCGTTAGCGATATCGTTGTGTGTAAATGGGCCTTTACTCTACTCTGGCATTCTTCGTCATGTAGAGATGGCAATCTGTAGAATGGTCTCTTGGCTCCCTCCATACCATTGGAACAGCAAATGCCATGTGCTGTGATTTACCATTGATCCAACCTGTGAGAAGGGTAACACAAGATGAGCAGAAAATATGGGGGGGCCAAAGTTTGTCATGATCTCCAATTTTGCACTGAAAATACAAGAAATAACTTTTCTTCACCAACGGCATTATGCTTCTTCTCTATGATTTTAAAGTTACTTTGCAACAAATATAGCAAAAGTTGTTGGGGAGATTTACACAACTGTGCAACATGTTTAACCGAATGTCCTACGGCAAAAGAAAAAAACGGAATTTTTAGACGTTGCTAAGCAAAAATATGTCATAAAGTATTCTAAAAGGGGAAAAACCTTTTAAGTCTCTTTCTCATATCGATATTTTTGTACAAATTTTGTGCTTTTAGTTTTAAGTATTCTTGCCAATATTTACTTTTTGTCTTTTTATAGCATTTAAGGGGTATGTAGCCAGAAAGAATTATATTGTACTAAAGGAGAGCAAACCAATTACATTCACAGATGGATCTCCAGGCCGGACGTATGCAATTTATAACAACAGAAAATGGTAAGTCAGCATTTGAAAAAAAGTTCAGAATTTATGAAAAAAAAAAATCCAAAATATTTTACAATAAATATTCTTCTTGGAGTTCATCTACCATTTTCTATGTCTAGCTCATGTTATTTAAATTCAGTGTTACCATTCTTTTTGTCTGGAATACCTGCTCAGAAGTAAAGGTGCTTTCAATTATATGATACAGCGGGTGAAATAAGTATTGGTCACTTCAGAAATGTTCAAAGTAAATATATTTTTAAACGTGATAGTGACATGAAGTTCTTGCCAGATGTTGGTAACAACTCATGCAATCCACACAGGCAAAGAAATCAAACGATATATGTACATAAATTAACTTATGTGTAATAATGACAAATGGCACAAGGAAAAAGTATTGAAAACATGAAGAAAGAGGGACAAAAAGCCATGGAAAGTCATGACACCAGCTGAAATCTATCAGTAATTAGAAAGCAATCCTGCCACTTAGTGAAAAATAATAGCATCTGGTTCAACTGATGACCTACCAAAAGGTGTCTCATTACCAAGGTGCCACACAAGAAACATCTCATCATGGGTAAAGCCAATGAGCTGTCTCAAGACATTCTCAAACTTATTGTTGCAAAATATACTCATGGCATTGGTTACAGAAGAATTGCCAAACTACTGAAAGTTCCACTAAGCACTGTTAGGGCCATAATCCGAAAGTTGAAAGAACAGAATTTCACCATAAATCGGTCATGACCAGGTGCTTCCTGCAAAATTTCAGACAGAGGAGTGAAAAGAATTATTGGAAGAGTTGTCCAAGAGTTAAGAACCACTTGTGGAGAGCTGCAGAAATACCTGGATTCAGCGGTACAATTATTTCAAAGAAAACAATAAGTAATGTGTTTGACCCCAATGGCCTGTATGCACTCACCATGAAAAATTCCATTGCTAAACAAAAAGCATATTCACAAGTGAGTTTAAAATTTGCTCAACAATATTTAGACAAGTCTGTGAAATACTGGGAGAATATAGTCCGCTCAGATGAAACCTTCAAAATTGAACTCTTTTGATACCATAATATATACCAAGTGTGGAGGCCAAAAGGCAAATTACCCCCAAAATCCTATCAACAGTGAGATTTGGAGGTGGGAACATCATTTTCAGCATATGGCACTGGCAAATGTCATGTAATTGAAAGAAGGATGAATGGATAAATATGCTCAGACATTTTTGAGAAAAATCTGCTGCCATCTACCAGGAGGATGAAGATGAAGCGAGGGTGGACATTTCAGCAATGATCTCAAACTCACAGGCAAGGAAACTCTCAATTGGTTTCAAAGAAAGATAGTAAAGCTGCTAGAATGGCCGAGCCAATCCCCAGAGCTGACTCCAATAGAAGATTTATGGAAGGAACTAAAGCCCAGAGTTCATAGAAGAAGCCCATGGGACCTTCAGAATTGAAAAGTGTGTGGAAGAATGGACCAGAATCACACCTGAGCAATGTGTGCAACCAGGGCCGGATTAAGGTTGGTGGGGGCCCCTGGGCAGAAAATCTGGTGGGGGCCCCATAACGTTAACATTTTTAGCCATAACAGTAGAGCGCGAACCGTAGCATTTAGATATAAATCCAATGAACATTTATCTTATCCTGTTCTGCCACATTCAGATTTACAGCACTACAATACAGATACAGTCCAGGATAACTCACATCCGTCACTTATACACACAAAGTAGAGTTAGGCTATGTGCGTGACTCGCCCACCCCAGGGCTATGGGACACCCGGTGCCGGGCCGGACTAGTCCGGTGGTAGTCAGTGGTGGCTGGGCCCGGCTCCGTGGCCCTGGTGGGTGTCAGTAAAATATGTGACTAGGTGACTAAAGTTTGTGTTCGTGACGCCACGTGTGGTATGCGGCTACTAAGCCGCCGCTGCTGTATGAGGCCTCCGGGGGATGATATGGCAGCAAAGGTGGTACTACTCCCCACAGGTGGAGCAATGCCCCGGGGCACAGTTGGTGCTTGTGAATGTCTATGCAGCTGAAATAACAGAGACCACTCCAAGGGTGCAGTTCAAGTTCTTTACTCACAATTCTTGTCGGGGCCCAGGGGCCTTTGGACTGCTGGGACCACTGTCAGGGACCTCCGCCGTTTCGGGGTGATTCTGAGAGTAAAAGCCGGTACCCTTCTCTTTAGTGTCTCTATCTTCTGCTGTCTTCCTTAGCTTTGCCTTTGATAGGATAAACCTGGCTTGGCCTCCACTACAGCCTCCAGGCTGGGGGGTCACCTGTCGGCTGATTACCCCTTTTCTGGAAGGTCTGCTATGGGTTCTGGCCCGGGGAGTTTACAACGTTCCCTGGGCCTCGGTTTTTACTGTTTGGAGATGATCTTTGCACTCCTCCAGTCTCTAGGGACCGTCCCCTGTTGCAGCTTGTTCCCTCCACCGATGTTCTTGTGGAACAGGCCACCGCAGCTCTAAACTGCCCTGGACAGCTCTACAGACTACCCGTGGCCCTGCGACTCCTTCTGTTCTCTGCGTGGTGTCACCTGGACCCTCCGAGTCCCAGGATCTTCACCAGGAAGCGTCTCTTTCTGTTTCTCTGCTCCTGTCTGACTTGGAGCTTTCTTTCCTTTCTCTTCTCCTCCTTGCCTGCCTCCAGCAGGCCTCCTCCTCCTTCCCCACTTTCTCTCGTTCTCCTTCTTCAACTACATGCTCGCTCCTCACTCTCTCACTCCCTGAGGTAGACTGAAACTCTGACCTTCCTCTCTGCTCTACACTCGGCTGGCTCTTCCCACCCCCCGGTTGCTAAGCTACCACCCTATGGGAGCAGGGATGGGTCTTACGACCCCTCCCAGCATGCAGCATGGGAGGGTAACTGCCACTTTCCCTGGTCCCAGTATGTTCCTAGCAATGGGTGTAGTGTGGATTTACCAGGGGACCGGTGTTCACTCCCTTCCTCACCCAGAATGGGGCATCACACCGCTGAATGGGGTGCAATGACCTGTGGCAACGGAAGCCTCAGGGGCGCCACACTCCCCCACAGCGAATCCCAGCACGTCCTCGGGCTGAAAAAACAACAAAACATGTGGGAGAAACTGCAGAAACATTTTTGTTATGCATAACATAAAACAATAAAACATTTCTTCCCTTTATGGGAGGCACAAGTACTTAAACGTTGCGAACTTCTTATAAAGAAAACTCTAAGTGTGCACTTCCAGTCCATTGCACGGTTCGGGCACATCCCCCATAATTCTGGTAGGGGGCACAACGGGTGCAACTAATTACATTGTTGGCTACAACAAGTTCAGTAGCCTGGCAGTTCGTTTCTTTCAATCAACAAAGTGGAAAACAAAACCAGCCACTAAGTCCAGTGGCCTGGTTACACAGGACACTTTACACATCACATTTACCAGGGACCACATTCCAGTCTAGTGGCCCGGTACACATACACATGGGGGGTGACTTCTTCAAAAAGTACAAGGGGCAGTAAGGCAGGAAAGGGTGTCATCTTCAAAAAGAACATTAGGGCAGCACAAAAGGGACATCTTCACAAAGAATGAGGGGCAGACAGGGGCTATTTACAGTTCAGCTTCTTTTCTTCACTTTCACTTTTACTTCTTTACATGTAGGGATGCTTCTCCGGCTCCCCACCTGGCAGCAGGTAGACAGCGGTCAGCACAGTCTGCGTCTGCTGGTCTTGGCGGGCCGCGCCTGGCATGGCGGCGGCCTGTATTGGAGTCGCTGCTGTGACTGATTCTTGACGGGCCGCACCTGGCGTGGCTGCGGCCCGGATCGGCGTCGCCGTGCCGGGCATCTCTCCAGGGTCCGCGGGAATGGCAGCGGGGGTTGGGGCACTCACGCCGGCAGGGGCAGCATGGGACTCACCCAGATCTAGGCCGGAGATGCTCTGCAGCAGGATCGGCATCGCTGGTGTGGACTCTGGATGGATGTGGGCATCACCCCCACGCAGGCCTCGCTGCACAGACTTCTGCAGACTCCTCATGGCCAGCACCATCTCCTTCCCCCACACGGCTGTCTCCCGTCCGCTCTGCTTCTTCATTCTGTCAGCCATCCTTCTGACCTCAGCCTCCAGCTCAGCGGCGGTCACAGGCCTGATCCAGGTAAGCTCCTCCTGGCCTCCGCTTGCAGGAGCCATTTTCTCTCTCTGCTGGTCTGGCATTTAGACTCTTTCTGCCAGCCGGCCAGCTTTTCTAGTCGCCATATCTTCTTCTTCCGCCTTCCATGGCGGGCACCGCTTCGCGCTCTTTTCTTGGACAAGGGGGCGGGGCTTCTCTTCACGCCCTTTCTTCTTTCACGCCCCCCTTCTTCCCGTGCTCAGTGGCTTCAATGGCGGCAGTTTCTCACAGTAAACACAGGCTATTTCACGATTCTTCAGGCGCACAGTACCCGATGTGACCGGGCACGAAATCCTGTTCGTGACGCCAAAAGCCGGTACCCTTCTCTTTAGTGTCTCTATCTTCTGCTGTCTTCCTTAGCTTTGCCTTTGATAGGATAAACCTGGCTTGGCCTCCACTACAGCCTCCAGGCTGGGTGGTCACCTGTCGGCTGATTACCCCTTTTCTGGAAGGTCTGCTATGGGTTCTGGCCCGGGGAGTTTACAACGTTCCCTGGGCCTCGGTTTTTACTGTTTGGAGATGATCTTTGCACTCCTCCAGTCTCTAGGGACCGTCCCCTGTTGCAGCTTGTTCCCTCCACCGATGTTCTTGTGGAACAGGCCACCGCAGCTTTAAACTGCCCTGGACAGCTCTACAGACTACCCGTGGCCCTGCGACTCCTTCTGTTCTCTGCGTGGTGTCACCTGGACCCTCCGAGTCCCAGGATCTTCACCAGGAAGCGTCTCTTTCTGTTTCTCTGCTCCTGTCTGACTTGGAGCTTTCTTTCCTTTCTCTTCTCCTCCTTGCCTGCCTCCAGCAGGCCTCCTCCTCCTTCCCCACTTTCTCTCGTTCTCCTTCTTCAACTACATGCTCGCTCCTCACTCTCTCACTCCCTGAGGTAGACTGAAACTCTGACCTTCCTCTCTGCTCTACACTCGGCTGGCTCTTCCCACCCCCCGGTTGCTAAGCTACCACCCTATGGGAGCAGGGATGGGTCTTACGACCCCTCCCAGCATGCAGCATGGGAGGGTAACTGCCACTTTCCCTGGTCCCAGTATGTTCCTAGCAATGGGTGTAGTGTGGATTTACCAGGGGACCGGTGTTCACTCCCTTCCTCACCCAGAATGGGGCATCACACCGCTGAATGGGGTGCAATGACCTGTGGCAACGGAAGCCTCAGGGGCGCCACATGTGCACGTTGCGTTTGTCTCTGCAGAAATTTCTGCAGCAATTTGAACAGCACACGTGCGCTTCAAATCGCTACAGAAAGAGTCCGTAATGAAAAGCCAATTTCATGCGCTCTGAGTGCAGCCCCTCCCATAGACAGAGCAGGGGCTGCATCCAAAGCACATGAAAGAAGTGACATGTCACTTCTTAGAACGCAGCACTTCAGGCAGCAGCCGAATCGCTGCGCTCTAAAACGCCACGTGCGCACGGCTCCTGCATAATCTTCATAGATTGTGCTGGGGACGCAGGACGCATGCAGTTACGCTGCGCTACAAAGCGCAGCGTAACTGCATGCAAATACGCAACGTGCATACAGAACCTTACTCACATATTTTTTATTGATCCCAATGTTAAGGCAGCCCGGGCCAGCTCCAGGTCTTTGTGGCCTCCGGGTGAAAGTCTCAGTGGGCCCCATCCACACACAGACACGCACATACACAGACAGGCATACGTATATATACATATTTGAAGACAAATTCAGAAAAATACATATAAACAGACAAATATATGCACAGTCATATACACTGACATATATGCAGACACAGACGCATTAGGGCTCGTGCGCACGTTGCGTAATTCCATGCATTTACGCTGCGTATAGCACTGCAGTGTAAATGCATGCGTCCTGCATCCCCAGCACAATCTATGTAGATTGTGCATGACACGTGCGCACGTTGCTTTTATGAACGCAGCGATTTGGGTGCTAAAATGTTGACCCAAATCTGTGAGTTCATAAAATGAGCATGTCAATTATTCCGTGCGCTATGGATGCAGCTCCCGCTCTGTCTATGGTGGGGGCAGCAGCCAGAGCGCATGGAATCGGCATTTTTTGTAAAGAAAAACTGCATCCATTATGCAGTGTTTCTGCAGCGATTTGACGCGCACATTTGCTGTCAAATCGCTGCAGAATATTCAGCAGTTACGTGTGCATGAGCCTTTACAGGTATTAATATGGGGAAATCGCCAGCAGCCTCACTCACCTCTCCCGCTTGTTTCCGTCCAGCTCCTTTAGGACATGTGGCTGTGTTTCACGATGGCTGTCACTAACAGACATGACTGCACACTGACACTGCTGTATATACATCACAGGAGGGGCTGGGGGCTACAATATATACATTACAGGAGGGGCAGGGGGCATAGACGTTACTGGAGTGGCAAACAGCTCTGGTGGTGTGCTCATTACTGGGATGGGTGACATAGCGCTCTGGGGGACCCATATAGTTCTGGGGGGCTGCACAGACTGCTTCTTAGACACAGCTCTGACACACACACACACACAGCTCTGACACACACACACAGCTCTGACACACACATCTCTGACACACATACACACACACAGCTCTGACACACATACACAAATCTGACACACACAGCTCTGACACACACACAGCTCTGACACACACACACACAGCTCTGACACACACACAGCTCTGACACACACACAGCTCTGACACACACAGCTCTGACACACACACAGCTCTGACACACACACACAGCTCTGACACACACACACAGCTCTGACACACACAGCTCTGACACACACACACAGCTCTGACATACACACATCTCTGACACACACAGCTCTGACACACACACACAGCTCTGACACACACACACACAGCTCTGACACACACACACACAGCTCTGACACACACACACACACAGCTCTGACACACACACAGCTCTGACACACACACAGCTCTGACACACACACACACAGCTCTGACACACACACACAGCTCTGACACACACAGCTCTGACACACACACATCTCTGACACACACACACACAGCTCTGACACACACACACAGCTCTGACACACACACACAGCTCTGACACACACACACATCTCTGACACACATACACACACAGCTCTGACACACATACACAGCTCTGACACACACACACAGCTCTGACACACACAGCTCTGACACACACACATCTCTGACACACACACACACAGCTCTGACACACACACAGCTCTGACACACACACACAGCTCTGACACACACACACAGCTCTGACACACACACAGCTCTGACACACACACATCTCTGACACACACACACACAGCTCTGACACACACACACAGCTCTGACACACATACACACACAGCTCTGACACACATACACAGCTCTGACACACACAGCTCTGACACACACACAGCTCTGACACACACACACACAGCTCTGACACACACAATGCACCCACCCATCACCCCCTACACACACACACACACACACAATGCACCCCCCTTTACCGCCTACACACACACACACACACACAATGCACCCCCCATCACCCCCTACACACACACACAATGCACCCCCCTTTACCCCTACACAAACACACAATGCACCCCCCATCACCCCCTACACACACACAATGCACCCCCATTTACCTCTACACACACACAATGCACCCCCCATCACCCCCTACACACACACAATGCACCCCCCTTTACCTCTATACACACACACACAATGCACCCCCCATCACCCCCTACACACACACACACAATGCACCCCCCATCACCCCCTACACACACAATGCACCCATCACCCCCTACAAACACACACACAATGCACCCCCCATCACCCCTACACACACACACACACACACACACTCAAATACAATGCACCCACCATTCCTCCCTACACACACACAAATACAATGCACCCACCCATCACCCCCTACACACACAATGCATCCCCCCATCACCCCCCACACACACACACAATGCACCCCCCATCACCTCTACACACACAATGCACCCCCCCATTACCCCTCCCCCCACACACAATACAATGCAACCCTCATCACCCCCTACACACACAAATCACACTGCCCCATCCCTACACACTCCTGCCTCCCCCCCTCCCTCGGAATACAGTACTCCTCCTCTGCCTGCCACAAAGCTGTGTTCCACTTCCTTCACAGATGTTCCCCGTTATGTGTCCTCAGCCCCTCCCCACTCATCATCATTAATTAAATCTGTCTCTTCGGCTCCTTCATGGAGCGCTTACCATCTGATGTCCCGTGTGCCGGCGCCCGCAGCACTGTGATGACGTCAGCAAGGTGCTGATCTCATCACGTTGCTGCACGTCGGGGGCGGGGCCCAGTCCCGGCGCGCTGTTCAAATGTATTTACGTCTGAAAGACGCAAATACATTTGAATAGGAAGAAGGAGGAAGCTGCGAGCACCGGCTCCGCTGCGCTCCTCTGCATTGTGTGCATGCCGGGCACACAGCAGAGCCGGCACAGCGCAGCGCTGCCTCCTGCTGCAGCTAGTGTGTCGGGTCTGCATGCACACACTGCGGAGGAGCGTGGCTGCACATACAGCGGCCCATTACACCGTGCCCCTGCTTCTAGGGGGGGGGCGGTGCCCCCCCGCCCCTCACTGGGTACGCCCATGACGGCCGCAGCACATAGCAGGGAGCTCATTGGCACACCTCTGACCCCGGAAGTGCAAGCGCTGGTACTTCCGGGGTCATTCAGCGTCCTGTGCCCGCAGTTTGTTTTTGCGTCTTAAAGACGCAGATACAAATAAATGCTGGTGCACCGCCCTCCCCCCCACCCCCCCCCCTCTGAAAACACAGCTGATTTATTAGACTGTCTTTACGGAGGGGGAGAGGGTGTGAAGAAAAAAAAAATGCGGACAAGTATGGCCCTGGTGGTGGGGGCCCCCTTAGAAGCTCTTTTGGTGGGGGCCCCTGGGCTGGAGCCCCACCTGCCCCGCCTATAATCCGGCCCTGTGTGCAACTAGTTTCTCCATACAGGAGGCGTCTTGAAGCTGTCATCACCAACAAAGTATTTTATATGAAATATTAAATAAATTTCAGTAAGCGTCTTTAATACTTTTTCCCCCGTTTCATTTCTTATTATTACTCATCACTAAATTTATGGACATCTATAGTTTGATTTCTTTGCCTGTGTGTATTGTGGATGGGTTGTTAACTGACATCTGGTGAGAAATACATTTCAGTAGCACCTTTAAAAATATATTTACTTAAAAAGTTGGTGACGTGTTCAATACTTATTTCACCCGCTGTATGTATGGTCAGTATCACATTACTATTTATTCTATTTGTAATGCTTGAAAGCAGTATACATATAAAGCAGTATACAGTATAGCTTTCCAATAAATTTAAGAGCAAGTGTAATTAAGGTTCCCAGTTAGCCGTTTTTTGGGTGATAGTTGGTTGCAAAGCATTCATTGGTTTGGATGGATCCATTTTAAAGAGAATGTGTCATCAGAAAATGATGATCCATTGTTTAAAATAAGTATTTTTGTTAAATGTATTTTTTATTATATTTTTTAATCTAATTTGGATTTTTTTTTTATATCACTATATTAAAAAAAATATTTTTGCAATTTTCATAGAAGCCACTAAGCCTAATATTAAACTCCTTCTTCCTATTCTTCACATGCACATTAGCAGCAATAGATTGACTCACATCCTACAGAATCATATAGCAGCTTTTATTGAGCATTCTACATTTGTATTAAGGTCATCACCCATTATGAACAATGTATCCTGTGCAATCGACTGTATATATTAGAGGTGTTACTTTTCATTGTAATACTGTCTGTGAAGATATTGAAACTTCTGATAGGTCTGTAATGAACAGAAAATGTGAGTCTAATATAAGGTCTGGTCGCTAATGTGATAATTGCTAAATTTCCAATAGCTGGTGATGTAAAGAAATGATCAACTAAAAAAACAGACATTTAAACATAAATACCTTATTTAAACAACATATTTTCTGATGGCTCATTGCCTTTAAATTATATAATAGGAGAGCACTTCCAAAGTGCTTCTTACTTGCAGTAGGCGGTATACTGTATAACTCTAATCTATAATATAAAACTAAAGATTCACCTGAACTCTGGAAATTTAATCCCTGCAATATACATAAATAATTGTTGTAATATAATAATATTTAGCTACCACTGAAATCTGTCAGCAGGTTTTTGCTACCTCATCTAAGAGCAGAATGATGTAGGCAAAGAGACTCTGAGTTCAATGATGTATCACTTAGATTAGTGGCTGCCGCTATTCTGACACAGTGAAAGATTTGAGATTTTGTATGTAGCAGAGCTCTGAGAATTGCCCCCGCCCACACCAGGCTTTCAGTGTACATTTCCATAGATAGAAGCTACTAATCACAGAAGGGGCGGAATTTAACTACAACTCACACACTGCTGAGACCCACTAATGATAACGATAACAGGCTTAAGCTAACATTGCAGATAGAAAGACTGTGAAATAACAGTCGCAGGGCTGTAATCTCTGTTTTAACAGTTGCAGCATGTTGTCTTCAGGTTATGTTGCAGAAATCTGCTGACAGAGTCCCTTTAAACCAAAAAAGGTTATTTTTGTTGCATTAAATTGGACCAGACTAGTGCATGCTGAGATTTTTCTAATGTCCACCTGAGCTAAATATGTAAAACTAGTTCATGTGAACTAGTGCACAGGCCATCACTCATCAGTGTGGTGCCATCACGAACAACATACTGAAAACACGCCCATGTGAACTTATCCTAAGGGCTCGTGCAGACAATCATATTTTTGGTAAAGAATTTTTTTTTTCACTATTCTCCACATCCGAGAGAAAATGATCACACTCTGATCAGTTAAGATTAGCATAAGCAGAACGTTTTTCTCGGATGGAGAAAATACGTTCATGTGATCCTACCTTTAAAGTGAGACCACATGGTATAGTTAGCCATATGGCTGAAATTGCACCCACCATTGTTTGCTAATGGTCACATATTTTTTTTTCTCAAAATTGGGCAGCCATTGACCACAATGTGGTGAATGGAGTCTCCCCTGAGTGCAGCCAGCTCCACCACATGGTCTCTCCATATGTCTATGAAATACAAGGAGAATGAGTAACTACCAGATACTTCCAACTAAGTAGATCTCAAGCCATACAATAAGTTATGCGGGTATAGTTTGAAACTTTTGACAAATGTACTGTAAAGACAGGTAAAATTTAGAGCATTAGCATCCAATTGGTAGCTCAAGTGCCATATGTAAGCCCATGTGCCTTAAAGGAGTGGCCACTTTGATGTAAAACTCATAGGGAAGGCTTTTCTCAAATACCTGTAGAGTAGAGTGGTGCTACTGCGGTCCGCTCATCCCCATCGCATGACCCCCTGGCTCCGTAACGTCTGAGATCCGGTGATGTCATGTTAATTTCCAGGTGACCCGACATCACCGAGGCCGGCCCCAGTCTCCCTCAGTGACTGGGCTGTGGGTGGAGTTTCACCGCTTGTCACAGCCCAGCATTTCATGTGCACTTTTCTTCGTTGCAGAGCGCCGCAAGCAGGAGCGATGCTGGGCTGTGACGCTGGGCTGTGACGAGCTGTGAAACTCCACCCACAGCTCAGTCACTCACGAAGACTGGGGCCGCCTCGGTGATGTCAGGTCAACTGGAAGTTGATGTGACATTACCAGATATCAGTTGTCAAGTAGCCCGGGGGGGTCACATGATGGGGATGAGCGGAACGCAATGGCACTGCTCAAAGGCAGAATGTACTACACAAGGTATTTGAGAAAAATCTTCGCTATGAGATTTACATAGATGTGGCCACTAATGGGAGTAGTGAACTTCCTCTTTAAGTTCTGCCTTTCGCGGAGGCAAGTTCATATGGAGGAGACTTTCCTTAGCAGTGACCAGGCATGAGTGCTTCGATATGCTGCCTGCTCTGCCAAAACATAAAAAAATAGTATCCTCCTCTGCTGTGGGGGCACTGTGATAGCTTTTTTATTCTCAAAAGTTGTGTTATGTTTGTATATATATAAATGAAGGAAACAGCCAAGAAAAAGTCCCATATGCATATCTGTCCTTTATGGGGATGAACATGATGTGATGCCCCTATAATAAGTCATTGTGACCATCAATGATCTAAGAGGATACTCTCTATAACTTTTCAAAATCAATACTGAATATTTGTATAATACACCAAACATTAACTGTCCAAGATACATAATATTAAAAATTATGGTTCAGAATGTTTGGTCCATAAAGTGTTCTATTTTCTGAACTTTGATACAAAGTGAATGTTCTGAGTAATTGTATTTCTTTGCTCATAAATCACTTAATCTCATTTCTCTTCTCCCAGGCAAGAGAATTGTGACACCACTCATTTCACAGAGTCAAGCAGCCTGGACCCGCAGTTGGAGAAGGTAGTCTTACGTGGAGGCTCTGAACACCGCATTGTTACTCCACATTCCTGTGTCTACTGTTCATAGTTGTGTTCACGGCTATTTGGCTGAACCATGTGAACATGAAACCGTTAGTTATGTTTTGAAGTCTGTGAGACAAAAGCCCCGCTTGCTAAGAACTTGAGTTCTGTAGAAAGACAGGGAGGTACAGTGAAAAGAGAGTATCAAAAGGCTGAAAATTTGCTGCGGAGAATAAAACGCGAGCTGCTCCCCGAGGTGGTGTGTCTGTGCACTCCGCTTAGCTACAGATGTTACAGCCTCTATTTTAGTAAAGACCTCAGGTTCTTTGGTAGCACTTTGATATCCTGCTCGAATTCAATATGTGAAATGGAGGAGTCTTTCTGTGACTTGGAGCACAGTACAAGCTTTGAAGTTTGATCCAATTTTTGCTGCTTACCATTTGATGTTGAAAGGATGAAATGAAGAAAATGTACAGTTTTTTGCCAGTAACTCTGTAGAGCATATGTAAGATAAAAAAAAAAATCAAAATCCGCTGGATGATGTACTTAGAAATGTTAAGCAGATTAATACCTTCCTATAGCTTTTTGCTGATACAAATGAAACACGAGGGAGGGAGACGACAGCGCATAATGTGCACTGAGATTCTCAGTCTATTAAAATGGTTTTAAAGGAGCACGTTCTCAAACATACTCAGTCATATCAGCTATTTGCTGTTTTCTGCATGTACTAGGTTGTTCTTTGGGACATAAATGGAGTTAAAAAGCCTCCAAGCTGCTACCATTGTGGATTCCCTACTCCAAGCTCTGAGATTTTCTAATGGTTACACTTTGCACTGTGTGCAGAATTATTAGGCAAGTAACCAGATCATCATTTTTAGGGTAAGTTTATACAGTGCGTTTTTCGCGGCGTTTTTGCGCGTTTTTGGCCTCAAAACTGCATGACTTTGCGTCCCCAGCAAAGTCTATGAGTTTTCATTTTTGCTGTCCACACACAACTTTTTTTTTAAGCTGCGTTTTTGAGCTTAAAAAAAAATGGACATGTCAATTCTTTCCTGTGTTTTTCTGCGTTTTTCCCCATGCAATGCATTGGAAAAACGCTAAAAAACGCAGAGATCAAAAACGTAGCAAAACGCAGCCAAAAACGCACCAAATCGCTGTAAAAACGCATGCGTTTTCTTGCCGCCTTTTTTTTGCCGCAGGTGCGTTTTTGTACGTTTTTAGCGGCCAAAAACGCACAAAAACGCAGCGTCAAAAAAATGCAGCATGTGCACATAGCCTTATGTAGATTTTCCAACTCCAAAATGTATAAACGTGAGTGCTTATTGGATGAGACAGATCAGGTGATGTGTATTTGTGTAATGGGGAGGATGCGGCCTAAGCATACAACTGTCACAGCCGGGGATAGAAGATATATCGGCCATAAAGTAAATTACAAAGGGAAGGGGAAAGGAATGCCCTATCGCTAGGGAAAGGGGGAAGTGGTGACCCCTGACAGCAACTCACCCTCACTGCCTTCACTAATTCTATACAGGTTCCGCACCTGTCACTGAGCAGGAATACCTCACCATCAGCAAACCCTGATCTGGGCCCTAAGTAAGCATGGCGGGTATGAGCGCTTGTCAACACCAAAAGAAAACAATACAGGAGAAGCACAAATACTACCACCTGAGCCCAGATAGATAGCAAATGTCAACACTTATCTTAGGAGCAGCTACCACAGAAGTCTCTGGAACATGAAGAGGAGACAACTGCTGCAGACCACAGCCAGGAACAACTATAAACCGCACCCAAACAACCCCAGGGTGAGGTTTATAAAGGAAGTCAGAGGCTGGCAAGTAAGAGGAAAAACTGAGAGTTTCCCAGGGTCCTAGAGTCTGCAGTGCAGAAACAGGGAACTGTCAGATAACAACATGTGCTGCCAATCTCTGGAATTTTCTAACACTAGCTGCCACTGGATTGTCAGCTGGCCATGACACCTCCTTGACACATGTGTGATAACAACACCCTTTATCAAAGTGTGCAGAATTTTTAGGCAGCTTGTTTTGCTCTTGCAAAATGGGCCAAAAAAGGGCTTAAACTGATTGAAATGAGGCTTCAGTATACATAGCCCTAGTGATCTCAGTCTAAGCCTACAGTTCTGTACATTCCCTGATGATAATGATCTTCTTCTTCCCACAGCACAGTTCATTCTACCACTTTCTAATGGTAAATCAGTACTCGCAGTTTAGATTATCTTTTATTATGCTTTTTTATCTGTGAAATTAGAGAAATTAGCAGACCTTACAGTTTTTAATTTCTAATCCCTTATAACAACTTTCTCTTGAATATTTACCAAAAGAAAGTTTTAAAATCAGCTCTGATAATATCACGATGATGACTAGGGACAGGCTCAGGGACAGCTTTTCTTTACCATCTTAGACCATGCACATTAAATCTGTTTTTTCCTTTGGGCAAATGAGGGGATAAATCCCTCTTCTGTTGTAGCAGCAGACTTCTCAGTTCTGCTCAGCTGTCTGCGGTTGATCACTTCCAGCCTGGATATAAGCCCTCCTGTGTCCTTGCCCTCCCCCTGGGTGGTGGGTCGAGGAAGGGGTCTTACCATCAGGGTCAAGGACAGGAGATAGGGAGATGCCTGGGGCTCAGACCTTGCTACCTTTAAGCATACCTCTGGGTTGAGGGATAGCCTAGAGTAAGCTTAGTCTGAGGGCTTGCGCAGTGGCTCCCTTCCAGTCACCCCCCATTCCTGTCACTCGACTGACACCTAATATTTAATCTTTCTATGCATTATGGAGCCCCCATGTAGCAGCATTATGCATCCACCATATCGTTTAATGCAGCCCCACAGTCGTCTGGCCACCATGATTAATACATACTCACTTCTCGTTACTCGCTGCTCCGGTCTCCTCAACGTGTCCTCTGTTTTGCATCTGACAGCTCAGGACACAAGTGTGCACAGTAATGACGTCATCGCGCTCTGCTGTACTGAACTGTCAGAGGCAGAGTGCAGACAAAAACAGCGGGAGAATGAGGAGAAAGGCAGCACGCTGCTCTCTCTATCATCATTGCTTTCAGTTGTATCGGCATCTGCGATCTGCAAAGAAATCAAACCATAGATGTCCATAAATTTACCGATGTGTAGTAATAATAATGAGAAATTACATGGGGAAACAGTATTGAATATGCTTACTGAAATGCATTTAAAACTTCGCACAAAAGTCTTTGTTGGTGATGAAGCATCAAGATCCCTCCTGTATGGAGAAGCTAGCGCCATGCATTGCTCAGGTGGGATTTTGTCTAATTCTTCCAAACAAAAACTCTTCAACTCCTGCAGGTTCTGTGGGTTCCTTCTATAAACTGTGAGCTTTAATTCCTTCCATAAATGTTCTATTGGATTCACATCAAGAGATTGACTAGGTCATTCTAACAACTTTCTTTCTCTGAAACCAATTGAGAGTTTCCTGGACCCCAACAGTGCTCACTGGAACCTTCAATAGCTTAGACATTTCTCTGTAACCAATGCCATCAGTATATTTTGCAACACTAAGGTTGAAAAGGTCTTGTGACAGCTCACTTGTTTTACCCATCAAGAGATGTTTCTTGAGTGGCATCTTGATAACGAGACACCTTTGTATAGACCATCAGTTGAACCAACTGATACTATTTTTCAATAAGTGCCAGGATTGATTTCGAATTACTGCTAGATTTTGCACCTCTTTCTTTATGTGTACAGGTTTTTCTCTGTAGCATTTGCCATTATTACACATAAATTAATTTATGGATATCTCTGGTTTAATTTTCTTGTCTGAGAGAAATTGATGTCAATAGCACCTTTTGCAGTGTATTTACTTAGGAAATTGGTGACATGCTCAATTTTGATTTCACCCACTGTTTTGTATATATATATATATATATATATATATGTATATATATATATATATATGTATATATATATATATATATATATATATATATATATATATATATATATATATATATATCCAAGAACAGACAGAAAGGGTCGCACTCCAAAGATCAGGATAAAAGGCTCTCTTTAATCCATGTTCTTATCAAGGGTACAGGTGGTTGGGGAGGGTGAAGACATGCAGCGCCGGACGATGGCGGGCCGTTTTCGCAAGCAAATTTGCTTCCACGGGTCCATATATATATATATATATATATATATATATATATATATATATATATATATATATATATATATATATATATATATATATATATATATATATTATATATATATATATATACACACATTTTTTTTTCACACAGTTTGAGCTCCAAGAGATTATAAAACATCTCAGGAACATATTTTTTCCATTTATTTTACACTTTTTCCACTTTTTAGCTGGGGCTCCTATGGATGCCACAAGTAGCGTAAGACAATCTATTGTTGTGTCCCAAGTCGCTGTCTGCAAAAACCTAGTGATCCTGTGATTGTCAGGTCTTTCGGACGCATCAGCAGTCCCAATGCTGTTATTCAAAGCATAGCCCTCACTGAGTGCTATGTAGCTGACCTATCTTCACCCCAGAGTTCATGGATGTGTCTGGAACCGAACCTGCTCATGCTACCCTGCAGGAGCTTTAACCCTACTCTTTAAATGTAAAAATGTGCTGGGGTTAAAGTCCATAACCAAGCTCAGTAAAATTATGGCACTTGGTCATTATCAGTTTAACATCTTAAGCAGTATGTATTATGCATGTGAATTATTTTTAATCAGGTCAAGGTAAGACCATGTTTCCATTCCTGACCACATATTTTTGTACATGTGGTTTTAATAACTATATAGTTTTTTTCTCACCTAATTATTCATTTTTTTTTATTTTTTTTTTTGCTTTTTTCAAGATAAACTCATCTAAATGTTATGTAATTTTTGTTTTTGTTTTTTGTTTGTTTGTTTTTTTTCCCAATACTAGGAGAAAATGTAAATGAAAACAGTTTTTTAAGGCCACAAAAGACCATGAAAATAAATTTAAAAATGTGTTATCCTTTAATTAGCACTTAATTTTTTATATTGAAAATATGTTTTGGGTTTTTTTGAGAATGGGATAGAAACAAAAATATGAATTGGCAGTGCCCTTTTTTTTTGTTTGTTTTTTATTTATTTTTATTGATTTGAAACCTTGTGCCCCCTTTTAAACACCGTTCACATTTAAAAACTTTTTTTAATTGCTGATTTCGCCTGTAACTGGAACTCACATTAAAGGGAACCTGTCAGGTGCAATATACACCCAGAACCACGAGCAGTTCTGGGTATATATTGCTAATCTCTGCCTAACTGTTCCTGTATATGGTAGCATAGATAAAAAGATCTTTAAAAAAAAAGTATTTATAAAAATCCTTTATGATATGCTAATGAGCGCAGGGACTAGTCACAAGGGCGTTAGTTCCTGCTCTCATTCCGCCCTCTTAGCATAGTAGCACACCTACAGGGGTATACTAACATGCTATCCAATGCAGCATCACCAGGGGGCCACGGGTACCTGTGTCTGCTGTGACCACTGATCTGAATGCCCTGAACTTCTGGTCATTCGCACTATGAAGCCAGGTGTATACGGCCCAGCTTCAGAGAGGTCTAGTGTGCATGACCGGAAGTGTCGGGACTTCTGATAAGCGGACACAGGTACACATGGCCCCGCTGGTGATGCTGCTTTGAATAGTATGTTAGTACACCTCTGTGGATGTGCTAACATGCTAAGAGGGCAGACTAGTTGGAGGAAATAACACTCTTGTTAGTAGTCCCTGTGCTCATTAGTGTAGCGCCCCTGAGACCATCAGGGTGCTACAAGGTTCTGCATCCCCACCAGATACAGGGCCTACCCCCTTAGGTAGCCAGAACTCCAGTGCCAATATCACCAAAAACCCATGTAATCCCAGTTTTCCCCGACAATCCCCCATATAATGGTGCTTATTTAGGGTGGGACCATGGATGACCGCCTAGAGGTGGAGCCACTCCAGTCCACTAGTTGACCAGGTAGGAGGGGCAGACTGTGGAGAGTAGTTAGTTCAGAGTTGACTGTGGAAGTGTGAAGGTGAGAGAGAAGTGACTCCCTGACTCGGGTTAACGGTGACCTGGTACCCAAGAGAGGTAGTTGCTGGTGGAGTACGGTGGAGTACTCCCGGAACTATGCACCGATGGGGTGCAGGACCCTAGGACAGGAAAGAGCTTCAAGCCGACCTTTTAACACCTGCACAGCAAAAGGGGACCATCAAGTACCTTGCTGGCCCTAAAGAATCCAAAGACTCAGTAGTAAAGATAGAGCCGGGGACAGGACCAGAGACTCCAACCCCACAGGGTTCACGCTACCATCAGGCAGACAGAGGTGGACAAACCACAAACCGGGGACCCCCAGTGTTCTTTACCACGGGGACCCATTTACCAGAGACAGGTTCAGGGGAAGAAGGTACCCGAGAACCAAACTGGCACTGGGACGAAGGGGACCTGGAGGCGAAAACAGCCGGCCTCGGGCAACCAGTTAACACCCAAAAAATGAGTAAACCAGTTGCACTGAATACCTGTCTGGACTCCTTCTTCCGACGCCCACTGCACCATACACCCACTGGGGCAATATCCTACTTGCGGAGGGACTATCATACTTGCTGCAATACCATCAGTCCCAGTAGAGACACTGCAGTGGCGGCTCCCTACCTTTAGCCACATCACCGCAAGTGGCGTCACAAATAACTTATTCACAAATCCCCTGTAAATATCCCCATTACAAAAAGGGCTCAGGGCACGGAACCGGGTAACGGCCACCATCGTGACATACCCAATAGATACAGAGCCCGGAATCGAGTACCCCATATCCCTGGGTGCTACATTAGCATATGATAACGGATCTTTAGAAATATGTTTTCTAAAGATCTCTTTATCTATTATTTATTTTATCTCTTTATCTATTATTATTTATCTATCTGTATCTAGATACAGGGACGGTTAGGTAGGGATTAGCAATATGTACCCAGAATTGCTCGTAATTCTGGGTGCATAGTGCACCTGTAGGTTTCCTTTAAACCCAGTTAGAGGGCAAATCTAGCCTCGCGCATCAACGGCAAAGCTAATTTGTGTGTGTAGCCCCTGTTCCGTTAAGGCAGTTGGCAATCACATGATCGCTAGGTCTGGGGGAAAAAAAAAGAGAGCAGAGATAGTTGACAAAAAGCAGGTAGGAAGGTGTAGTGATCTACACTGAGTGCCCCTGCTTGAAAAGTAATTTGGGGCTGACAGACTCACTTTAAAACAATGTAGAGTATAAAGAAAGAAAAGATCCTGTCCTGCGATGTATTGTTTCAAATTCAGTTAGGAATTCTATACAAATTTTAATAAATGTAAATATTCTTGTTTCATTTTCAGGATTTTGATGTCTTAAACCTGCATAATATGGACTGTACACGTATGGACAGAGGAAGACAGCACTTTAGTATCCTTGAACCCCGCACAAGTACAGGTAAATTATACGGTCAAACCTTCAAGTTAATTCTAAGGCCCAAAACTTACAGCAACTAGATAAAGAAAATATTTCTTGGCTAGTCGTCTTTTTTTTTTTTAGATTTTTTTTTTCCAGTAGAAGTCACTATTATTATGCTATAATCCTGTAAATAGCAGCTACTGAATTTTTGAGTTTATAAGATGTTGTAAATTTGGGTGTACATTTCCCATGCAGTCCTGAGTACCAATTTTAGTGAGAATCTAAGGGGGAAACCCCACTATAGCTTCTCATACTGCCAGATCACATCTCATACTTTGTACTTATGAGGGGCAATCACCCCAAAACACCATGTCTGCAAATTGAGGTTCTGATCTGACATAAATCCTAAGGGGTACTTTGCACGTTGCGACATTGCTACTGCGATCTCGTCTGGGTCAACTCGAAAGTGACGCACATCCGGCGCCGGTAACGACGTCACAACGTGTAAAGCCTAGAGGCACCGATAAACGATCCCAAAAGCGTCGAAAATCGGTGATCTGTGTAGTGTCGGTCATTTCCATAATTTCACTGCAGCGACAGGTACAATGTTGTTCCTTGTTCCTGAGCAGCACACATCGCTGTGTATGAAGCCGCAGGAACGAGGAACATCTCCTTACCTGCGTCCCGCCTGTAATGAGGAAGGAAGGAGGTGGGCGGGATGTTTACGTCCCGCTCATCTCCGCCCTTCCGCTTCTATTGGCCGCCTGCCGTGTGACGTCGCTGTGACGCCGGACGACCCGCCCCCTTAGGAAGGAGGCGGGTCGCCGGCCAGAGCAATGTCGCAGGACAGGTAAGTGTGTGTGAAGCTGCCGTAGCGATAATGTTCGCTACTGCAGCTATCACAAGATGTCGCATCTGCAATAAGGGCGGGGACTATCACGCTCGACATCGCTACAATCGGCTTGCGATGTCGCAGTGTGCAAAGTACCCCTTAGTCTTATGAAAAGGGCCACTTTTGACTTATAGGATTGCTACTTCCAATAGGTGGCACTGAAGTTCGTCTCCTTCCTCCCTGAAGAGACAATTTGAATAATGAGAATCTCTGACAATCTGATATCTATAAAATTTGGCCAGTAGTCCAAAGATACTCCTTTCCCTTTTTAGAAAACAAGTGATCAGGCTTGAAAGCTGATTGCATGAATACAGCTGGTGAAATAAGTATTTAACACGTTACCAATTTTTTAAGTAAATATATATCTAAATGTGTCATTAACATGAATTTCTCACCAGATGCCTCAACAGACAAGTCAACCCAGTGCTTTTTTTTGCGGTGGTACGGCGTACCGGAAAATCTGAAGAGCGCTGAGGTTAAGCACCTCTGGCTCTGTCCACATGGCTAATTTGTAAACTTGCTATATCATCAGCCATTGGCTGGAGCAGAGTGACCTCTGTGTCTCCGCCTTTCCTCCGATATGATTGGAGCTAGCATCCATGTGACGCTACCCCTCCAATCAGATGTGGAGGGGCGGTGGGTGCCCGCCCTCTTCAAGATGTTTATGGACGCTGAAGATCGAGGTCACGGCCGGTCACCCCGATCTGCCGCCATCTGGTAAGTTATTTGCTCCCCTCTGCTGTCTTCCAGTCCCCCCCCCGACCTCCGTCTCCCTCCCACCTGCCCTGTAATCACTGTGCTGCTGCTGCCGCCGGCGATCGAGTCCCCCAGTGTTCACCCCCCCCGCTTCCCCCTGCTACCGGCGCCATGTCCGCTCCCAGCTGCTAAGCGGGAACACTAGAAAAAAAAATCTCACACTTACCGGTCTGCAGCCTCCCGGGACATGTGTGATCGGCTTCAGGACCTGCCGGTAATCAGCTCATGCAGTCACGCTACGACATCAGCTGACAGTCTGAGTCCAGCGGTGGGGCCGGCTTTTTACCGCCCAGCTGGTTTAAGCGATCAGGTGATGCTCTGAGGTGACTGCAGCAGCTGATTACCGGCGGCTCCTGGAGCGATCAGTCGTGTCCCGGGATTTTGCAGACAGGTGAGTAGTTTTTTTTTTGCACTGATGCATCAGCTGATTGTATAACCGGCTTTTATACAATCAGCTGATGTGTCATGTGATTCATGTCCTTTAACTTGACATCATCTGATCGCTTTGCCTTCCAGCAAACCGATCAGATGATATTGGATCCGGATTGGACGGCGCAGGACCCTTGACCCAGGAATACTGTGGAGGGGGGTCTTTATTTCAATAAAGATGGAGTCACTAATTGTGTTGTGTTTTATTTCTAATAAAAATATTTTCTCTGTCTTGTGTTTTTTTTTTTATCTTTAAAAGAAATTCATGGTGGCCATGTCTAATATTGGCGTGACACCATGAATTTCGGGCTTAGGGCCAGTTGATAATATACAGCTGGCCCTAACCCCTTATTACCCAGTGAGCCACCCAGCTCCAGGGCCGCTGGAAGAGTTGGATACAGCGCCAGAATATGGCGCTTCTATGAAAGCGCCATTTTCTTGGGAGGCTGCGGACTGCAATTCGCAGCAGTGGTGCCCAGAAAGCTTGGGCACTCTGCGCTGCGGATTCCAATCCCCAGCTGCCTAGTTGTACCTGGCTGGACACAAAATTTGTGCGAAGCCCATGTCATTTTTTTTCTTAAATTATTTCATGAAATAATTAAAAAAAGGGCTTCCCTATATTTTTGGTTGTCAGCTGGGTACAAATAGGCAGCTGGGAGTTGGGGGCAGCCCGTACCTGCCTGCTGTACCTGGCTAGCATACAAAATTATGGCTAAGCCAACGTAATTTTTTTTTTTACATTTTACGTTTTTGGGCAAAAAACTCCTGCATACAGTCTTGGCTGAAGGATTCTGAGCCTTGTAGTTCGGCAGCTGCTGTCTGCTCTCCTGCATACACTAGTGGATGGAGTATGCTGAGCCTTGTAGTTCTGCTCCCCCAGCCTCTCTCTCCTGCATACACTAGTGGATGGAATGGATGGAGTATGCTGAGCCTTGTAGTTCTGCTCCCCCTGCCTCTCCTGCATACACTAGTGGATGGAGTATGCTGAGCCTTGTAGTTCTGCACCCCCTGCCTCTCTTTTCAGCATACAGTACCATATGTAGTATGTAGTAAACCGTGCACAGGATCTCCCAGCAGCACGACAGCAACGACAGCACTCCCTCCCACTCCTCAAACTCGTCCGCCGGCTGACAGATCCTCCCCACCCCCCCCTCCTCAATTTTGGCCTCCGGCGCCTAACAGCACCCCCCCCTCGTCTCAGAGATGCATACCAGCAAATATTTTTTTACAAAAAAAGCACTGAGTCAACCATTACACACAAGCAAAGAAATCCAACCATAGATGTCCATAAATTAAGTTGTATGTAATAATGAGAAATGACACAGAAAAAAAAAAGTATTGAACACATGAAGAAAGAGGTGCAAATAGCCATGGAAAGTCATGACACCAGCTGAAATCTATTGGTAATTAGAAAACAATCCTGCCACTTAATGAAAAATAATATCAGCTGGTTCAACTGGTGGCTCAATTACCAAGAAACATGTCATGATGGGTAAAGCCAGTGAGCTGTCTCAAGACCTTTGCAACCTTTTTGTTGCAAAACATACTAATGGCATTGTCACAGAATTTTTTTTAAACTACTTAAGGTTCCAGTAAGCAGCCATCTATCATGTTATCTGAAAAATTATAAGTTGCTACATGTGTACAGGATCAGAACCAATAACAGTACATTAATACTACTGCTCCTGTCCGACCAATGCTCCTTTACACCAATTCCTCTACCACCCTCTGTCACACTCCCCTCTTTTGAGGTGCACTCCGTACGCATCTACGCCCCCTCCAACCTTCAGCTGGCTGTCATTTACCGCCCTCCAGGGCCAGCCACTGCCTTTTTTGACCATTTCACCACCTGGCTACTACACTTCCTTTCCACCGACATCCCCACCATCATTATGGGTGATTTCAATATCCCCATTGACACTTCCCACTCATCTGTCTCCAAACTTCTAACACTCGCTTCCTCCTTCAGCCTCACCCAATGGTCTTCTGCAGCTACTCACAAAGATGGCCACACGCTGGACCTCATCTTCACTCGCCTCTGTTCCCTATCTAACCTCTCTAACTCGCCTCTCCCCCTGTCTGACCACAACCTACTCACATTCTCTTCCCTCTCTTCTCCAAGTATGCAACCCCCCCTCCACAAATTTTCATACCCTCGCAGAAATATCAAACACATTGATTTACACGCCCTTTCTCAGTCCCTTCTCCCCCTCACAGACATTGCATTTCTACATGATGCAGATGCCGCTGCAACTTTATACAACACTACAATCTCTGCAGCTCTCGAATCAGCTGCCCCCCTCACACACACCAAAACCCGCACAATCAACAGGCAACCCTGGCACACAAGGCAGACTAAAGAACTTAGACGGGCTTCCAGAATTGCTGAGCGCAGATGGAAGAGGTCTCATTCCACTGAGCACTTCATTGCATATAAAGAGTCCCTCACCACTTTCAAGTCCACACTCACTGCTGCAAAACAAACCTACTTCTCATCCCTCATATCTTCTTTCTCTCACAACCCTAAACAGCTATTCAACACTTTCAATTCTCTCCTCCGTCCTCCGGCACCACCTCCCTCTCCTCTCATCTCAGCTGAAGACTTTGCCTCTTTCTTCAAGCGGAAGATTGACAACATCAGAGCAAGCTTTGGCCCACAATCACCACAGCCCCTCATCATAGCTACTCATCCCTCTTCCTCCAAATCCAGCTTCTACACCATGACAGAAAACAATCTCTCCACTCTACTCTCAAGATCACATCTAACCACCTGTGCACTGGACCCGCTCCCATCGCACCTCATCCCCAACATCACCGCAGTCCTCATCCCAGCCCTAACCCATCTCTTCAACCTATCACTAGCAAGTGGTGTATTCCCTTCATGCTTTAAACATGCCTCTATTACACCCATCCTCAAAAAGCCCTCCCTTGACCCATCCTCTGTGTCAAACTATCGCCCCATATCCCTTCTCCCCTATGCCTCAAAACTACTGGAACAGCATGTCCATCTTGAATTGTCCTCATACCTCTCCTCCTGCTCCCTCTTTGACCGGCTTCAATCTGGCTTCCGACCACATCATTCTACCGAAACTGCCCTAACCAAAGTCACCAATGATCTACTAACCGCCAAAGCCAAGCGACACTACTCTATCCTCCTCCTCCTGGACCTGTCCTCTGCCTTCGACACAGTAGACCATTCCCTCCTACTACAGATTCTCTCATCTCTGGGCATCACAGACTTGGCCCTATCTTGGATCTCCTCATACCTAACCGACCGAACTTTCAGCGTCTCCCATTCTCACACCACTTCCTCAGCTCGCCCCCTATCTGTCGGTGTCCCTCAAGGCTCAGTTCTTGGACCCCTGCTGTTCTCCATCTATACCTTCGGCTTGGGACAGCTCATAGAGTCCCACGGCTTCCAGTATCATCTCTATGCCGATGACACACAGATCTACCTCTCTGGACCTGACATTACCTCTCTACTAACCAAAATACCACAATGTCTGTCTGCTATTTCATCCTTCTTCTCTGCACGATTCCTAAAACTTAACATGGACAAAACAGAGTTTATTGTCTTTCCTCCTCCTCACTCACCTCCTCCAACAAGCCTTTCCATCAAACTTGATGGTTGCTCACTCACCCCAGTCTCACAAGCTCGTTGCCTTGGAGTAACCCTCGACTCTGCTCTATCCTTCAAGCCACACATCCAAGCCCTCTTCAACTCATGCCGATTACAACTCAAAAATATCTCCCGGATCCGTGCTTTCCTTAACCAAGAATCTTCAAAAACATTAGTGCATGCCCTCATCATCTCCCGCCTCGACTACTGCAACCTCCTGCTCTCTGGCCTCCCTTCCAACACTCTTGCACCCCTCCAATCTATCCTAAACTCTGCAGCCCGCTTAATCCACCTCTCCCCTCGCTACTCCCCAGCCTCGCCACTCTGCCAATCCCTTCACTGGCTTCCCATCGCCCAACGACTCCAGTTCAAAACATTAACCATGACATACAAAGCCATGCACAACCTGTCTCCTCCCTACATCTGTGACCTAGTCTCCCAGTACCTACCTGCACGCAACCTTAGATCCTCACAAGATCTCCTTCTCTGCTCCTCTCTTATTTCCTCTTCCCACAATCGTGTACAAGATTTCTCCCGTGCATCCCCCATACTCTGGAACGCTCTACCTCAGCACATCAGACTCTCCACTACCGTGGAAAGCTTCAAGAGGAACCTCAAGACCCACCTCTTCCAACAAGCCTACAACCTACAATAGCCCTCAGCCCAGTAGACCACTGCGCAACCAGCTCTGTCCTCACCTATTGTACCATCACCCATTCCCTGTAGACTGTGAGCCCTCGCGGGCAGGGTCCTCTCTCCTCCTATACCAGTCTGTCTTGTACTGTTAATGATTGTTGTACGTATACCCTCTTTCACTTGTAAAGCGCCATGGAATAAATGGCGCTATAATAATAAATAATAATAATAATAATAATAATAATACAGAACCATTACAATTTTCAGTGCAGAAATGTATCTCTAGACCTATAAATACAGCATCAAAACAAACCACTGTAGAAATTCATCACCAGAACAACCATCAGTTCAAAAATATATAATCAGAAACACAAAAGTACATGAATACAGGGCAAGAACCCACATCAGTACAGAAATAGATCACTAAAACCACCATCAGAACAAGAATACATTGCCAGAACCATTATCAATACATGAATACCTCACCAGAATCACCATCAGTAAAGGAATATATCACCAAAACCGCCATCAATATTTGAATACAGAACCATACCCACTATCAGTACCTGAATACATCATCAGAACCAGCATCAGTACAATAATACAGCACATTCCCAAGCTTACAATTGTAATGTATGAACCTACAACTCTCAGTATGTCTTTAACAATGGTAAGAACATACTGTGAGTTGTTCTTAGCCGTCATCAAACAGGAACCACAGTACTATTTAGATACAGTCAGTATCACAAATAAATATAGAAAGTCAGTTACCCTATAGGTGACCTCTTCTCTTATTGAAGTTCTCTGCCTTCTTTTATTCTCTATGTTGTACAAATTCAATAATGACTTTTCATACCCACAATTTGTCTCTGTAGACTTCTGTCATCTCCCGTTTTCTGCAATACATCCCTACACAGTGCCCTTAAAACTAAGTGTCATTATAATTCTTCTGTATAAAAATATCTACCATACGCTCTGTCTATAAAGAATTGCCACTCACTGTGCTTCCTCCTCACTACCCTTTTTTTTCCATACTGTGCCCCTCCTCACACTCTCCCTTCTGCATACTAGCTCCTCCATACTGTGACGTTACACTATCGCAAGATACTGCCCCCACACTATCCAGCCTCTATCCTGTGCTCCCTTACACTTTTCTCCCGAAATGCTATCCCCTCACACTACTCCTAATTAACCTCTCACACATTTCTCCTCCCTACAGTCTCTATAAACTGTCCCCCATACAGTCTCTTCACACATTTCCCTCTCCTCATGCAATCTCCTCACACATTTCCCCCCTCAATATTGTCTCCTCACACATTCACCCTTACCCATACTGTCTACTCACACATTGTTCCCCATATTCATACATCTCACACATTCTTCCCTACCCATTGTCTGCCCTCTCAGAATCCCCCATTCTGTGTCCTCACACATTTCTTCCCTCCTATCTCATCACACACTACCCTCCAGACTGTCTCCTCACACATCCCCCCCACCCTTGTTATACTGTCTCCTTACGCCTGTGTTCCCTCCCATCCTTCCCCATATTGTGTCATCACATATTCCCCCACCTCATACTGTATCCTTACAAGATTTCCCCTGCCATTAAAACTCCTGTATATTCGGCTCGATTGGAGAACTTACTTTGCTAACAACCACAGTTGGCATTTAACATGTTCTCCTTGCCAGCAGTCAGCTTGACAACCGATTCAGAGAATGGCAGAATTCCACTCCAAAAGGTGCAAAGCAAAGCTATCATCAGAAAAATGACCAACTATTTAAATCAGCTTTTTATGTTAAATGTATAAAAGCATTTTTTTATCTATTTTTTTATCTTTTGGTCATTTTTTTCTTATCACAATCCTTATTAAAAATAAAAAGCAAAACTTTTGCTATCTTTAACATGCCCACTGATACTTTTAAAAAACTAACTTCCTGTTATTTCAGTAAACAACACATATACCTTAGCAGCAAATTAATAAATTGTTTGCTATCTTTGTACATGCTCATTAGATGATCCAATACAAACGATGATTGTAAAAAAAGGGTCAACAGGGACATCATCTATTGTGATTGGATCCTTTGTATATGGAGGTGTTACTTGTCATTCTAATCCTGCCTCTGATGATAATGAGCCTGCTGGAAAATGTACCTGAAAAGGACAAAAAAGGCTAAAAATATAACCTCAGTGGCTAGTGTGAAATTTGCTAAATTACTCATTTTGTTTTTTAATAAAGATTGTGATAAGAAAAAAAGGTAACATTTTTTAAAATTATGTGTAACACAAAAGCCTCATATAAAGAATAGTTACAATGAGGAAAATAAGTATTTGATTCTCTGCCAATTTTGTAAGTTTTCCCACCTACAAAGAATTGAGAGGTCTGTAATTTTTATTGTAGATACAGTATACTTCAACTGTGATAGAGAATAAAAAAAAAATCCAGAAAATCACATTGTATGGTTTTTAAATAATTAATTTGCATTTTATTGCATAAAATAAGTATTAGATACAATAAAAAAACGGACGATTCTTATAGCTCATGACCACATTTGCTCACATGCACTTCAGCAGGGATTTTGGCCCACTCCTCCATGCAGATTTTCTCCAGATTTTTCAGATTTCAGGGCTGTGAGTGGATAACATTGAGCTTCAGCTCACTCCAAAGATTTTCTATTGGGTTCAGGTCTGGAGACTGGCTAGGCCACTCCAGGACCTTGAAATGCTTCTTACGGAGCCACTCCTTAGTTGCCCTGGCTGTGTGTTCTGAGTCATTGTCATGCCGGTAATACCCAGCCACGACCCATCTTCAATGCTCTTAAGGAGGTTCTTGGCCAAAGTTTCGCAATACATGTCCACATCCATCCTCCCTTTAATATGTTGCAGTTGTCCTGTCCCCTTTGGAGAAAAGAACCCCCAAAGTATGATGTTTCCACCCCCATGCTTCATGGTTGGGACAGTGTTATTGAGGTTGTACGCATCCTATTTTTTGATCCAAACACGGTGAGTGGAGTTGATACCAAAAAGTTATATTTTAGTTTCATCTGCGCACATGTCTCTTCTGGATCATTCAAATGGTGTCATGCAGTGACTACTGAGGTTTCATCAGGTACATGGGAACCCTAGCAAGCCCCGCAACACACAGGGTACACGATAGAATGGTGGGCCCTGGCGCTAGGGAAAGGGAAGCAGGGTCAGCTCCTAAACTCACATGAGACTGATCCCTGCACTCCTTAACATCCCTATATGGGTTCTTTCACCCCGTCGCCAATCACATGCCTATCCCTGTCTTTCCCTGGACTCAGCCTTATATAGTGCGCAGGGCAGTGGAAATTCCAGTCCTGCTCTAGAGTAAAGACGAAACAGCAATCATACAAAGTGCTCCAAACAACAAGAGGTAATAATGAGGAATGGACCAGCGGGGAAAAACCAAAGGAATAAGGAAGAGAAAACCTCAACACAGCTTTAACATAGCAAATGTTCTCTGAATGTCTTCCTGGTCCCCAGCTGAGAGGTTCCCTCTAGTGGCAAGCAAAGCAGAAAATATCACCAGCAATTACCTGGGCTAGGTGGGAAGTCTTTACAGCAGAGGTAATTAGCAATAGAGAACAGCTGGCTATAGCGTTCATTTAGAGTTCAGGAGACCAGAGGATCTACTTAACCCCATCAGCGCTGGATAAATAAAATTTGCACAGACAGCAGTATTAACCTGAGTAAGTGTGTATGAAGCCTGTACTGTGATCTCCTGATAACAAAAATTGGAGGGACCACTCTCCATCGTGGTACCCTCATGACAGATGGTTATTGGCAAACTTCAAATGGGCTTGGACATGTAAAAACTCACAGACTAATGGCAGAAGATGTAAACTGCCCAGGCCAAAAAGACTAATGCACTGCCAGGATGCAGCAAGACCTCCATTAAATGGAGACATCACAGGTGCAAAGGGAGATGGTAAAATTGCACACTTCTGGCTTGCATAAGTCACTGTTCACACATGCAGGTTCACAGTATCTGGTAAGCAGCCTATTAGTTATGCCCATCGCAATAGATGCAAGCGGGCTGAATCAGTACTAAATATGTGCTCCATGCAGGGACAGTGAGTATCGTATGCAAGGCCTAACATAAAGAGGCCCGGCTGCATCCTGTATAAAATATTCTGTGCAAAAGAATAAATTTATGAGGTATTGGTAGGTAATATGGCCATAGTATAGAAGCCCAAAATCCACGTCACGGATCCTCATTTTTGTGGGTCCCTACACTAATATATCATATATATATATATATATATATATATATATATATATATATATATATATATATATATATATATATATATATATATATATATATATATATATATATATATATAAAAACCAAACAATAAACAACAACAAAAAGAATAAACGCCTCCAAAAGCTAAGCAAAAACTCACAGACTAATGTCAGAAGATGTAAACTGCCCAAGGCCAAAAAGACTAATGCACTGCCAGGATGCAGCAAGACCTCCATTAAATGGAGACATCACAGGTGCAAAGGGAGATGGTAAAATTTCACACTGCCAGGATTGCACCTGTGATGTCTCCATTTAATGGAGGTCTTGCTGCATCCTGGCAGTGCATTAATCTTTTTGGCCTGGGCAGTTTACATCTTCTGCCATTAGTCTGTGAGTTTTTGTTTAGCTTTTGGAAGATTTTATTCCTCTTTTTGTTGTTGTTTTTTATATATATTGGCTTAGACATGTGCTGTAATGAGTACGAGGACATTGTGTGCCCTGCTGGATTTAATCCATGACGGCATAGTGTGACTGTTCCTAATTGTAATCTTTCAGACTGTGGTCCTAGCTCTCTTCAGGTCATTGACCAGGTGCTCCTGTGTAGTTCTGGGCTGATTCCTGTCATTTCTCAGAATCTTACCCCACAAGGTGAGATCTAGAATGGAACCCCAGACTGACTAAGATTGACAGTCATCTTGTGTTTCTTCCAGTTTCTAATAATTGTGCCAACAGTTGTTGCCTTCTCACCAAGCTGCTTGCCATTTGTCCTGTAGCTCATCCCAGCTTGTGCAGGTCTGCAATTTTGTCCTTAGTGTCTTTAAACAGCTCTTTGGTATTGGTCATGGTAGAGAGGTTGGAGTGTGATTGATTGATTGAGCGTGTGGACAGGTGTATTTTATTACAGGTAACAGGTTCAAACAGCTGCAATTAATACAGGTAATAAGTTCAGAGAAGAACGGCTTCTTAAAGAAAAAATAACAGGTCTGAGAGCCAGAATTCTTGCTGGTTGGTAGGTGATCAAATACTTATTTCATGCAATAAAATGCAAATTAATTATATAAAAATGAAACAGTGTGATTTTTTGGGATTTTTGGGGGGGATTCTGTCTGTCACAGTTGAAGTTACCTACGAGAAAAATTACAGACCTCTCCATCATTTGTAGGTGGGAAAACTTGCAAAATCGTTAGTGTATCGAATACTTATTTTCCTCTCTGTAGCTTCCCTTTAAAAAGTATCTTCTTGTGGCCACGTTTGCACAATTTGGGCTGCTGATATCAAGCATATATTTTGTGCCTGACATCCAGGATAAGGGCCTTCATTTTCAATTCACCCGTGACATTACCTACAAATAAGAAGCATTCACATCTGGGAAAATCAATTTTGATGATCATTTTTGCTGGTGTCAAGGCCACACATATGACAATATCACAGATCATATGTCAACTTGCCACAAATCTAATTTGTTGGCCCAGATGTTACTATTAGGCCAAGTAATGATGTTATCCAAAGTGATCTTTATCAAAAGTTGATTTTTACAGGCTTGATGAAAATGTGGTCAGAAGATGAGCTGTAATAGCCTTTGGCTGTTTGGCTGTATCAAAATATTGCTAATGAACTTGTTTTAATGTTATGATGGAATTTAGTGCTGCTTCCGATATGTTTTAGCCTCCAGCAATAATCATACGTAATATGAGGCTTTGAATAGGACGGCTCTGCTGCTTAATGTAATTTAGGGAATGAAGATCAAAAGTAATGAGAACATAATCCAAATTGCATGCTATGGATAAATAAGAATATTAATACGATATCAAATTATAATTAACCTGGGCCATCATCTAATTTATTAGGAAAACATAGAAGGCGTTTTGGGAAAGTGTAAAGGTGGAGGCGATCACTAATAGCTTTGAGAATCCATCAAATATAAGAAGAATATGGATACAATAAAAAACTTGGAAAATCTGTAGAAATCCTTGCTATTCTCCTTTAATATTACTTTTACAGTCCTCAGCTATTTTTTTTTTTTTTTTAAACTTCAAACTAAAATGGAATATATCAGCAGGTTTTTGTTATGAAATCTAAGTGCAGCATGATGTAGGGACAGAGAGCTTGATTCCAGCAATGTGTCACTTACTGGACTGCTTGGTGCAGATTTGATACAATCCCTGTTTTCTTTGTTGTAAATATAGCAGTGCTATGACTCCTGAGCTGTGTATAACCCCAACCACACCCCTGATTGGCCACTTCCCACATGCATTGTACATTATCAGCAAGCTGAAAATCAGCGGTAGGGGTAATACATATTAACTGTCACAAGTGTGTCACGTCCGCATGCTACCTCTGGGGAATCTGGGATCAGTACATCTCACTGCTTATTTGATCGGAAGTTCTCTCTGGTGTCCACTTGACTGTTGTCTTGTCTTGAACTGCATTTACTTTGACTTGATGGTGAAGGGGTTAAGGGCCATTTCTTTTCTGGCTAAGATTACTCATAGCCCTAATCAGGGCTGCAACATACAGTCATATGAAAAAGTTTGGGACCCCTATTAATGTTAACCTTTTTTCTTTATAACAATTTGGGTTTTTGCAACAGCTATTTCAGTTTCATATAGCTAATAACTGATGGACTGAGTAATATTTCTGGATTGAAATGAGGTTTATTGTACTAACAGAAAATGTGCAATCCGCATTTAAACAAAATTTGACCGGTGCAAAAGTATGGGCACCCTTATCAATTTCTTGATTTGAACACTCCTAACTACTTTTTACGGACTTACTAAAGCACTAAATTGGTTTTGTAACCTCATTGAGCTTTGAACTTCATAGGCCTGTGTATCCAATCATGAGAAAAGGTATTTAAGGTGGCCACTTGCAAGTTGTTCTCCTATTTGAATCTCCTATGAAGAGTGGCATCATGGGCTCCTCAAATCAACTCTCAAATGATCTGAAAACAAAGATTATTCAACATAGTTGTTCAGTGGAAGGATACAAAAAGTTGTCTCACAGATTTAAACTGTCAGTTTCCACTGTGAGGAACATAGTAAAGAAATGGAAGAACACAGGTACAGTTCTTGTTAAGCCCAGAAGTGGCAGGCCAAGAAAAATATCAGAAAGGCAGAGAAGAAGAATAGTGAGAACAGTCAAGGACAATGCACAGACCACCTCCAAAGACCTGCAGCTTCATCTTGCTGCAGATGGTGTCAATGTGCATCGGTCAACAATACAGCGCACGATGCACAAGGAGAAGCTGTATGGGAGAGTGATGCGAAAGAAGCCGTTTCTGCAAGCACGCCACAAACAGTCGCCTGAGGTATGCAAAAGCACATTTGGACAAGCCAGTTACATTTTGGAAGAAGGTCCTGTGGACTGATGAAACAAAGATTGAGTTGTTTGGTCATACAAAAAGGCGTTATGCATGGAGGCAAAAAAACACAGCATTCCAAGAAAAGCACTTGCTATCCACAGTAAAATTTGGAGGTTCCATCATGCTTTGGGGCTGTGTGGCCAATTCCGGCACCAGGAATCTTGTTAAAGTTGATGGTCGCATGGATTCAACTCAGTATCAGAAGATTCTTGACAATAATGTGCAAGAATCAGTGACGAAGTTGAAGTTACGCAGGGGATGGATATTTCAGCAAGACAATGATCCAAAACACCGCTCCAAATCTACTCAGGCATTCATGCAAAGGAACAATTACAATGTTCTGGAATGGCCATCCCAGTCCCCAGACCTGAATATCATTGAACATCTGTGGGATGATTTGAAGCATGCTCTCCATGTTCAGCGATTATTAAACTTAACTGAACTGGAATTGTTTTGTAAACAGGAATGGTCAAAAATACCTTCATCCAGGATCCAGGAACTCATTAAAAGCTACAAGAAGCGACTAGAGGCTGTTATTTTTGCAAAAGGAGGATCTACAAAATATTAATGTCACTTTTATGTTGAGGTGCCCATACTTTTACACCGGTCAAATTTTGTTTAAATGCGGATTACACATTTTCTGTTAGTACAATAAACCTCATTTCAATCCAGAAATATTACTCAGTCCATCAGTTATTAGATATATGAAACTGAAATAGCTGTTGCAAAAACCCAAATTGTTATAAAGAAAAAAGATTAACATTAATAGGGGTGCCCAAACTTTTTCATATGACTGTATTATCATCAATCCCTTCTGCTATATTTATGCACTCCTGGTTTCATTCCATGCTGGTTATAGTAATTTTATACTGACCACTTTGAAGGAGCCTGTCTCTGGAGAAGCTGAGATGTTTATTTCTGTTGCAGCTGACAAGTTTCTTGCTGAAGAGTGCTATTTGTTGTGTCTTTTCCCACCTGTCTGTTTTACCTACCTTGTGTTGTTTTATTGTAGCACTGAGAATTGTGTGTCACTGGCCTTCACAGTAGTCAGGGTAATTTCGGGGTTCAGGGCCAGCAACGGCCTAGGCACATGACAGTGCACAGGGGAATGACCCATCTAGAGATGTTCAGGAGTACAGGCATCAGACTCAGGTGAGTGTTAGGGAAAGGGAAGAGGGGTCTCCTTCTGTCGTCAGGGCTTTCCATTGTACTTCTTCTCTGGTCGTGTTGCTCTGCTCGCCGGGAGTCCTCTCACACCTGGCATGACATTAACTTTACTGCCTGTCATGTGACACCTAGTCATCTAGTGATAACCTTCTGCTGATAAAACACTTAGTGTATTGGCATTAGGGGTACTTCACACACAGCGAGATCGCTACTGAGATCGCTGCTGAGTCACGTTTTTTGTGACCTCATTAGCGATCTCACTGTGTGTGACACTGAGCAGTGATCTGGCCCCTGCTGTGAGATCGCTGCTCGTTACACACAGCCCTGGTTCGTTTTTTTATTGTTGCTCTCCCGCTGATAAGCACACATCGCTGTGTGTGACAGCGAGAGAGCAACAATCCTGAATGTGCAGGGAGCAGGAGCCGGCGTCTGACAGCCAGCGGGTAAGCTGTAACCACGGTAAATATCGGGTAACCAAGTTAGTTACCTGATATTTACCGTTGTTACCAGCCTCTGCAGCTCTCACGCTGCCAGTGCCGGCTCCTGCTCCCTGCACACGCTAAGCTAAGTGGTGTGCGCTGGTAACTAAGGTAAACATCGGGTAACCATAACCTTAGTTACCAGTGTCCGCAGCTTCCAGCGCCGGCTCCGTGCAAGCGCAGCGTCGCTTGCACGTCGCTGCTGGCTGGGGGCTGGTCACTGGTCGTTGGTGAGATCTGCCTGATTGACAGCTCACCAGCGACCATGTAGCGACGCAGCAGCGATCCTGACCAGGTCAGATCGCTGGTGGGATCGCTGCTGCGTCGCTAAAGTGTGACGGTACCCTTACAGCAAGCTGCTGAGCAAGTGACACATAGCTTGAATCAGGCTCTCTGCCCCTACATTATGCTGCTTTCAGATTACATAGCAAAAAAACTGCTGACAGATTATTTTACGTCGCTTTTCTCATACATGAAAAATAGCCAATTTTCATCTTTGTGCTAGATCTGATTTCCATCCATTTTTGGTCCACTTGTTACCATCCTTTTTTCTCGTTTGCAAAAACAATATTGGGGGAAAGTGTCTCCTACCCATTAAAAGTGAAAAACAGAATGCCCTGGGATGACACACAGATGGCATCCATGTTCTGCCCCTTCTTTTCACGGAACCATTGATTTGAATTGATGAATTTGATTCATGGCTCCGATCAAACACAGACATCTGAGTGTCTATTTTTGTTTTTGCTTTTCTTTTTTTGTTGGGATGTTCACATGATCAAAAGTCTGCAAACCCCCCCTCCCCCCCCCACATCAACAAAAAGATAAATCCGGAGAGATATCTGTTTTTGAACAGGGTCATGCATCAGGTTCCTCCATTCTAATCAGTGGGTCAGTTAAAATATATGTTCTGTCCTGGAAAAGGCACAGATCGAACATCTGTGTCAAACTATTGTCTGAATCGGGTCTTACTGGTGTCAAGTGCTCAGATAGAAGAATAGTTGCAATAAGGTAGGAAATACTCGGAACATACTTATAGAAAAATAATTGGATAATTTTGCACAGAAAGGAATAAATGGTATGAATTTTGGCACAAGACACCAGAGAGCTAAAAGTTGTAACTATTTTAACTCACGCAGGTCACATTGTAATGTCCCCCTATAACTCCTGAGTCACATTATCATATCGGTGCTGAATGAAAAGTCTTATCACAGTAATTGGATGCTAATGATATTATAGATGCTTTTTCCATAGTCTCTTTCATCTTAAAATTACTGTTTGTACCTTGTTATCAGAAAGCTAAATGCTTTAGTAACGCCTAAGTGTCTAATCCTCCAGCCATGAATGCTGTTCTTTATGTGGATGGTTAGAAAATCCATTAAAAGTACTGAAACATAGGTTAAGCCATCAGTAGAGCCTTATTCCTGGAGAGTCCTAGAAATCTCCGCTTTCTTATATACAAGTACATCTCAATAAATTAGAATATCCGCAAAAGGTTAATTTATTTCAGTAATTGAACACAAAAAGGGAAACACATATATTATATAGAGTCATTACACACAGAGGAATCTATTCCTATATATTATATAGAGTCATTACACACAGAGGGATCTATTCCTATATATTATATAGAGTCATTACACACAGAGGAATCTATTCCTATATATTATATAGAGTCATTACACACAGAGGGATCTATTCCTATATATTATATAGTCATTACACACAGAGGGATCTATTCCTATATATTATATAGAGTCATTACACACAGAGGAATCTATTCCTATATATTATATAGAGTCATTACACACAGAGGGATCTATTCCTATATATTATATAGAGTCATTACAAACAGAGGGATCTATTCCTATATATTATATAGAGTCATTACACACAGAGGAATCTATTCCTATATATTATATAGTCATTACACACAGAGGGATCTATTCCTATATATTATATAGAGTCATTACACACAGAGGAATCTATTCCTATATATTATATAGAGTCATTACACACAGAGGGATCTATTCCTATATATTATATAGAGTCATTACACACAGAGGAATCTATTCCTATATATTATATAGGGTTATTACACACAGAGTGATCTATTCTTATATATTATATAGAGTCATTACAAACAGAGGGATCTATTCCTATATATTATATAGAGTCATTACACACAGAGGGATCTATTCCTATATATTATATAGTCATTACACACTGAGGGAGCTATTCCTATATATTATATAGAGTCATTACACACAGAGGGACCTATTCCTATATATTATATAGAGTCATGTCATTACAGACAGAGGAATCTATTCCTATATATTATATACAGTCATTACACACAGAGGGATCTATTCCTATATATTATATAGAGTCATTACACACAGAGAGATCTATTCCTATATATTATATAGAGTCATTACACACAGAGAGATCTATTCCTATATATTATATAGAGTCATTACACACAGAGGAATCTATTCCTATATATTATATAGGGTTATTACACACAGAGTGATCTATTCTTATATATTATATAGAGTCATTACAGAGTGATGTATTCCTATATATTATATAGTCATTACACACAGAGGGATCTATTCCTATATATTATATAGAGTCATTACACACAGAGGGATCTATTCCTATATATTCTATAGAGTCATTACACACAGAGGGATCTATTCCTATATATTATATAGAGTCATTACACACAGAGGGATCTATTCCTATATATTATATAGAGTCATTACACACAGAGGGATCTATTTCAACTGTCTATTTCTGTTAATGTTGATGATTATGGCTTACAGCAAATGAAACCCAAAAGTCAATATCTCAGAAAATTAGAACAATTACCACAAAACACCTGCAAAGTTTCCTAAGCGTTTAAAACAGTCCCTTAGGCCGGTTTCAGGTACGTGTGACATCCATTTTTGACATGGATGCCACACGTACCCATGTTATTGTGTACACACACAGCCATGTTTTCACACGGACCGTGTGGCCCCGCTATTCCCCGCACACACACATGGAGACATGTCCGTTTTTTCTCTGGCAGCATGGGAGTTACATGGATCGCACACTGATGTGATCCGTGTGACATCAGTGTGACACGTACCGGAGAAGCACAGGTCTTTTAAATAAACAGATTTTCTATATTTACCTGTATTCTGCGCTGCTGTTTTCGGCTCTGCTGCCTCCCGCTCCTGACCGCCGCTCATTATACTCACTGAATATTCACTCCACTGAGGAGCTAGAAGCCAGAGCAGCTCTGGGACTTTAGTTCTGGGGACCGTATCGCTGGGAACATGTGAGTATCCAGCTGTGTGTGTGTGTGTGTGTGTGTGCAGTGAGGACCTGGAAGCCGGAGCATCGTGGGGACAGCATCGGGGACTCATCAGAGTTCCCAATGAACTCTGATGAACCCGTGAAGTCACCGTGGTGACACCAGCTGTAGCGCGGATGTTGCGGGGGTGTCATCAGAATGTGATCAGAGTTCATTGGGAACTCCAATGATCTCCTGGACGTCGTTGCACACAGGTATGCTCATCACCGCCGATGACTCTGGGCGATGGGCACTGAATAGCACACCCCTGTGGGCGTGCTAACATGGTAAGAGGGCGGAATGAGCACAGGAACTAACGCCCTTGTGACTAGTCCCTCCCTCATTAGCATATCATAAAGGATCTTTAGAAATATTTTTTCTAAAGATCTCTTTATCTATACTAGTGTATACAGAGACAGTTAGGCAGGGATTAGCAAAATACACCCAGAACTGATCATGGGTCAGGGTGCATATTGCACCTGACAGGTTTCCTTTAAGCCACATTTTGTGATGCTGCATTTCCAAAATTTTTGCCACCAAGTGTGGGGTTGGGAGTGCAAACTTCACATGTCAAAGCTGCCCAAGTCAGAGGTCAAAATAATAGATAATATGATGGCTCTGACTGCTCCTATAAAGGCAGATTGACATCTTTACAGATAGTGCATCTATAAGAAACGGAATATACAACCACCTTTTGTAGCTAATTTCTTAAGATTGTTGTCATTTATAGATGGAGATATATGATTGGGCATGCAATCATTATATAGCATAGTTACCCTCTTATCACTGTATAATATATATAGTTTTATCTCATTACAGGCTCAGAAAGTTACTATGATAAAAAGCTGAGGACAACTAAAAGACGCTGTCAGCAGCCCAAAACACTGAACAGTCCTGAGGATAGCCTGTATTACAACCAGATAAATGTGAGTGTAAAAGGGGTAACACTGATATTAGCCCACTTTAGCTTGGAATAAGCAGAAAAAAATAACGTTTTAATCCTTTGCCTAGTACAAAATCTCCGCTCTTTTAAAGAGGTCCTGGGTCACTGGCTCTAAAAATGTAGTTATATACAGTGGAAGCTTAAATTACGAGCATAATTCGTTCTGTGAGTGTGCTTGTAAACCAAGTTACTCTTATATCAAAGCGAATTTTCCCATAGGAAATAATTGAAACTTAGACAATTATTTCCACAACTTGTAGCAATGTCCCATCCTGGTCCCTTATTGTGCAAACACACACAAACACAAACAAACACACACACACATATTATGTTCACCTATCCTCCATTCCCTCGGCATCCTCTTCCCCGGTTCTTGCAGTCCGCAGGCATGTGGACCCGGTAACTATCACGGCCGATGCAGGGGCTGCCGCTGTCAGTGCTTCAGCAGCTGACGTCATACACATGAGCCGCTTGCCTCTGATTGGTTAGCGCGCTGCCTTTGTGAAGCTCAGTGCCGGCTGACATGAAGCAAAGACAGCAGCAGCCCCTGCACCAGCTGCAATTGTTACCGGATCCACATGCCTGCGGACCACAAGAAGCAGCCAGAGTGGGTCAGAGCGCGGTGAAAGTACGGAACTGGAAGTGTGTGCGGTATTTGCTCGTACAGCAAAACTTTCTCGGAAATAAAGTTGCAAATTTGCAAGAAGCTTTGCTCAACTTGCAAATTACTCGCACATCGGGTTACTTGTAATCCGAGGTTCCACTGTATCTTGTAAAATTCCCTGAGCTCCCCTGATAATGATGTTCTATTCCATTTTGTGCTGTGTCAGACCATTGCAGAAATATTCACTTTGCGAAGATGGTTTCTTCTAGAGCTTAATATATCAAATCTCTGCTTGAAGAGCAACTGTGTGGTTCTTCTCTGGGAAACGTGTGATTATATCCTCTAACTCCCAGATGCTGCCAATAACAACTCGTCAGCATCTAAGACTGTTAAGCGGGCTTTATACGCTGTGACATCGATAGCACCCGCCCACGTCGGTGGCGCGTCACAGGGTGATCGCTGTTGTAGCGAACAATATCGCTACGGCAGCATCACACACAATTACCTGTTCACCGACGTCGCTGTGGCCGCCGAACAAGCTCTCCTTTAAGGGGGAGGTTCGATCGGTGTCACAGCGGCGTCACTAAGCGGCCGCCCAATAGAAGCAGAGGGGCGGAGATGAGCGGTCGGAACATCCCGCCCACCTCCTTCCTTCCTCATTGCCGGCAGCCACAGGTAAGATGAGGTTCCTCGTTCCTGCGGTGTCACACGTAGCGATGTGTGCTGCCGCAGGAACGACGAACAACCTGCGTTCCAAACGAGGAACGATTTTTTGAACGAATGAAATGAACGACGTGTACACGACGAATGATTTGACACCTTTTTGCGATCGTTACTGATCGCAAAAAGGTGTCACATACAATGACATCGCTAACGAGGCCGGATGTGCGTCACCAACACCGTAACCCCGACGATATCTCGTTAGCGATAACATTGTGTGTAAATGAGCCTTTAGTATGGGAGTGACAATCGTAGTCGCAGAGCGCGCCTCAGCCACCAGTGCTGGAGTGTGGCTCGCTGACCCCTGCGCCTACTTTAGCTAGATGTGTGTCCACTTAATGTGCAGGGGGTTTTGTTTATACATTAGAGAATTTTGGCAAAACGGGATCCAGTTGTGCTCAACAGTTTACATACCCAGCATATTTTTTGCTTTTTTGGCCTTTTTTTCAGAGAACATGAATTGATAACACAAAATCTATTTTTCCGCTCATGGTTAGTGTTTGGGTGAAGCAATTTGTCAAACTACTGTGTTTTCTCTTTTTAAATCATAATGACAACCAAAAACATCCAAATGACCCTGATCAAAAGTTCACATACCCCAGTTTTTAATAGCGTGTATTACCCCCTCTAATATCAATGACAGTTTGAAATCTTTTGTGGTAGTTTTGGATGAGGCTCTTTGTTTTCTCAGATAGTAAAGCTGCCCAGTCTTCTTGGCAAAAAGCCTTCAGTTCCTGTAAATTCCTGGGCTTTCTTGCATGAACTGCGCGCTTGAGTTCTCCCCAGAGTTGCTCAATGATATTGAGGTCAGGAGACTGAGATGGCGACTCCAGAACCTTCACTTTGTTCTGCTGTAACCAATGACAGGTCAGCTTGGCCTTGTGTTTTGGATTGTTGTCATGTTGGAACGTCCAAGTACGTCTCATGCGCAGCTTCCAGGCTGATGAGTGCAAATTTGCCTCCTGTATTTGCTGATAACGGGCTGCATTCATCTTTCCTTTAACTCTGACCAAGTTTCCTGTTCCTTTGTAACTCACACATCCCCACATCATCAGCGATCCACCTCCGTGCTTTACAGTAGGAATGGTGTTCCTGTCATCATAGGCCTTGTTAACACCTCTCAACATTTAATGTTTATGGTTGTGGCCAAAACGTTCGATTTTGGTCTCATCACTCCAAATTACCTTGTTCCAGTAGTTTGGAGGCTTGTCTCTGTGCTGTTTGGCTTATTGTAGGCGAGATACTTTGTGGCATTTTCTCAGTAATGGCTTTCTTCTGGCGACTCGACAATGCAGCCCATTTTTGTTCAAGTGCCTCCTCATTGTGCATCTTCAAACAGCCACACCGCTAGTTTTCAGTGTGTCCTGTATTTCAGCTGATGTTATTTGTGGGTTTTTCTCTGCATCCCAAACAATTTTCCTGGCAGTTGTGACCGAAATTTTTGTTGGTCTACCTGATCGTGATTTGGTTTTTACAGAGCCTCTGATTTTCCACTTGTTAATTACAATTTGAATACTGCTGACTGGCATTATCAATTCCTTGGATATCTTTTTGTATCCCTTTCCTGTTCTATACAGTTCAAATATCTTTTCCTGTAGATCCGTTAACAATTCTTTTGCTTTCCCCATGACTCATAATCCAGAAACATCAGTGGCTGGATGAAAGATGCAAGAGTCTGTCTCGATCCCAGAAACGTACAAAGCTTTTATGCACACACACTGCTTACAAGCAAACAGGTCATTGGTGAGGATTTTACCTTTATTAGCCATTCAAAACCATTTGTGTCAACTTGTGTGCATGTTATCAGGCCAAAATCACCAGGGTATGTGAACTTTCATCAGGGTCGTTTGGATATATTTGGTTGTCATTATGATTTAAAAAGAGAAAACACAGTAGTTTGACAATAAATGGCTTCTCCCAACCACTAACCATGAGTGGAAAAAAGTTTTTGTGTTATCATTCATAGTCTCTGGAAAAAAGGCCTAGAGAGCAAAAAATCTGCCTGGGATGTAAACTTTTGAGCATAACTGTATATACAAGGATATGCCAAGGATGGGGGACATATTTACCAGGATGGGGGTCATATCTACTAGGATGGGCCCAGAATGGGGGACATATATAACAGTATGGGGGAAATATACACTAGAAAGGGGATCAGGATGGGGCACATATATACCAGGGTGGGGGACATATCTACCAGAAACTGACAAGGGATGGGTACAATATATGCCAGGAAGGGGCCCAGGATGGAGTACATATATATTAAGATGGGGCCAAGAGTGGGGAACATATATACCAGGATGGGCCCAGGATGCGGGACATATAATATAAGATAGGGGACATATATACCAGGATGGGGGACATGTATACTAGGATGGGCCCAGAATTAGGGATATTTATACCAAGATGGGTGATATATATACCAGGATGGGGGAAATATACTGTATACCAGAAAGGGGCAAGGGAGGGGGGACAATATATGCTAGGAAGGGGCCGAGGATGAGGTACATATATATCAGGATGAGGCCAAGGATGGGGAACATTTATACCATGATGGGGGATATATATACCAGGATGGAGAAATATATACCAGAAAGGGGCCCAGAATGGGAGACATATATACCAGAGTGGGGACATACTGTATATACCAGAAATGGGCAAGAGATGGGGGACAATATATGCCAGGAAGGGACCCAGTATGGGGTACATATATATCAGGATGAGGCCAAGGATGGGGAACATATATACCAGGATAGGCCCATTACATAAATTACAGGATGGGGGACATATATACCAGGATGGAAGACATATAGTGGGTGAAGTAAGTATTCAACACATTGTTACCAATTTTCTAACTAAATTTATTTTTGAAGATTCTACTGATGTGAATTTCTCAAAAAAATGTTGGTAACAACCCATCCAATCAATACAGGCAAATAAATCAAATCATAGATGTCCATAAATTTAGTGATTTGTAACAATGAGAAATGACACAGAGAAAAGTATTGAACACGCTTACTGAAATATATTTAATCCTTCTTACTAAAGCTTTGTTGGTGATAAGAGCTTCAAAACACCTCCTGTATGGAGAAACTAGGTGTGATTTTGGCATATTCTTCCACATAAACACACTTCAAATCCTGAAGGTCCCATGAGCTCCTTCTATGAACTCTGATCTTTAGTTCTTTCTACAAATTTTCTATTGGGTTCAGCTCTGGTGATTGAATCCACCATTCAAGCAGCTTTAGTCTCTTTCTCATGATTACAGATAACTTAATTTGTGAACATCTATGGTTCGCCGTCTTTGCCTTCGTCTATTGGATGGGTCGTTACCAACATCTGGTGAGAAATTCATGTCAGTAGCACCTTTAGAAATATTACTTAGAAAATCATTGATGTATTCAATACTTATGTCATCCATTTTATATACCAGGATGGGCCCAGATTCAGTGAGATATACTAGAATGGTTGACATATATACCAGGATGGGGGACATATATACCAGGATGGGGACAAATATACCAGGATGGGACGCAGGATGGGAGACATATATACCACGACGGAGGACATGTAAACCGGGATGGGGGACATATATACCTGGAAGGGGCCCAGGATATTGGTACAGGATGGGGCACGTTACTACATAATAAAGTGGCAGGGGAGCAACACGTATGTCTTTATAAGATTCAGAACGCTGCAAGGGCCCATACGTCTGACCGACATGCAGGTGGGGGTTCAAATCTTGCACCAAGCCCAATCAAACTCTAGTTACACCACTGACAGTTAAGGCCGCTTTACACTCTACGATTTATCGTGCAATCGCACCCACCCCCATGGTTTGTGCATCACGGGCAATTAGTTGCCTGTGTCGCACAAAGTCGGTAACCCCTGTCACATGTACTTACCTTCCAAACAACCTCGCTGTGGTTGGCGAACATCCACTTCCTGAAGAAGGAGGGACGTTCGGCGTCACAGCAACATCACACAGCGGCCGCCCAATAGAAGCGGAGGGGTGGAGATGAGCGGGACGTAAACATCTTGCCCACCTCCTTCCTTCCTCGTTGCCGGCGGGATGGAGGTAAGTTGTGTTCGTCGTTCCCGGGGTGTCACACGGAGCGATGTGTGCTGCCTCAGGGATGACAAACAACCTGCATCCAGGAAATTGATCGATATTTTGAAAATGAACGACGTGTCAACGAGCAACGATAAGGTGAGTATTTTTGCTCTTTCACAGTCGCTTGTAGCTGTCACACGCTACGATATGTCAAATGATGCCGGATGTGTGTCACTATCGACGTGACCCCGACGACATATCGTTAGATATATCGTAGCGTGTAACTCCCGCCTTTAGACTGCTAGATGAGCTGCTGAGCTGTGATTGGCAGTGCCAGGGTGATGGGCAGAAAGCACAGTTCCCCAGAGAAGACTATGAAGAGTCACCTAGTTGCACTACAAGCAGAGATTTCACCTATTGCTCTTCAAAAACAGCAAATGTGAATGTCTGGAATGAAACGACGCAGCGCAAAAAGAAAAAAGCAGCAAAATCATGGATTTTTACATGGTACTTGACACTTCTTTTTTTTTTTTTTTTTAGCAAATGACAGGTTTCTTTTTTCTTTTTTTTTTTTTTTTCTTTGGCAGCAGTTTACCTCCTCAAGGAACAAGGATTGCATATTTTGAACTGAATTTTAGATTTTCCAAAATAATTTGTGCACAGTAGTCACTAGTATAAATAAACATTTACATACAAGGAAAATGAGATATACTTTTAAATAGAAGGTAGTGATATGTCTTAAAATTATTGTAAAAGTACCTATAGAGGAAATTAAATGTCATCACCCCTCAAAAAATGAAATCCAATTACAAAATGTCAAGATTTAGATATTTTAGAATTTGAAATTCCCTGATATATTAGCAGTTGTTTAGTTTTAATCATTGTACTGCAATGTTACTGTAAAAAGTCCTAATGTTCCAAATCATCGGATATCCTGGGAAGCTCAGGAAGACCTTTCATTTAAAAAGAATAAATATGGAGCTCACTCGATAACTTGATGGTGTTAAGGATCGCTCCTTTTTAATACGTCTTCAACCTTTCCCTCCTTCCTCCATTGTAGCAGCCCATCTCTCTATCCCCTCTCTTAGCACTGTGCTGGCTGAACATGTGCCTATGCCCTTTATCTGGTGCTTTCATATCAGGATGTCTCCTTTCACGGTGAATAATTGATGTGGTTTATCAAAGAAAACCAACATGCATGCTTCATCAGGCTCACTTGAACCCTTTGATCAAAAAAATTATGCTTTGACTTGTGATATTATCAGCATCTGCTTGCATTCAACACAAAATCACTTTGAATTAAAAATTAACGACTCCCTGCTTAGCTTCTGAAAGCGTGTTCTTGGTCCTTCCCGCAGGGAACTCTAGAATATCAAGGGAGCAAGCGGAAGCCGAGAAAACTTGGGTAAATATCTATGCTCATTTTAACAACTGTAAACAGTCGTCTGTTTGTAAAATAGGAAAATTTTTAAACATTGAAATTGTACAATATTGGCCCCTAGATGTGTATCTATTACTAACACATGCCACTTACAAAAGTGAGCTAAGAATGTGCTACGTATGTGGAAGAGGCATCAAAAGGGAGGAAGCACCGATCCAGGAAGGATAAGGTGAACGCCGAATCTCTACAGTTAGTAACGCAACAAAATGCATCCAGACTAAAGAGAAACTGAGTAGGGAGGGGGTGGTCTAGAGTCCCCCAAATCTTTCATATCTAAGGCTACTTTCACACTTGCGTTCAGCGCATTCCGTCACTATGGAGAATAGTGCAGTCCGTTAACGCACTGCGCTAGTCTCCATAGACTTGTATGAACGACGCACTGTAACGCAAGTGTCTGTGTTGCATCCGCTGGACGACGCAGCGTCGTTATTTTGACGCTACATCGGGCAGAAGGAACGCTGCATGTAGCATTTTTCTGCGCTTGGCGGAGTGTCAAAAAAACGCAACCTGCAGGAATCCGTTGGCGTCCGTTGTTTTTATATTGGACGCCTATGCTGGCAGATTCCATTAGAATCCGTCATTTGACGGATTCCGTTAACGCATCCGTCTTTACACAACTGCGCATGCCCAGATGTGTAAAGTCAAGAAAAAAAACCTAACGGATTGCGTTATTTTGTACGTTCCGTAGCATCCATTGTGCCACTATATGCAATGCATCCGTTGCATGCGTCACACAACGCAATGGTACGGAAGCCGTCCAACGCAAGTGTGAAAGTAGCCTAAGGACTCTGAAGGGTAAGACAAGCTCTGTTGGTATGCAAGAGTTTGGCATTCTAAAGTCCAGTAATTTTATTTGACGGCGGTAAAATACCATTTCTTAGAAGACAGATTCGGAAAAGACAGAATAGAATTTTAACTACTTGATGGAAGAAGACAAAGCAAGGACTCATGTTAAAAGGAACATCTCCAGGATTAAGAAAAAATGGCCTACCTTTTTCGTCCCAAAATTCAATCCCCTGCTGCTATCTGGGACAGCAGTTTTATTTCTTTCATCTGCATTCAGATGACTTGCAATGCTGCACAAAGCCTATGGAGAGGAGTGGCGCTGTCTATACCCACAACCCCTCCCCCCACAAATAACCTATTAGGCTGAGGTCACTTGTCCAGTAATCATCCGTTAGAACGGATCCTGCAGAGATCTGTTGGCAAAAAAGTTCTGCAATCACAAGTTTTTTGTCCGTTGTTAAATGACTGATTTTTACAGGATCCGTTTTTTTAACATTGGAGTCTATGGGGAACAGATCTGTTAACGGATTACTATTTATCTTCTATTTGAAATGAATCTTGTAAGCAAAGAAATGGATCCTTTACAAATTAAAGAAAACCGGATGACTAAATAGCAAACCGTTAACAGATCCGTTCTCCATAGATTCCAATGTTAAAAAAACACATCCTGTAGAAATCAGTTATTTAAAAAAAGACAAAACAAAATTGTGTTTGCAGAACTTTTTTGAAAACAGATCTCTAGAGGATCCATTTTAACTGATGATTACAGGACACGTAAACTCAGCCTAAAATATAGTAATGTATTTCTTTTGTATTGTATTTTTTTTTTTTGCCAAGTGTTGATTGTGCTCTTAAAGGGAACCTGTCACGTGCAATATGCACCCACAACCACAAGCAGTTCTGGATGCATATTGGGGCGGACTAGTCAGGGGAAATCACGCCCTTGTGACTAGTCACTGCACTCATTAGCATATTATAAAGGATCTTTAGAAATACTTTTTCAAAAGATCTCTTTATCTATGCTACCAGATACAGGGACTGCTAGGCAGGGATTAGCAATATACACCCAGAACTGCTCATGGATCTGGGTGCATATTGGACCTGACAGGTTCCCTTTAATAAATCCGCACAAATACTGCTACCTCAGGGAAAACTTTACTAGACCAATACTTCCAAAGAGAGCTCCTTTTCTTTATATGGCTGATATAGAGAGAGTGCTAATGGCTGCTGGAAATTAAATTTTAACAGGTATTGGCAAGACTCAAGTTTCATTACTAAAACTTTATACTAAAGGGATGTTCTTAATTGCAATATAATTTATTAACCAGCTTATATTAGCAATTCATTACTAAAGTCATATCCTGGACAACCCCTCTAAAAAAAGGCACAAATAACATTCAAAATTAAGAGGAGCTGTCCAGCACAATGCACAACTGAAAGATAAGATTTGCTCCCAAGAAAGTTTGTGTTGCTGGTGGAAAATCCGGATGAAATGTATTTCTGTTGAATTTCATTAGTTTTCCAGCAATAACAAACTGTCCCTTACTTACAGATAGTTGATAAACTTTAAATCTAAAGGGAGCTTTACACGCTATGATATCGAGCGCGATAGCACCCGCCCCCGTCGTTCGTGCGACATTTGGTGCTCGCTGCCGTAGCAGACATTATTGCTACGGCAGCGTCACACGCACATACCTTGTCAGCGATATCGCTGTGACCTCCGAACAATCCCTCCCTCAAGGGGAAGGTGCGTTCGGCGTCATAGCGACTTCACTGTGGCGTCACTAAGCGGCCGACCAATAGAAGCGGTGGGGCGGAGATGAGCGGGACGTAACATCCCGCCCACCTCCTTCCTTCCGCATTGCTGGTGGACGCAGGTAAGGAGATGTTTGTCGTTCCTGCGGTGTCACACATAGCGATGTGTGGTGCCGCAGGAACGACGAACAACAGCGTACCTGTGGCAGCAACGATATTAAGGAAAGGAGCGACGTGTCAACGATCACCGATTTTGAACGATTTTTCGATCGTTGATCGTCAGTCCTTGCTGTCACACGCTGCGATGTCGCTACCGGCGCCGAATGTGCGTGACTAATGACGTGACCCCGACGATATATCGGTAGCGATGTCACAGCGTGTAAAGCACCCTTAAGTCCCCTGTCATATGTTCACCTTCCGGTGGCTTCACATTTTACCAACGCCGTTCCGGTCCCACGGAAGTCAGAAGTTATATCACAAGCTCCGAATGCAACTATGAGAGCTTGAACGAGGCTCTCATAGGCTTGTATTGAGTTGTGACCTCCGGCTCTATGACACACTGGAGCTGCCGATATTTCACAAATCACAGAGACTTTCAGGAGTGGCGGCGATAGAAGATGAAGGTGAGCACTGAGCATAAAATGGGTCAGAGGGCTTAAATTTAAAGCACCTCTCCAGCGGTGCAAAAAAACCCCCCGAAAGCACTAGAGTGTTTTCTTAAGGAGGTTCTCGGAGATTATGGTATTATTTTTCTCACTTTGGGACTAAGAACTAACAAGTAGGTAACTAACTACCAATCTGCTCTGCCTGGTGCATATCTCTGCTGACACAGAGCGGTCACAGACGGCTCATGACAGAGATTCTGTAGTTTCTGCTGACGTAAGGTTGATAGAGCAGCAACTTGTCTTCAGCTCTGCTCTGTTGACAGGGACATACTGCTGATGTCATGCTGATTGACAGCCAGCTACAAATCAGCATGACGGCGGTAGTCACCCCATCCACAGAGCAGCTTGGAAGAGGAAGAGCAGCTCTGTTGATTTGCTTGATCAACCTAATCGACGTCAAGAGTGGTCCGCGAACCCTCAGAGCTGGTGCTAGGTAGTTAGCAACTACCTACCGTTAATTTTATTTTTTATCTATGAATTTAAAAACTATCCCGGGCAAGCCCTTTAAGGCCCTCATAATCAATAATGTAAGCCAACCTGCTGATCTCAAGGGGCTTAGCTGTCAGTCTATGTGTATGTGGACCTCCTGATTCACCCTGACAGATGATGCCGTGGAAGATAAGAATCCAGCAAGACTAATTTCGAACTGCTAAACCTGTACTTCACACAGCGTGTCTCTATGTCAGTGGTGGATGCTGCACAGTTGCGCCTCTCTGCCACAGCTTTCTCTCTGCAATCTGTACTGATTAAGGTCCGAGGTGGACCAAAACATCTATTTTTTGGATTGCAAGCACTTTATTAAACATTTTTCTGTTTCACTGAGACTCAGTGCCAAGGTTTGATTTAGTTGACTACGGGATAGGATCCGACTTGAGCACCACCTCCACAGGAGTGTCACGGCCAGTGTTACATGAACCTATACTGCTCGACAAGCCGTCACCATAGTAGTCTGGCAGCATCTGTCTGGTAGAAAACATAGATGCACTCCACAAAATAAGCGCTCCTGAATATGGGAGACTCAGGCCAGAAAATTTGCTGGCCGAATGATTGACAGAACAAATGGACAACTACCTATTGTGTATGTGGTCCATTAAATTGGAGGGGATCTGACTTCCGGGAGCCCTACGTATTGCCAGATTGGGAGTTCTCCATCTAACATTCACTCTAGACATAAGACTGTGGACATTTTACAGCATTATTTAATTTACAAGTGCATCTCAATAAATTAGAATATCATCAAAAAGTTAATTTATTTCAGTAATTCAATACAAAAAGAGAAACACATATTATATAGAGTCATTACACACAGAGTGTTTATTTCTGTTAAAGTTAATGATTATGGCTTACAGCCAATGAAAACCCAAACGTCATTATCTTGAAAATTAGAATAATTACCACAAAACACCTGAAAAAGGCATGATAAGCGTTTAAAGGGAACCAATCATCAGGATTTTCGTATATAACCTAAAGCCAGTGCTATACTGGCACTATCAGGCTGACTCTATACATACCGTTAGTGGTCAGCTCGGATGTGGCTGGGCCTCAGCCAACAAAGTTGATACCACAAGCAACATTTTTCTGTTGGCTGAAGCCCCGCCCTTTCTGGTCACATGGGTATGACCTCGCACAAGTCCTGCAAGGGAAAAAGTGAATCGTTTCTATAATATTTATGCGAATTCTAACAGTGGGAGGGGATAACTCTGCACAGCCCTCCCAGATATTATTTGATCCTCAGCTGCTGTCACTCAAGAAGCTGTCAATTTTATAAACTTTACTTTCCTGGGTTTCAAAACCTAAACATCCGAACTGATCACTAAAAGTATGTAGACAATCAGCCTGATAGTGCCAGTATAGCACTGACTTTACGTTATATATGAAAATCCTGGTGATTGGTCCCCTTTAAAATGGTCCTTTAGTCTGGGTCAGTAGACTACACAATCGTGGGGAAGACTGCTGAATTGACAGATGTCCAGAAGGCAGTTATTAATGATAAAAAATACAGCACTTCTGATATAAAGTGGGTGCTCTGGTAGGGTCACTCTGGAAGTAATAATATAATTGAACCAGTCATTCCAATTTGATGAAAAAAAATTTCATCAAACTGGAGTGCCTGGCTCAATTATATTATCAGAAGGCAGTTATTGACACACTCCACAAGGAGGGTAAGCCACAAAAGGTCATTACTAAAGAAGCTGGCTGTTCACAGAGTGCTGTATCTAAGCATTTTAGTGGAAAGTTCAGTGAAAATGAGAGTGAAAAAGAAAGCAAAAGAATTCTATGAACATAAATAGCTGCAAATACTAGCTATATCCTATACATCTGGGTCAGTTGGGATAGTGTATATATGGTTAATCACTTTGCACTTGTGATAGAATGCCTATCTGTTTTAATATTGTGCACCATACAACTTAATAGCCTCTTTTTTTGTAGCAGCGCCACTCCGATTCTTAGGCTGTGAGTGGTATTGCAGCTCAGGCTTTAGGGTGCTTTACACGCTGCGACATCGCTAATGATATATCGTTGGGGTCACAGTGTTTGTGACGTACATCCGGCGTCGTTAGCGACATTGCAGCGTGTGACACCAAGGAGCGACGATCAACGATCCTAAAAACGGCAAAAATCATTGATCGTTGACACGTTGCTCCAAATCATAATGTCGTTGGTGTTTCATTCCACAGGTTGTTCGTCGTTCCTGCGGCACCACACATCGCTGTGTGTGACACTGCAGGAACAACTAACATCATCCTACCTGCGTCCATCGGAAAGGAGGAAGGAAGGAGGTGGGCGGCATGTTCCGGCCGCTCATCTCCTCCCTTCCTCTTCTATTGGGAGGCCGTTTTGTGACGCCGCTGTGACGCCGACCGCACCTCCCCCTTGAAGGAGGAATTGTTCGGCAGCAAGATCAACGCTGCTGAACAGCTATGTGCGTGTGACACTGCCGTAGCGATATTGTTCGCTACGGCAGCGATCACCACATGTCGCACGAACGACGGGGACGAGTGCTATCGCTTTCGACATCGCTAGCAATCGCCTGTGTGCGATGCCTGTGGACCAGAGTGACATTGCTCCTGAAAAAACAAGCTTTTTTTTTCCATCCCATAATATAGAATGAAAAGAAATATAAAAAAAATAGGTTGTTTTAAGAAATTGTACAGTTCATTGTTCCTGAAAATTCTCAGTCTCTGCCCGGTAATTTAATTGGTAACTTTTTGTTATTTGTATTACCTCCATTGTCTCATTTAGTCAAATCAAACTTTTGGATGGAGAGGATGAATATTACAAACTGTTATCAACGGTGGACTCCATTCCAGAGGAGGATCTATCGGTCTGCTCCCCTTTGGCTGAGCAAGGAGCGTTTTTTGCTTCTAGCTAAAGTTTTGTATGTTAATCCAGACTAACTTGAAGAAGGTAAGAATATTATCTCTTTACTGCGGGGATAACAGGATTTCTTAAAGTGGTTACATTTGGGCAAATATAACCGCCCTCCATCCCCCTTTTACATCCATAGCAATAGGCTTTGCAAAGAGCTGCAGGTTATCGACATAAATGGTGAAAGCTAATAGAAACTATTGGCAGATATTTCATTAAGAAGGTTTTCGTCACATTTTCATGAAAGTTACACAGATTCTAGAAGATTTGATAGCGGCAAAGTGCACCATTCAGCGCTATTACAGTTGTGCTCAAAAGTTTACACACCCCGGCAGATTTTTTGCTTTCTTGACCTTTTTTCATAGAATATGAATGATAACACAAAATCTGTTTTTTCACTCATGGTTAGTGGTTGGGTGAAGCCATTTATTGTCAAACTACTGTGTTTCCTCTTTTTAAATCATTATGACAACCAAAAACATCCAAATGACCCTGATCAAAAGTTCACATACCCCAGTTCTTAATACTGTGTATTGCCCCCTCTAACATCAATGACAGATTGAAGTCTTTTGTGGTAGTTGTGGATGAGGCTCTTTATTTTCTCAGATGGTAAAGCTGCCCATTCTTCTTGGCAAAAAGCCTCCAGTTCCTGTAAACTCATGGGCTGTATTGCATGAACTGTGAACTTGAGTTCTCTGCAGAGTGACTCAATGATATTGAGGTCAGGAGAGTATGATGGCCACTCCACAACCATCACTTTGCTCTTCTGTAGCCAATGACAGGTCGACTTGGCCTTGTGTTTTGGATCGTTTTGGATCGCTGTCATGCTAGAACATCCAAGTACGTCCCATGCGCAGCTTCTGGACTGATGAGTGCAAATTTGCCTCGAGTATTTGCTGATAACGTACTGCATTCATCTTTCCTTCAACTTTGACCAAGTTTCCTGTGCCTTTGAAGCTCACACATTCCCACATCATCAGCGATCCACCTCCGTGCTTTCCAGTAGGAATGGTGTTCCTTTCATCATAGGCCTTATTGACACTTCTGCAAATGTAACTTTTATGGTTGTGGCCAAAAAGTTCGATTTTGGTCTCATCACTCCAAATTACCTTGTTCCAGAAGTTTGAAGGCTTGTCTCTATGCTGTTTGGCGTTTTGTAGGTGAGATACTTTATGGCATTTGCCCAGTAATGGCTTTCTTCTGATGACTCTGTGGCGCCCCTGATCTGGTCAGGCACCACTGAGTACTGCACCCATGCTGGGAGCAGTACAGTACAGGTAATCCAGAAGGCTGACCGAGGTGTGACTACACAGGCACATAGTAATCAGGTCTCACACATGTACCTTTGGGGGGACTCCTGAGAGCTTCCAGGAGGGGGCGTGGCCTCCATGTCCACTCAAGGGGTGTGGTGGAGAGCCTGGTTGCTAGGTGGTGTAGGCAGGCACAGTGGGGAGTTGAGGAGTGAGGAGTTGGGAAGTGGAGCTCAGAGAGAGCAGACGTGCAGAACCCATGAGTGAGCCGGTTTAGTGTGCAGCTCAGGGAGAGCAGACGTGAGGAGCAGACCCTGGAGCTGTTGCAATCTAACAGCGTCCGCGCAGTGACTACTGACGGGGGAGATCGGTCACCTAGCAGTGCCACCCGAAATCCACCCAAGGCTAAAGAGAGAGCAAACAGGTGGCAGAGTAATGGGACTGCTGGGAAGGTACCAGGCCCGCAAAGGGTAACAGGTCCCGGTGCAGAGATAGATTCATCTTTCTTCTGCCAAACCTGCCTGAGGGGGCATTTTAGACCCTCAAGACAACACCACAGAGTCCGCAGCCACATAGCAGAGAGAGGGCCCATAGTTCACAGGATGCAAGCAGCCGGAGTGACCTGGTCCAGGCTACAAGCAAACGGGCCAAAACGAGGGGAGCACAGCAGCAACTTCCCTGGGTAACCCCTGTAGGGACTGCAAGTCAGAGTCATCACAAACAACAGAAGGGCTAGAGAAGGCGAGTCAGTAGCCACCCTCACAAGTCAGCCTGAAGGACGCCTGGTTCCAGCCTGGTTCATCCCAGCTACGCCCGGGTTACTCACCCTGCCACCATCAGTGAGTAAAATCCCTGAAAGACTGTTTGGACTGTGCCTGACTCATTCTGTGCCTTGTGGTTCCACACACCTACACAGGGTCCTGGGGCTTGCCTCACTCTCGGGAGGCCACTACAACTGACTGCACCCACCATCAGCCCCAGGCACCCCTCAATCTGCAGTGGCGGTCCCCACTGACCGCAATACCGAGAGTGGCGTCACGACAATCCTAAGAAGACATCTTACCTGTGTCCAGACTGTTCCATCCACATGGAGTCCCTGAAGGTAATGCACCGACACAACACCTGTGGGGCTTCACAACTCGACCATGCAGCCCATTTTTCAAGACAGTAAAAAATCTGCCGGGGTATGTAATTTTTTGAGCACAACTGAATGTGAAAGCAACAGCAACTATAAGACTCCATTATAATTCAGTGGGATCCGCCACGCAACGATACTAAAGCGGGCTTTACACGCTACGATATCGTTAAAGAATTATCGTCGGGGTCCCGGTGTTTGTGACGCACATCCGGCGTCATTAACGATATCGCAGTGTGTGACACTTATGACCGACCTTAAACGATCGCAAAAGTGGTCAAAATCGTTTGCCGCGGAGAGGTCGTCCTGAAACAAAAAAATCGTTTTCTGCTTATTAGCGATGTTGTTCATCGTTCCTGCGGCAGCACACATCGCTGTGTGTGACACCGCAGGAGCGACGAACATCTCCTTACCTTCTTCCACCGGCAATGCGGAAGGAAGGAGGTGGGCGGGATGTTACGTCCCGCTCATCTCCACCCCTCCGCTTCTATTGGACGCCTGCCGTGTGACGTCGCTGTGACGCCGCACGAACCACCCCCTTAGAAAGGAGGCGGTTCGCCGGCCACAGTGACGTCGCAGGGAAGGTAAGTCCGTGTGACGGGGGTAAGCGAGGTTGTGCGGCACGAGCAGCGATTTGCCCGTGTCGCACAACCGACGGGGGCTGGTACGATCGCTTGCGATCTCGCTAGCGAGATTTCAGCGTGTAAAGCCCGCTTAAGTGTTTGGTATTTTGCATTGTTTTGAGGTTTCCGTTACAAACATACACCATACAAGTGTGACCATGGACAAAGAAAGACTCAAAGCCACTAAAATCCCATATAGTCTATCAGGCACACCGAGAAAGCCATAGAAAAATAATGGAATGTCTTTTTATGTCTGATGTTTGCATTTGTCAGGTTTTTCAGTGTATTTGCAATGTGTCTGTAATGCAGTTGCTTTATGATAATCGTTCATACATTTACTCAATCATTGATTTTTCTCAGGGGACCAGTATCACTTTCTATACCTTCCTCTGCTGATATTCTTCCATAGTTTAAAACAAGGTTTACTTTTAGGGTAAGGGCGCATGCTGCAGATTTGGAGCAGAAATTTTCTTCATGATATCTGCCAAAAAATGCAAAAAAAAAAGCATGCGTTTTTTGGTGCGTTTTTTTTTTCTAGGCCTCTTTCACTCATCCGTGCAAAACTGAAACGCTTTGCACAGTCTGTGGTGTAGGTGCGTATGTGTGTGCGTGTGTCCAGCATGTGTGTTCAGCATGTGCTATCAATGTGCTATCCATATGACATCCAGACAGCACATGGACAGCATGAACTTCTTTACTTACCTGTCCATGGTGCTGCTGTCTCTGGTGTTGCTGTTGCTTCCGGTCCTCAGTGCAGTGAATATGCAATGAGCATAATGAGCGGAGGTTGGAAGCAACTGACAGCAGAGGCAGAGACAGCAGCGCTGGAGACAGGTGAGTATAGAAAAGCATTTTATTTCAAAGACCCGTGTTTTCTCTGATATGTGTCACACTGATGTCACACGGAGCACATCAGTGCGGTTCATGTGACATCCGTGCTGCCGGAGAAAAACTGACATGTCTACGTGTGGAGACACGCATATGCTTCCAACGGACACACGGTCGGTGTGAAAACTCAGAGCCATTGATTTTAATGGGTCAATCTGTGTCTCTGTCTCCAGTACGTATGGACATCCTACATACTGAAAACACAGTGTGAAAGAGGCCTTAATGAAGTCAGTGGCTGGAAAGGCTAAAAAACTCATAAAAAATGCACTAACAAATGACATGCTGCAAATTTTTTCTGCACCAAAATCTGCAAGGAAAAAAGTATGCACAGCACTTCAAAAATCTCATAGACTTTGCTGGCTTCAGGACAGGAGTACAGATTTTGGTGCATATTCATCAAAAAACGCACAGTATGATCTATCGCTGAATCATATTTGTGTTACACGATGAAGAAGTCAGAGAACTTTTAAATACAGAGATTAATCCACACCATTCCTTATATGCCGTGTATTAGATTTTTTTAAAAAAAAAAAAACTTTGGCACAAATTGGCAGATTTTGCCAACTTTTACAAATATATTTGACCTGCGTAGCTAGTAGATGAAATGTTTACTGAAAAGTAAAACTTCCATGCAAAACTGGGGTCATACAAATACATTCTAGAAGCAGTAATGAACATTCGATCATTATGGTTTTATTATATTTTTATAACTACCTCTTTTTGAAAAAAAAACGATAAAAAAATATTATGTTAAAAAAATATGAAACAATGCCCATGTCACAAAAGAAGCCAAGAAGCCAAACATTTTGTAAGTGATCTGTTAAATCACGAAACAAAATTGCATAAAATAAGAAACTAAAAAGTGCCTGGTCATTTTGGAAAAATGCAAAAATTGTGTTAAAAAAACGTTAAACCACCAAGCAAAATTGCAAAAAAAAAAGTGTCTGGTCATTCAGCAGAGCCTGTGCCTCAACAGGTAGGACTGCTGCTGTCATGTTTCAGAGTTGTTGGATCGCTCCCAATCTAGGGAGGGCGTAAAGACTAGGGATGATCGAATACCTCAAATATTCGGCTACGCCCATATTCGACAAATAGGTCACCGCTATTCGACTATTTGCGAATATTCAATGCGCAATGCAAGTCTATGGGAAACCTGAATAGTTGCCGAGTAGCAACTATTCGGGCTTCCCATAGACTTACATTGCGCATCGAATATTCACATAGCGGCGACCTATTCGTCGAATATTCGTGAAGCCGAATATTGACGAATATTTGTGATATTCGATCATCCCTAGTAAAGACAAAAAAATTGAGGTTGAACTAGTTGGACCATGGTCTTTTTTTTCAACCTATGTAACTATAGGGCTCGATGATTTCCTTAGTACACACAACATTGTTGGTTATAAATGATTTAGTGACAAAATACATAATAGGGGAGAAAGGTTGAACTAGATGGACCGAGGTCTTTTCTAAACCTATGTAACTATATAAGGAGCAATATATATATATATATATATATATATATATATATATATATATATATATATATATATATATATATATATATTAATATATAAATAAATATATATATATATATTTATTTTATATATATATATATATATATTTATTTTATATATATATATATATATATATAAAATGTATATATATACATATATATATATATATATATATATACACATATATATATATATATATATATATATATATATATACACATACACATACTGTATATATATATATATATATATATATATATATATATATATATATATATATATAAAATATACTGATGCATATCATAAATAAAGGACGATAAGTACGGGACCATGTGTTCCAAAATTGCAGGAAAAACTGATCCTCCCCGTCTACAGCTCTACAGCTGCCGATGTGACTTTTGGGCTGGTGCCGTATATCGGTTCTTACACCATATTATCATGCTGTACTCAAATAATTGAAGTCTTGAGGTCTTTTCAGTATTTCTAGCAATCCTTAAAAATCTGCCCTGCAGCAGTGGCTGGATCAAGAGATCAAAGTATCTTCCATGTCAAATGTTTTTTTTCCTTTCTCCGTGCTCTTTCATCCGAGTTTCCTATGTCCCATTCATGATCTTCCAATAAACACTTCAACAACGGGGAAAATCTTGAGATTTCAGCCTCTGCTTCCGGCCCCTTTTGTGACACAGCTGTATGTTGTACCAGTTTAAGTCTTTGTTTTCAGCTTTGCTGTGATGAAGCCCTGGCCTTAGTTTTATTAAAAAGTAATCACATCCAGACAGCTTTAGTGTGGGATAAACAAAACATCTCCATTTACTCCTCCATGATAGCGCTGAACAATTTTTATTGAAGACACATTTAGGCTGACATCAAAACTACTGAGGCAGCGTTATTCTGCGCGGCCTTTTATGACTTCAAAAGAACATAAAGGTTTGTGTTTCTCGTTGGATTGTTCTCTGGGTTTAAAAATAAATTGTTGCGTTGCACAAGGAGCTATCAATTCCCATTGTTCCAAATGTGCGGGATTAAGAAGTTCAAGTGAAGCAACATATGGCATACGTCTAACGATATGCAGAACAGAATGCAACCTGACATGATACACCACCTGTCAGACCGGCATATAGTACTCCAGGGAAAGACAGAACAACTTTTCACACTGCAGGTGTTGCCGAAATGGATTTCCCGTGGTGCATAGTTAGCTATGTATTACAGGGTATGTTCTGGGAAAACAGCTGGATTGAAGATAGTCCTATAAACAAACCTGTATAGTATATGGAAACGTACTATATATTGCTTTGGCTGAAGGAGATATTTTTGTAAACTTAAGCCTTAAACTACTGAAACGAGTAATATTGATTATCTTGTGACAAAGGAACCTGTCAAGCCAAGGGATATATCCGGCAAGTGAATATCCAGTTCTTGAAGTTGAAAAATTGGGCACGCATAAGAGAGTGTCTTCAATAAAGGCCAAATTGTGATGGCTAAACCCCAGGGTGAGAGCATGTCCAAAATGTAAAGAAGTAATATGGCACTTCGATTTAACTAATGGTGGTCGAATCGGATCCAACTCCGTATCAGCCTATAAGAAAAATCCGGCACTCAAAGAAATAGTAGGAAATGTCTTTTTAATTCATGGCTCAAAATGCAAGGTGGGCAAAAAATATGACAGTTTGGTCATTTAGACCTTTATCAAACAAACACACATGTGAAGAGCCCAGACAGGACAGATGTTAGGGCCAGATGGACGGGCAGACCCAGAAGGTGGATCACTGGGCCGAACACCTTCCTGAAGGCAAGGAGTCCGGTAGCCGGAGCACTACAGGTAGCAGGACAGTCCGTGCAACAGAGTAGAATGGTGAAGTCCCTGGGACCACGGAGTCACTGATGGTAGTCCGGGTGACGGAGCTCAGGTTCGGAGGCCGAGGTGTTGTCAGGCAGAATCCGGAACCGATGGAGCGAGAGGACGGGTCACCACAGGGATCAGAGATGGAACGGACTGACGGGATGGCAGATAGTCAGCGTTCGGGGTTCGGGAGTCGGCAGGACCGGGTGGCGAGGCAGGAGCGGCTCTAGAAGAGAGATAGTTGAGTATATCACAGAGACACAAGGAGACCTGACTCCTAGCTTAGGAAACACGAAGAACAGGCCCCGCCCACTTGGACACTAAACCCCTTTATACCCTGTACCTGTGTGTTCAATTTCCTGTCAGTGGACGCTGGCCCTTTAAGAGAGGGTCAATGACCGCGCGCGCGCCCTAATGCGCATGCGCGAGGCCCGGGTGCCAGAAGCCAGGGCAGGGAGCGGTGAGCAGGAAGCAGGAGAGCCGGGCTGGGGCTGAGTAGCCGACGGGCGCCGGGAGCGGGGACCAGGACGCCTGGGGACCGCAGGCAATGGAGGCTGGAGACCGGGGAGCGGCGGACGCCGGACAGAGGAACCGGGGAGCGACGCAGGGAAGCCGGGGAGCGTGGCAGGTGAGCCGGGGAGCAGAGCAGGGGACCCGGGGAGCGTGACAACAGATAAGATAGGAGCGCTAGGTGCAGTGGCGCTCAGTGTGCCGTGGGATAGTTTGTTCAGATGCCGATAATGTTGAAAGCAATGATGAAAGAGGGAGCAATCCACCGACAATCCCTCCTCCATCATTATTATGCTATACCTGCTCTCTGACATCTCAGCGCAACGGGCGCGATGACATCACTACTGGGAGCCCACTGTGCCGAGATGAAGAGAGCTGCAGAGCACACGCCACTGCAGAGACCGGAGCAGAGGGAGAAAGAGGAGAAGTGAGGTTTTTTGTTTTTTTAAGTCAAAATACTATGCAGTGCATTCCAATATATTAAGTACTATGGGGGGGGGTGTATTGTACTATAAGGAGGACTATGGGGGGTGCATTATAATATATTGAGGACTATGGAGTCATTATACTATATGAAAGATGATGGGGTGCATTATAATACTATATCGAGGACAATGGGGGGCATCATACTATATGGATAACTATGTGTGGCCAATTTTACTATATGAAGGATTATGGGGTGTACTTTATGTCGCGGGCGGAGGAGGGGCCGCCGCGCTCTTCCACTGCTCGGGTCCGGCTGCCGCTGCTGCCGCGGCCTGCTGCTGCTCGGTGGCTCGAGCGATGGGCCGGATCCCGGGGACTCTAGCGGCACTCCTCGCCCGTGAGTGAAAGGGGTTTGGTTGTGGGGATTGTTTATTGTCCGTGACGCCACCCACGGTTGTGGTGATTATGTGGACACCACCGCTGCTCTGGCTGGGGATCCCGGGAGTGATCGTATGGAGCAGCCAGTTGTTGTTTTGCCCCTCCGTGGGTAGGGGTTGGTGATCCCGGCGCCCAGTGATGGAATTGGGATGGTGGACAGGCGGGCTAGGGGGCCTGTGGAGGTGCAGGGGCGCAGGGGCAGTGCTGTGCCGCACGGCACGGAGGTACTCACTCAGCCAGTAAACACGACACAGTTCTCGGTAAACAAACGGCTGGTTGGACGGGTCCCTCAGACGGTTACGTTGCTGATGTCCCCTGCAGTTGACGGTGACAGTCTCTTCCCTGCACCTATGTGTTGTTGTTTGGTAGCGATGGGTTCCCACCGGTAACCCGCTCCCCAGCTTGGATATGAGCCGGAGGAGCTCCACTCTTGCCCGCAGGCGCTGGCCCTGGGAAACTGGTGCCTTGGTGGTGGCGGTGTCTCCCCTTAACGGTTGGACTGTTGCCTTCAATCGGGACTTGGTTGTGGGAGACAGTCGTCCCCTTCACTGACAGATTTGGCAAATTATGGCGACTCCTAGCCTTGCCGGGATCCGAAAGGCCCCTGCCCTGGTGCTGACTAATCTTCGTATACCGCTCCGGTACCGCCGGGTCACCACCAGTCCACGGTCCTTTCGGCAACCTCCAATCAGTCTCGCCTGCAGACGGTCACCGCCGTCTGCCAACCTTGCTGTCTCAGTCCGGGGCACACACCCGGACCAACTTCAGGCTTCTTGCTGTCACTACTCCTACTTTCCTCCTTTTCCACTTCACTTCACTTCCTTTCACTTTCAACTTTCAACTCTATCTGCCTGGTTTTCCCGCCTCCAGAGCTGTGAACTCCTCGGTGGGTGGAGCCAACCGCCTGGCCCACCCCCTGGTGTGGACACCAGCTCCTGGAGGAAGGCAACAAGGATTTTTGTTTGACTTAGGTGTACCTGCAAGGAATGTGGGGTGCGTGTGGTGTTGTGACCTGTGACCCCTGGCTTGCCCAGGGCGTCACATTTACACTATATGGAAGACTATGGGGTATGCATTATAATAAATAAATAACTATGGGGGTGCATTATACTATATGTAAGACTATGGGGTACATTATACTATATGTAGGACTATGGGGTGCATTATACTATATGTAGGACTATGGGGTACATTATACTATATGTAGGACTATGGGGTACATTATACTATATGTAAGACTATGGGGTGCATTATACTATATGTAGGACTATGGGGTGCATTATACTATATGTAGAACTAATGGGAGTGTATAATACTATATAGTGTGGCCAAATATACTATATAGTGGACTATTGGGGGTGTATAATATTATATAGAAGACTATGAGGTGCCAAATATACTATATGGAAGGCTATGTGAGAGCCATTAAACTATTTGGAGGGCGATGAAGGAGCCTTTATACTTTATGGAAGTCTATTTGAGAGCCAATATATTGTATAAAAGCAATTATAGAGTGTGAATGTTTGTGTGGGGTAAATCATACTGTGTAGAAGGCTGTGTGGGGGCCATTATACTGTTTGGAGGGCTAATAGGGGCTATTATACAGTGTGAAGAGGTGTGGAGGATATTTTACTGTATGTAGGCCCATTATACTGCATGGAAAACTGTGTTGGGGTCACCATACATTCCCGGGGTAGTTGAGGTACAGTAGGGTCATCATACTGTGAACATGGAGGGTACTGTGGAGGAATTCACTGCGGGGGTATTATTCAGGGCTTGTGGGGCACTTATGTTGGCATCATGCTTTATGGGTGCAATGAAAGGAGAAAAAAATGGGTTTAAGTCAGCTCACCAGTCCTATTAGGGTATGTGCGCACGTTGCTTTTTACCTGCTTTTTACCTGCTTTTTTGCTGCTTTTTCTTCTGCGCTGTTTAATGCCAAAATGGATGTGTTCTTCTATTCAAGCAAAGTCTATGGGAATTTGGGTTTCTTGTTCACACTATGTTGTTCAAAATGCTGCCTTTTTGTGGCAGAACTTTGGTCAAAAACTCAGCTTTGCAGTGCAAAACCCAAATGGCAAAAACAATTGACATGTTGCTTCTTTGAAAAGCTGAGTTTTTGACCAAAGTTCTGCCTCAAAAAGGCAGCATTTTGAACAACATAGTGTGAACAAGAAACCCAAATTCCCATAGACTTTGCTTGAATAGAAGAACACATGCATTTTGGCATTAAACAGCGCAGAAGAAAAAGCAGCAAAAAAGCAGGTAAAAAGCAACGTGCGCACATACCCTTAGAAGAGTAGCCGTCACGGATTCAGTGAGACTCCAGCACAAGTAATATAAGGAAAAATTCTCTAAAATCAATTTTATTCAAAAATTCTTTTAAAACGATGTACAATCACTGGTGCATGAAGGATAAAAACAAATTCATGACACAATCATCCCCGGGATGCCTGAAGTCTGTGTACACACAGACATGTTTCGCACACGCGTCCTTCCTCGATGTGTGTAACTAAGGCTAAGTTCACATTTCCGCTAAAATCTATCAGTCACAATCCGCTGCTCTTGTAAACAGCGGAATCCGTTTAGCGGATTCCGCTGCTCCCATAGACTTGTATGAGCAGCGGATTGTGACTGATGATGCTGCGTTGCACCCTCCGCCCGACTGATCAGTCGTGGAACGACTGACCGCCGGGCGGGAGGAACGCAGCATGTAACGTTTTTTGAGCAGCGAGATCCGTCGGATTTCGCTGCGCATGCTCTCTGGCTCCCTGCACACGTCACCAGCTTTGGTTGGTTACCCGATATTTACCCTGGTTACGGTGCAAGGAGCCAGCGCTAAGCGGTGTAGGCCCGTAACCAAGGTAAATATCGGGTAACCAAGGTAAACATCGGGTGCTTTGCTGTTACCCGATATTTAGGCTGGTTACGTGTGCAGGGAGGCCGACACTTCCCCGCTCAGCCCCGCCCCCTCCCGCACTCCGCACATGTATGTACACACACACACACACACACACCTGTCCCCAGCCATGCAGACAAGCACTGACACCCTCGTCTGGCCCCGCCCCCTGCTCGGCTCCGCCCCCTCCCGCACTTTGCATGTGCACACACATACATACATACATACATACATACATGCACATACACACACTCACTCACTCACAGATACACTCACCTGTCCCCAGCCATGCAGACCGCAGCACTTCCACTGACATCCTCAGCGCCTGGCCCCGCCCCCCGCTCGGCTCTGCCCCCGAACTCCGCCCCCCCGCACACAACGGAATCCGACAAAGAATTCTGTTCTTTGTCATCCGTTGTACAGCGTTGAACAGCGCATCAGTCACATGCGTCAAGCGACGCATGTGACTGATACAAATCAACGGAAATGTGAACTTAGCCTAAACAACTAATCCAGGCATTTTATAATCTAATTGCAACACCTACACCTGCACCAGGAATGAAGGCAGGGAATCGATTCCACCCACCACAAACTGCCACTGACACATAGAATTGCAATTTTACTCTTATCACCCCTCAGGTATTGTCAAACAATTTATATTAAAACAATTAACTAAACATAGTCAATTATAAATATCCAGAATGGGCATTAATTAGGGCCGATAGAGTTGTGGAACAGAAAAATTAAAAAAGAGGATTTTTTAAAAGAAAAACCGAAGGGGAGGGGAAGTAAGGAGAATAAATGTTATAATGACAAAAAATAAAACGATTTCATTTGTTACCACTTATAGTCCCCAATTTAACGATATTAAAAACATCATAAACAAATATATCCCTGTTCTATATGATTCAGAACCACTAAAAAAGGTATTACAGGATCGAATTAGATTTATAGCTCGTAAGGCTCCTACCCTAAAAAATAGTCTGTCACCTTCTTATTTTTCATCTGATTGTAATGCAAAAAAGGATAATTGGTTACAAACTAAAGGCTTTTATCGGTGCGGTCATAACATTTGTACATGTTGTAGCGTGGCAAGCCCATCAAAAAATTTTGAATCATTTGGTACATCTAAAATATATCCGATTACTCGTTACATCAATTGCAATAGTACTAATGTTGTTTATTTGATCTCATGTACGAGCTGTCAGGTTCAGTATGTGGGATGCACGTCAGGTGCGTTAAAAATTTGAATCCGCAGACATTTGTCTGACGCTAGGAATAAATTAAACTTTAAATGTTCAGCGGCTTTGAAACAATTTTCGGAGGTACATCAGGGTGATCTTACCTACTGTTCCATTCAGGGTATAGAAAGTGTTAACCCCCCCGAGGAGAGGGGGAGACCTCAGGAGACTATTATTGGGCTGAGAGACATGGTGGATTCATTAGCTTAATACAAGATCACCCAATGGTATGAATATCAGACATGATATGAATTATTTTTATAATTGACTATGTTTAGTTAATTGTTTTAATATAAATTGTTTGACAATACCTGAGGGGCGTTAAGACTAAAATTGTAATTCTATGTGTCATTGGCAGTTTGTGGTGGGTGGAATCGATTCCCTATTCTAGAGCGCAAGTGCGATCTTTTGAGATCACACATAGGCCATTTTACACATGTGCGAACTCAAAAGATCGCACTTGCGATCTAGAATTTCACATCGCTAATGAGATCGCTAGCGATGTCGCAGCCTGCAAAGTACCCCTTAAGGGGGCTTTACACGCTACGATATCGTTAATGTTTTATCGTTGGGGTCACGTCGTTAGTGATGCACATCCGGTGGCATTAACGTTATCACAGCGTGTGACACTTATGAGCGATTTTGAATCGTTGCAAAAACGTTCAAAATCGCTCATCGGTGACATGCCCTCCTATTCTCAAAAATTGCTGCTGCTGCAGCTAGCGATGTAGTTCCTCGTTGCTGTGGCAGCACACATCGCTATGTGTGACACCACAGGAACGAGGAACCTCTCCTTACCTGCCACCGGCCACAATGCAGAAGGAAGCAGGTGGGCGGGATATTATGTCCCGTTCATCTCCGCCCCTCCGCTTCCATTGGGCGGCCGCTCAGTGACGTCACTGTGACGCCACATGGATCGCCCCCTTAGAAAGGAGGTGGTTCGCCGGTCACAGCGACGTCGCTAGGCAGGTAAGTAGTGTGACGTGTCTGGGCGATGTTGTGCGGCACGGGCAGCGATTTGCCCGTGACGCACAACCGATGGGGGCGGGAACGCACGCTAGCGATATCGGTACCGATATCGCAGCGTGTAAAGTGCCCTTTAGTGTGAAGAGTTTTTTTCTCAGCCATATGTAGCCTAGAAGGTTTGTGAGAACTGTAATGTGTTGGTAAATCCCTAATACATTACCTTTGACATGCGTTTCTAATACTATGTGATTGGAGCCTTAGGGGTACTTTGCACGCTGCAACATTGCTAGCCGATGGTAGCGATGCCGAGCGCGATAGTACCCGCCCCCGTCGCACATGCGATATCTTGTGATAGCTGCCGTAGCGAACATTATCGCTACGGCAGCTTCACACTCACCTGCCCTGCGACGTCGCTCTGGCCGGCAACCCACCTCCTTCCTAAGGGGGCGGGTCGTGCGGCGTCACACGGCAGGCGGCCAATAGAAGAGGAGGGGTGGAGATGAGTGGGACGTAAACATCCCGCCCACCTCCTTCCTTCCGCATAGCCGGTGGAGGCAGGTAAGGAGATGTTCCTCGCTCCTGCAGCTTCATACACAGCGATATGTGCTGCCGCAGGAACGAGGAACAACATCGTACCTGTCGCTGCTGCAAAATTATGAAAATGACCGATACTACACAGATCACCGATTTACGATGCTTTTGCGATCGTTTATCGGTGCATCTACACTTTAAACGTTGCAACGTCGTTACTGGCGCCGGATGTGCGTCACTTTCGATTTGACCCCGACGATATCGCAGTAGCGATGTCGCAACGTGCAAAGTACCCCTTAGGGTTTGTCTACACAGAGGATTTTGAGGATTTTTTTATGAGCAAGTCTGCTTATCAAAAACTATTTTATTATTCATATTTTCAGGGGTTTTTTTTTAGCTTTTTTTGAGGTTTTGAAAAATGTGTAGTGGGAAAAAAGAAAGTATGGCCCCAATTGATCAGGACTGCCAATGTTCTCTCCGGTGATTCGGGGACTAGAGTATGATGTCTGGCATTGGGCCCCAATTCTTCACCAGAATTCTGATGTCTGATTGCTTTGATGAGTTGAGGCCTATATATTACAACTTTAAAGTGGTTATTGATATGTGACGCCCCTGAACTAGTCAGGGTGTCACAGGGTACTGCACCCTCTTTTATCTGCTGGTGCAGGACTCAACCCCCCATGGTTCTGCGATCCTGACTTTGGTGTTGCTCCATCAGCATTCAAATCCTAGTCACCTTACACCACACCCTGTTAGGCACACCAGTGAGTGGTCTAGCTGGAATAGGGCCTCCCACCCAGGGGTCAGACAGACTGGTGGGAGGGACTTAGGTCAGTTCAGTGTCAGCTTTCAGTAAGAGAGCAGCTGAAGTGGCAGCTCCTGTGGAGCTGGGGGAGCAGTTTAGTGATAGCCCTCAGAGAGTGAGGAGCTAGGGGAGTTGGAGCTCCCTGGGAGACATTGGCTAGGTCGCAGACGGTGGTCTGGGACTAGAGGAATCGGAGACCCGGTCGCAGGGTATTAGAGAAAGGAGCCAGACTTAGTTTTGGACAACGGTTGGCACCAGAGTACCTAATAACCAAACTGGTACCGAGCACGGCGGGGTACTGGACCCTAGATCAGAGAGTAGCTTCACGCAACCTGATAACTAACCTGTAGAGAAGAGTATCTCTGAACTGTCCCCAAGAGCTCAGAGATCAAAGGCATCAACACAACGAGGGGGATAGGGCTTTCCAACCCATGCAGCAAACTGAAATCCCAAGTGTCAGCCATTGAGAGCACAGCTTCCCTACCTAATAGTGGGGAACGGGACCCTGAAAGCTTCAAGCCGAGGGGTCACATAGAACATCTAACACTAGCGCATGGAGGCAAGGTACTGACCACCCGCAACATCAAAGGGAGCGGACTTCCGGATGGGCTCCCCCAAGATGGCAGTGGCACCCAGAGACATGGTTTACCTGGTTGTCAGAGTCTTCTTTGCGGTCGCATCACCACCAACACTGCCTGACTGAGTACATTGTCCTCCCCTGTTTCCAACCAGTGCTGCGCTCCCCTACACCTCCACCCATCCAGAGTCCTGGGGCCTACCCTATACCGTGGAGGGAACGTCATCTGGCTGCCCCCATTCCATCTCCCCCGGGTACTCCCATTGGCAGCAGCGGTACTCCCCTTACCGTGAACCACGGGTGGCGTCACGAACACTAAATTCCCTGTAAACCCCCCCCTTTTCATTTGAAGTGGTCGCAAGCCCCTGGGTCCGGAGACCCTCGAGCTACAGCAGACCCCGGATCCAAGCGGTTCGACCGCTGTAGAGGCCTAAACACTGTAAAATCAAATAGCTGCAAAAAATGTTTCAGGGTAAAAAAAAACTCTTCCAAAATGGTTCAGGACACGACTCACAAAAACTTTTCCAAGAGACTTCAAACATTTTTCACTGTCTATAATACAGAGTCACTGTATGGCCAGTCATGCTCCATTTTTGGGAGCATATGCCTATTAGAGGTGGACAGTCAGATGCAGTCTACTACATCTGGGTGTCCGCCTCTAGAAAGCGTATACCTCCGAAAATGGTGCTCGACAGAGCACACGGTGACTCCATCTGCACCATTTTAGACAGTGGCTCCATCAGGGCATACGTCCGAGTCTCGTTTTGCAGGGGGTTCGGACGAAGGAACACAAAGTGAAAGCACCCTAAAAGATGCCTGGTTATCTTTCAAGTCTTCTGGTATCTTTCGAGTCTTCCGGTATCTTTCGAGTCTTCTGGTATCTTTCGAGTCTTCCGGTATCTATGAAGTATTCTGGTATCTTTCGAATCTTCCGGTATCTTTCGAGTCTTCCGGTATCTTTCGAGTCTTCTGGTATCTTTCGAGCCTTCCGGTATCTTTCGAGTCTTCCGGTATCTTTCGAGTCTTCCGGTATCTTTCAAGTCCTCTGGTATCTTTCAAGTCCTCTGGTATCTTTCGAATCTTCCGGTATCTTTCGAGTCTTCCGGTATCTTCCAGTTGTCTTGTAAGGTATAGTGCATCTTTAGAGCGGAAAATGCCTGAAGAAAGGTCGTCACACTTATTTTAACCGCTTGGCATCTTTGAAAACCTGAAGCTGTTAAAAGACCTTCGAAAGACTAAACATGTATTTCTATATAAAAATAACTTGCTGATCATTTGTTCATCCATTTGAATGTTTAGTTAGCACCTATTCTTACAGGTTTCGGAGCAGACATTCACATACACCCTTAGAAAATTACTATTGGTTTATTATGCCTTATTGATTAGATTATGTTAATTTTTTTTCTTCTTACTTTTACTGAAAAGTTTAATATTACTTCTATCTCTGCCTTCAGAAGTTATCACTGTAAATAATGAAGCATTTAGTCTCCCTTTATTGCATTATGCTTTAGAGTTGAAATAGTATCTGCCATAGCGAGGGAGGTGCGGGGTCCACGGCTCATACGTCTTTTCTGTCTGAGCCGCTGTGCATTGTTAATCATTTTGATAGGCTCTATTTAAGTGCAATTTATGTAACATTTTTGTAAAGCCTTCTTTTCAGATTGATTTTTAATATACTGCGTTTGATCTACTGTTGCCACGTGGAGATAAGAATGAAAGCTAAAGACGTTAGAAAATTGGCTTCTAACCAAAGCCATCAAATCACTAAGTAGTTGACTGCACACAAACTAATAAGAGAGGTCTGATTGAAGCGTAGCACGTCTCAAGATCACAAAACAAAATGAATTGATGTGCTCAGGAGTGCTACTTGTGGAGACCTACTTGAAAGGGGTCTCGGAGGTTGCTATTTAATAGTGTCAAGGTCATTTACACAAAATTTGAACACGGCTACAGTGGAAAGCGTCCCCCGTTGCCTGTATAGAAATGTGCATAAAAATTTACAGCATGTAAGAAAAATACTTGTTCTTGCTGCAATTCTTTATTTTTCATGTATACTGGAGGCCCAAATAAATGGTAGCCCCAGCAGTCATTTTATCCTATCTTTTAGGACCACACAGGTCGTATTGCCTTCCGCTCCTAGCCATACTCTGTACCAATGTGAATTAATTTTTGTTTTTTGAAGTTCAACTTTTTGAATAATTTTTGTGGATTTTACACTTAGGACTAGGGTGTCACGATGCGGACTAGGGGAAAGCTAAAACACATAACAGGGGTTACACCACCACAAACAAGGGGTCCACAGGGGACACTTTAACAATGAAGTGCCCTAGAACTAGTGAGAGGGAAGGTGGACACCTCTTCCACTTACCTGCCGCTGTAACCTTCACTCCTAGCCAGTCCCTATTCAAATTCCTCACCTCTCACCGAGCAGCAACCTGAAGCCCTGAAAAGACCCTACAATTGTCCCTGGCTAGGGAGTGGGCAAGTGACGGACACTACTGCCACCGCTACACTAGAACAACATACCAGGAAAGGAAGACAGACAAGGGAAAAACACTGCAACAAACTGTTGCGGTCAGCACCAAGACTGCAGCCACCATGGCAACTTCAATAGAGGGTTTAAACAGCTCCTTCCACCTCCAGGACCAGCATCCAAATGGCAAAGAGAATAACTGACACCCTCTGCTGGTAGCAGAGGGTATATAAGGGGACAGGTTCTGTACTTGTCACCGAACAGGATACCTGAGACCCTGGAATAACCCTGGCTAGTGAGCTTAGAGGTGAGGGATGCTAGCCCATCTGCTGCACTAATAAATCACCAAGGAAAGGAAAGACAGACAGGGGGAGACACAACAACAGACTGCTGATGTCAGCACCAAGACTGCAGCCTACACAGCAACTTGCAGAGATGGCTCCACCAGCTCCTTTCACCTCCATGCCAAGCATCCAAATGAGAAAGAGAATAACCAGCACCCTCTACTGGGAGCAGAGGGTAAATATATATATATATATATATATATATATATATATATATATATATATATATATATATATATATATATATATATATACATACATACATACAGTCATATAAAAAAGTTTGGGCACCCCTATTAATGTTAACCTTTTTCCTTTATAAAAATTTGGGTTTTTGCAACAGCTATTTCAGTTTCATATATCTAATAACTGATGGACTGAGTAATATTTCTAGATTGAAATGAGATGGATATTTAGCACCAGTGAGGATTAATTACTAAAACTTAGCTTTTATTTAAGCTCTTTAAAATTCAAAGATAAACAGACAATTATAAAATACACTTAGGATCACCCTGCAGGTAGCCAAGGTGCATGTTACCATGCTGTAATGAACAACCCTTGGAATAACACCAATAGGGGAATACAGTTATGTGTAATGCAAATATCAATTACTGTCATACGCAAAGCATTCTGAAGATGTTGGACAGAGGTTCCGTTATCTAAATGCCAAAAATTGGAGAACTATCTCCTCAAAGACAGTAAGATATAGACTATCTCCTAATACAGGGATCGCTTACACATAATAGAATATAAAACTTAGAAAGATCTCACCCATTTGGAGGATCTTCAGATGTTTGGTACGGCAGTTCGTCTTTTGGAGGGGTCACAAAGGGGCCTGTGGTCCAGGCTGGATATAGCTCGCCCTAAACCCCCTTGTCTCCCGTCCTTACAAGGACGGTCCACATCTGAACCTGTGTCCTTGCAAAAAGTAGTCCCACATGCCTCCCACCACCCGACGCGTTTCGTCACTTTCTGTGACTCCTCAGGGGTCCAAGCATGAAAGATCATGTAGTGGGTCAAAGAGTGGTGTGTGACCTGCAGAGTCCAAACACCAAATGCTGCCAACCGCCAGCCCCCTCAATGTTCATCTATAAGTATATAGTTAAGGGCCCGCACAGCCAATCCTAGCAACCTCCAATCAGGTGCAACTCATGAATAATCTACAAACTCACCATTTGGTTCATGGTCGTCGCCATGCCAACGGGTTTCCACGTGTCCCGGGCATTATGATGTTATCCAAACTCCATTATCCCCAGGCGTGCACCGCACTTCCGGGTGGCGGTCACGAGAAGGAGGCCTGATCCGCATCACGTGGTGCACTCGGCACCACGTGGTCAGACATGTGATCCGGCGCGTCACCATGTCCTTCAGTGCGGTCCTCCGATATCAGGCACGCCCACAGAAGGAGGCCAGTTCCGCATCACGTGGTGCACTCCGCACCACGTGATCAGGCATGTGATCCGGCACGTCACAGTGTCCTTCAGTGTGGTCCTCCGACATCGGGCACGCCCACAGAGCACACAATCAATAATCACGCACAAAGTACAGAATCCCTCAAAGTGATTCATTGTGTTGTAGTGTCGTTGTTATACTCAATTATGTAAATGCAATTTTACATCAGGGAAATACACTAACTCCTACTACACTCATGATTGATATACACTCCCCTAGGGGAATGGGTGAAAAGAAATAACCTTTAAGTAATCCCCTGAAATAAAACTGTTGTTGTGTAATTTGAGCTGCATTACTAAGTATAGGTGATATTACAACATCTAGACATATAATTTAGTGATGTATGTGAAATATATCAGGGATAATATGAGGCTGCATGTGTTTGTAGGACTCCTTTTTGTAATCATGAGTCACTACAACACGTAAATATGTGTTTTCACCTGCAGCAGTCCCCCTCTGAGAGGTAATGTTTTTTGGTCACATGTGCAGTACAATTGCCTACTATATGTATCCCCTTCCACTGTTGGTTGATACATGGCATTGTTATTAATATGCACAGTGCAATACATTACGCTCTACGTGGCATGTTTGGCCCCCCTCTTAGAGGGGCAGGGGGCCTGCTTATAGCCTGCAATCCCTCCGTTGTTGATACGATGGTAGGGTGGATCACGTGGTGATGTTTACATCACGTGACATCTCTGGGTCTCCTCCATGCGTTGAGGGGTTTCCCTGATGTAAAATTGCATTTACATAATTGAGTATAACAACGACACTACAACACAATGAATCACTTTGAGGGATTCTGTACTTTGTGCGTGATTATTGATTGTGTGCTCTGTGGGCGTGCCCGATGTCGGAGGACCACACTGAAGGACACTGTGACGTGCCGGATCACATGCCTGATCACGTGGTGCGGAGTGCACCACGTGATGCGGAACTGGCCTCCTTCTGTGGGCGTGCCTGATATCGGAGGACCGCACTGAAGGACATGGTGACGCGCCGGATCACATGTCTGACCACGTGGTGCCGAGTGCACCACGTGATGCGGATCAGGCCTCCTTCTCGTGACCGCCACCCGGAAGTGCGGTGCACGCCTGGGGATAATGGAGTTTGGATAACATCATAATGCCCGGGACACGTGGAAACCCGTTGGCATGGCGACGACCATGAACCAAATGGTGAGTTTGTAGATTATTCATGAGTTGCACCTGATTGGAGGTTGCTAGGATTGGCTGTGCGGGCCCTTAACTATATACTTATAGATGAACATTGAGGGGGCTGGCGGTTGGCAGCATTTGGTGTTTGGACTCTGCAGGTCACACACCACTCTTTGACCCACTACATGATCTTTCATGCTTGGACCCCTGAGGAGTCACAGAAAGTGACGAAACGCGTCGGGAGGTGGGAGGCATGTGGGACTACTTTTTGCAAGGACACAGGTTCAGATGTGGACCGTCCTTGTAAGGACGGGAGACAAGGGGGTTTAGGGCGAGCTATATCCAGCCTGGACCACAGGCCCCTTTGTGACCCCTCCAAAAGACGAACTGCCGTACCAAACATCTGAAGATCCTCCAAATGGGTGAGATCTTTCTAAGTTTTATATTCTATTATGTGTAAGCGATCCCTGTATTAGGAGATAGTCTATATCTTACTGTCTTTGAGGAGATAGTTCTCCAATTTTTGGCATTTAGATAACGGAACCTCTGTCCAACATCTTCAGAATGCTTTGCGTATGACAGTAATTGATATTTGCATTACACATAACTGTATTCCCCTATTGGTGTTATTCCAAGGGTTGTTCATTACAGCATGGTAACATGCACCTTGGCTACCTGCAGGGTGATCCTAAGTGTATTTTATAATTGTCTGTTTATCTTTGAATTTTAAAGAGCTTAAATAAAAGCTAAGTTTTAGTAATTAATCCTCACTGGTGCTAAATATCCAACTGTATGTGAGTATTGTCCCCCAGAAACACCAACTGGTGATTTCTTGCTTTATTCTTAGATTGAAATGAGGTTTATTGTACTACCAGAAAATGTGTAATCCGCATTTAAACAAGATTTGACCGGTGCAAAAGTATGGGCACCCTTATCAATTTCTTGATTTGAACACTCCTAACTACTTTCTACTGACTTACTAAAGCACTAAATTGGTTTTGTAACCTCATTGAGCTTTGAACGTCATAGGCAGGTGTATCAAATCATGAGAAAAGGTATTTAAGGTGGCCACTTGCAAGTTGTTCTCCTATTTGAATCTCCTATGAAGAGTGGCATCATGGGCTCCTCAAAACAACTCTCAAATGATCTGAAAACAAAGATTATTCAATGTAGTTGTTCAGGGGAAGGATACAAAAAGTTGTCTCAGAGATTTAAACTGTCAGTTTCCACTGTGAGGAACATAGTAAGGAAATGGAAGAACACAGGTACAGTTCTTGTTAACCCCAGAAGTGGCTGGCCAAGAAAAATATCAGAAAGGCAGAGAAGAAGAATGGTGAGAACAGTCAAGAACAATCCACAGACCACCTCCAAAGACCTACAGCTTCATCTTGCTGCAGATGGTGTCAATGTGCACCGGTCAACAATACAGCGCACGTTGCACAAGGAGAAGCTGTATGGGAGAGTGATGCGAAAGAAGCCGTTTCTGCAAGCACGCCACAGAGTCACCTGAGGTATGCAAAAGCACATTTGGACAAGCCAGTTACATTTTGGAAGAAGGTCCTGTGGACTGATGAAACAAAGATTGAGTTGTTTGGTCATACAAAAAGGCGTTATGCATGTAGGCAGAAAAACACGGCATTCCAAGAAAAGCACTTGCTATCCACAGTAAAATTTGGTGGAGGTTCCATCATGCTTTGGGGCTGTGTGGCCAATGCCGGCACCGGGAATCTTGTTAAAATTGTGGGTAGCATGGATTCAACTCAGTATCAGCAGATTCTTGACAATAATGTGCAAGAATCAGTGATGAAGTTGAAGTTACGCAGGGGATGGATATTTCAGTAAGACAATGATCCAAAACACCGCTCCAAATCTAATCAGGCATTCATGCAGAGGAACAATTACAATGTTCTGGAATGGCCATCCCAGTCCTCAGACCTGAATATCATTGAAAATCTGTGGGATGATTTGAAGCGTGCTGTCCATGCTCAGCGACCATCAAACTTACCTGAACTGGAATTGTTTTGTAAACAGGAATGGTGAAATATACCTTCATCCAGGATCCAGGAACTCATTAAAAGCTACAAGAAGCGACTAGAGGCTGTGATTTTTGCAAAAGGAGGATCTACAAAATATTAATGTCACTTTTATGTTGAGGTGCCTATACTTTTGCACCGGTCAAATTTTGTTTAAATGCGGATTGCACATTTTCTGTTAGTACAATAAACCTCATTTCAATCCAGAAATATTACTGAGTCCATCAGTTATTAGATATATGAAACTGAAATAGCTGTTGCAAAAACCCAAAATGTTATAAAGAAAAAAGGTTAACATTAATAGGGGTGCCCAAACTTTTTCATATGACTGTATATAGGGACTGGGAATGGTCCAAACCGGAAACACCTGAGATAGTAATCAGACTGCTTGCTGGCAGGAAAGACTGACATTAACCCTCTCTTCCCCAAAGGATAGGAAATACATTTAAATAGCAGAGTCTCACAAGTAAAAGTAAGTCCCAGAACCTGTAGATAAAGAATGGTATGTTTTATTTCAAGTGGATCCCTTGAACTGAACGTGTGCCCCTGATGAGCTGAGACTGCGTGTTGTATTACACATGTGCACATATATTTGACCATAGGTGCTGCAAACCGTCTTTTTTCTATATCAGAACCAGAACCTGTCACTAAACCCTATTAAGCCTGCTTTACACGTTGCAATTACGCATACGATTTCATATGCGATTTGCAACGCCCCCATCGTATGTGAGGCACGTTCAATTTGTTGAATGTGCCGCACAAACGATTAACCCCCGTCACACGTACTTACCTTCCATACGACCTCAATGTGGGCGGCGAACGTCCACTTCCTGGAGTGGGAGGGACGTTCGGCGTCACATCGACGTCACGCGGCAGCCGGCCAATAGAAGCGGAGGGGCGGAGCTGAGCGGGACGTAAACATCCCGCCCACCTCCTTCCTTCCGCATTGCTGGCCGGGAGCCGCGGGACGCAGGTAAGATCTGTTCATCGTTCCCGGGGTGTCACACACTGCGATGTGTGCTACCCCGGGTACGATGAACAATCTGACGTGCAATTCTAGAGAAAGGTACGATGTGTATGCGATGAAAGTTTTACCGTTCAATCGCAATCACACGTACCTGTCACACACTGCAATGTACCTTACGATGCCAGATGTGCGTCACTTATGACGTGACCCCGTCGACACATTGTAAGATATATTGCAGCGTGTAAAGCAGGCTTTAGCAGAGAGACGACCGTGACAAAGGGCTGATTACAATCCTAATATAGTGTTATCTACATGTCCAGTCCTAGTGATGCTTGCTAATGACACCTGAATTGTCCCATATTGTAGTCCTCACAATAGACTGTGCCCACACTAGCGGCAAATACTTCCTACATAGTGATGTCGTCCGGCAGATATTCCACATAGCAAGACTATAGTGTAAGCAAAAGGGAAAGTTCAGCAAAGTTGTCATATAAACACAGAATACCCCATATCTTGGTGTCCACGCCATAGGATTATGTGTATAACAGTGCCCATAGGATAATAGTGCCCACAGAGTTGTTACTTTTACTGCAAACCCTAAAAAAATGTGCTGGGCAGATGACCCTATTTATACAACATTTGATTTTTTTTCTACTTCTGTTTTCTATTAATATTCATAATTCAAATGTATAGTAACTCATCATAAGTCCCACCGGGTACCGCGAGCTTCGGCGGTGAGCCTGTGGTAATTCCCGCATATGTCTGCTGATCTGATTAGCAAACGTGAGGCTAAAGGCCACGTCTCACTAAGCAACATCGCTAGCAACATCGTTGCTGAGGCACGACTTTTGTGACGCAACAGCGATGTTGCTAGCGATGTCGCTGTGTGTAACATACAGCAACAACCTGCCCCTGCTGTGAGGTCGCTGGTTGTTCCTGAATGTCCTGGACTATTTTTTAGTTGTTGATCTCCCTCTGTGAAGCACACATCGCTGTGTGTGACAGCGAGAGAGCAACAACTAAATGTGCAGGCAGCAGGAGCCGGCTTCTGTGGACGCTGGTAACCAATGTAAATATCGGGTAACCAAGAAGCCCTTTCCTTGGTTATCCGATATATACCTTCGTTACCAGCGTCCGCCGCTCTCAGCTGTCAGTGCCGGCTCCCTGCTCCCTGCACACATAGCCAGACTACACATCGGGTAATTAACCCGATGTGTACTCTGGCTAGGAGTGCAGGGAGCCAGCGCTAAGCGGTGTGCGCTGGTAACCAAGGTAAATATCGGGTTGGTTACCCGATATTTACCTTAGTTACCAAGCGCAGCATCGCTTCCACACGTCGCTGCTGGCTGGGGGGTGGTCACTGGTTGCTGGTGAGATCTGCCTGTGTGACAGCTCACCAGCAACCCGTGTAGTGACGCTCCAGCGATCCCTGCCAGGTCAGGTTGATGGTGGGATCGCTATAGCGTCGCTTAGTGTGACGGTACCTTAACAGACGTGGGCGGATCTCCTATCCACCTGCGCCTTTTAACCGCTTAGATCATGCTGCCAAATACTAACAGCATGATTTAATCTGCTGCGGCGGGGATCACACTGTTCCCCACCGCTAGCGGCAGCCTCGTGACGTGATCATGGGGCGTCAATGGGTTAGCATGACAGGGCAGGGTCAGATGATGACCCCTGAAACTGTTATGAGTCACTTCCTACAAGAGCCGGCAAAGCGCCAGCACTCACAGAAGATCAGCGTTTCTCCTGATCAGAGTTATGCTGAAATATCGCTGTAATCAGAACAAGCGATCAGACTGTGCAGTGATAAAGTCCCCTGAGGGACTAGTAAAATAAATTAAAACTGTAAAAAAAAAAAAGTTTAAAAAAATATGGAACAAAAACCCTAAAAGTTCAAATTACCCCCCTTTTGCCACATTGAAAATAAAACAATTGAAAAAATATTTGGCATCGCTGCGTTCAGAAATGCCTGATCTATCAAAATATAAAATCAGTTAATCTGCAATAACAGGTGATCAAAAATGTTGCATCTACACAAAAATGGTATAATTAAAAATGTAAGCTCAAAAAATAAGCAGTCACTGAGCGCCAGATCCCGAAAAATGAGAACGCTATGGGTCTCCGAAAATGGCAATAAAAGCGCAATTATTTTTTTGGACAAACTTCTGAGTTTGTTTCACCACTTAGAGAAAAGTAAAATTATACATATTAGGTATCTACAAACTCACCCTGACTTGAAGCATCACACTGACACATCAGTATTACCATATAGTGAATATGGTGGATTAAAAAAAAAAAAAAAAACACAAAAAAATAAACATTGTGGAATTTCACTTTTTTCACAATTTCTCCACATTTGAATTTTTTTTCTTGTTGTCCAGTACACTGTGTAAAATTAATGGTGTCATTCAAAAGTACAACTCAGCCCGCAAAAAACTAAGCCCTCATGGCAATACTGATGGAAAAATAAAAAGGTTATGGCTCTTGGAAAAAAAAGATGAGGAAAAAACACAAATGAAAAACAGAAAATCACCCAGGGATGGATGAAGGGGTTAAACAGCAACCCTTTGTTCCCAAGCACCTAACCATTTCCCTAAACAGTAGGGAAAAAAAGAAAAAAAAAGAAATATGAAAGAACAAGTAAAAGTGTAACTAATACTATTCATTCACAATATAGACAAATTCATTGGAACACAAAAAATAATCATTAAACTCAGTTTTTTCATTCCGTCCTATTCCCTTGGTGTACAACACCCGAATCCTTGCCATATTGTCTGCCTTTATCACATGTGACAGAATAGCCGGTGGTGCAGAGCTCACTGATACCAGTGCAGTCCTGTAATAGGAGCCGCCGGTGAAACAAGTCCGTTCCTGACATTTCTTCCCTAAATATTCCACAATCACCAGTAATGATATTATTGAGAAAGGGAAGAAACTGCAGCAACTCAGCCACGAAGTGTAGGCAACATAAAGATACAGTAAGGAAAAAGACTGATTGCACTCCTTAATACAGTAGTGTGAACAGGTGCATACTGACCATGAGATATAACGAATTCAGGTTTTTCAGTCACAATAATGGGGGCCATTATTGTATTTGGAGAACTATATATGAGGGAGACAAAGATACAAGCATGGTATGGGAAAGTTTTATGCTGAGTAAAAAAAAATCACTTTCCCTCAGCACCCAGCTTTCCCATGCTCTGCTATACATCTCTCAGCACCCAGCTTTCCCATGCTCTGCTATACATCTCTCAGCACCCAGCTTTGCCATGCTCTGAAATGGGAAAGCTGGGTGCTGAGTGAAATATGTATAGCAGAGCATGGGAAAGCTGGGTGCTGAGGACAAGATAGATATTAGAACACTGGAAAGCTGGGTGCTGATATAGGGATTTCAGAACCTGCGAAACCAGGGTGCTGAGGGAAAGAGCCAAGTGTCAGTGTCATTATCCCATACCCCGAGTGTCAGTGTCATTATCCTGTACCCCAAGTGTCGGTGTATGTGGAGGGGTGGGACCCAGGTCCAAACATTGCACTGGGGCCCATCAAACTCTAGTTATGCCACTGCTGCCAGCACTGGACTCCAGAGCAGGGGAAACGTCTATTGTGGAGTGATGGATCACACTTCTCTATCTGATATCTGATGCACGAGTCTGGATTTGGTGAATACCAGGAGAATGTTACCTGCCTGACTGCATTGTGCCAACTGTAAAGATTGCAGGAGAAGGGATAATGCTATTGGCTTGATATTCAGGGGTCAGCCAAGGTGTCCTTGGTTCCATGAAAAGGAAACCGCAATGTTTCAGCATACAGGACATTGTGCAGAATCAGAGCTTCCAACTTTTTGAGACAGTTTGGGCAAGACCCTTTTCTGTTCCAGCAGACTGTGTCCCAGTGCTCAAAGCAAGGCCATTAAGGCAGGTTAGATGATTTTGGCACAGAAAAACTTGTATAGCCATAAAGAGCCCTGATATCACCCCCATCTAACTCCTTTAGGATGAACTAGAATGGAGATTGTGAGCCCGGTTCTCCTCCAACATCACTGTTTGACCTCACAAATGCTCGTCTAGATAAAGCTGCAAAAATTCTCACAATCTCCAAATTCTTGTTGAAATCCTTCCCAGAAGAGTGGATGCTACTTTAGCTTCGCAGGGACCAACTACATATTAACGCCTATGGATTCAAAATGGAGCTCATATAAGTAGATGTCATGTGGAAAGTCCCAATACTATAGTGAATAATGTACAGTATGTTCCTATAAAGTTTCATAGAAATAAAAACAAGACGAAGACTATCCATTCTTCTTTATTAGTTTGAAACAATATTAATTAGAATTGACCTTATAATTAGATTAAGAGGCTCCCTAAATGTGGAAGCTGTATGTGAGAGCCACTTCCTTGTCATTATACACTATGTGCAGAATATTTAGGCAAGTTGTATTTTAGAGGATTTTTTTTATTATTGATCAACAACTATGTTCTCAATCAACCCAAAAGACTCATAAATATCAAAGCTTAATATTTTTGGAAGTTGGAGTGGGGATTTTAGATTTGGCTATCTTAGGAGGATATCTGTTTTTGCAGGTAACTATTACTGTGCAGAATTATTAGGCAACTTAATAAAAACCAAATATATTCCCATCTCACTTGTTTATTTTCACCAGGTAAACTAATGTGGCGCCCTGGACAAGCCAGGACGTCACAGGTACTGCAAAAACACACCCCACACCCCGGTTAGGCACACCAGCCACACACACACAAATCCTTGTTGCCTCCCTCCAGGGGCTGATGTCCACACCAGGTGGGGCGGAGCCAGGCGGTTGGCTCCTCCCACTGAGGAGTTCACAGTCCTGGAGGCAGGAAAGAAGGTCAGACAGATAGTGACAAGGAGTGAAGGAAGTAGTAGTGGAGTAGCAGACTGACCGTGTCCGGGTGCGTGGCCCGGGCACATACAGCAAGGTTGGCAGACGGTGGTGACCGTCTGCAGGAGAGGCAGATTGACGCACAACCGTAAGTACCGGGGACAGGCGGTGGCCCGCCGGTACCGGACCGGGGAGCAAAGAGAAGGCAGCACCATCCGGCAGGGCCTACGGACCCCGACCAGGCTAGGAGTCGCCGTTAAACCGGTCAAATCCATCAGCAACGGGAACCTCCAGGGTTTTCCAGCAATAAAGACCCGACTGAAGGCAACCGTCCGAACCGTGAGGGAAATAAAGCTACCGCCAGAGCTAGAGCTCCCAGGGCCAGAGCCTGCGGGCAACAAAAGGGGCTCCCTTAGCCAACACACCGCTGGGGAGCGGGCTACTGGTGGGAAGCCATCGGGGCCAAGGACATAACACCGGTGCAGGGAGAGACCGTTATCGCCAACCGACCGGGAGTGACCACCGCAGCCGTCTGTGGGACTCGTCCATCCAGCCATTTGTTTTACAAGAGACTCCGTGTGCGTTACTGGCTGAGTAAGTACCACCGTGCCGTCTGGCACTGCGCTGCCCCGCGACCCTGCACCTGGCCAGGCCCCGCAATTCACCAAACAGACAATAACTCCGGGCTCCGGGACTACCAAAATCCCTCTACCCACGGAGGGGAGAGAAACATCCCAGCTGCTCCCTGTCATCGCTCCCGGGATCCCCGTAAAGAGCAGTGGTGGTGCCCCAACCTCACCACACACCGTGGGTGGCGTCACGAACCGACATCCCAAACCCCAACAAACCACCCCTTTCACTCACGGGCGACGAGCGCCGCTCGAGTCCCCGGATCCGGCCCACAGCTCGAGCCACCGAGCAGCAGCAGCGCCGGACCCGAGTGTGGTGAGCGCAGCGTCCCCTCCTCCGCCCGCGACACTAATATAATTGCACAAAATTTAGAAATAAACATTTCTGACATGCAAAAACAAAACCCTAAAACATCAGTGACCAATATAGCCACCATTCTTTATGATGACACTCAGCAGCCTACCATCCATAGATTCTGTCAGTTGCTTGATCTGTTTCGATCAACATTGCGTGCAGCAGCCACCACAGCCTCCCAGATACTGTTCCGAGAGGTGTACTGTTTTCCCTCCCTGTAGATCTCACATTTTATGAGGGACCACAGGTTCTCTATGGGGTTCAGATCAGGTGAACAAGGGGGCCATGTCATTATTTTTTCATCTTTTAAACCTTTACTGGCCAGCCACGCTGTGGAGTAGTTGTATGCATGTGATAGAGCATTGTCCTGCATGAATATCATGTTTTTCTTGAACGATACCGACTTCTTCCTGTACCACTGCTTGAAGAAGTTGTCTTCCAGAAACTGGCAGTAGGTCTGGGAGTTGAGTTTCACTCCTTCCTCAACCCAAAAAGGTCCCACAAGTTCATCTTTAATGATACCAGCCCATACCAGTACCCCACCTCCACCTTACAGGCGTCTGAGTTGGAGTGGAGCTCTCTGCCCTTTACTGATCCAGCCTCTGGCCCATCCATCTGGCCCATCAAGAGTCACTCTCATTTCATCAGTCCATAAAACCTTTGAAAAATCAGTCTTAAGATAGTTCTTGGCCCAGTCTTGACGTTTTATCTTATGTTTCTTGTTCAAAGGTGGTCGTTTTTCAGCCTTCCTTACCTTGGCCATGTCTCTGAGTATGGCACACCTTGTGCTTTTGATATTCCAGTTCTCCAGTTCCAGTTGCAGCTCTGAAATATGGCCAAACTGGTGGAAAATGGCATCTTGGCAGCTTCACGCTTGATTTTCCTCAATTCATGGGCAGTTATTTTGTGCCTTTGTTTGTCCAACACGCTTCTTGCGACCCTGTTGGCTATTTGCCATGAAACGCTTGATTGTTTGGTGATCACGCTTTAAAAGTTTGGCAAGTTCAAGACTGCTGCATCCCTCTGCAAGACATCTCACAATTTTGGACTTTTCAGAGCCCGTCAAATCTCTCTTCTGACCCATTATGCCAAAGAAAAGGAAGTTGCCTAATAATTAAGCACCCCTTATATAGGGTGTTGATGTCATTACACCGCACCCCTCCTCATTACAGAGATGCACATCACCTGATTTACTTAATTGGTAGTTGGCTCTCAGCCTATACAGCTTGGAGTAGGACAACATGTATAAAAAGTATCATGTGATCAAAATACTCATTTGCTTAATAATTCTTCACACAGTGTAAGTCTAGCCAAAAATAGAGGTTTGTGGCTAAATTCCATCACCGAATTAGTGAAAACTGTACAGTGACCCAACCCATGTGCTACCTAAGGAAAAGATAATTAAAATACAAATCTTTTTGAATAATCTCATAAATCTTCATCCAATTATGATGTATCTGGCACCAGTTCCAAACAATATTTGCCAATTTGCTTCCGGTGTAGAACATCTGGGACATAAAGTTTGATTTACCTGTGCATAATGTTGAACTGAGTCTGCAGATTGCCGATAAAAGAATTTCCAAGTACATTTTAAGTTTTTCATTATGAAAGAAATTCCCAAAATAATTAATGCTTCTGGTTTTTCCAAATGGTAAGAATCATTTTTTTTTAATTTCTTTAATGCATACCGATCATTTTACATTACTTTTGAGAATAAACTGTCATGTGTGTGAACATGAATAACACTAATTCTGGCCATTATATGACTTGTATGCCGCATCTTTCACTCGTTTTTCTTCTGTAGTCTCTTTCTGTAATTTTCAGTTGCTTCTGAGTTAGTGAGTGATTGGCTGCTATGAATTCTCCTATCATCAGCACATAGAAGCATTAGTTAGCCCTGTCCATATAGCACTGTGTTGAGGTGTTCAGCTCCACACTCGTGGGGTGCTTCAATGGCATCAGACTCTGTTTACATTGTAGAGTCTCACAGGCAACCTGATGTCTCCTAGTTGCTCAGTCAGAGCCGGGCATTGGCTGATTCATTTCCATTTTCTCCCCAGTCCTGCAGGAGTTAATTCCTGTAGATTGGTGTGCAGCTCCTGGGAACTCAGATTTCTGATTACCACCCAAAGCCGTCTACTTCCTAATTAAGGGATGGGAGTCTGTTTCTCTGAGCCGATAATAGCTTCAGCATTGCTCCAGTGATTTTAGTTTTTGTGGTGATCCAGTTCTTGTTGACCTGTAGTTTGCTATTTTAACTGGTGTGGAAGTTCCCCTATTGTGCACTTACTTCCTTTTCTCATTTATTCCCTCTGTATCTGTACATACAATAGTCTCTTCTTCATATTTGAGTGCATGTGTACGAGTTTTGGTTCTCCCTTGTCTGAGTCGTTTTCATGGGGTTTTGTTTCTGTGCTTTCCAGCCCACCCCAAGTGTGGGACAGAGGGGGAGTAAGATCAGGGCTCAGACAGGAGTCAAGGTCACACTGGTGGCTCAGACCTGGCTACCATCAAGTGTACCTCTGAGATAAGTGACAGTGCAGGGTCTCTAGTCTAAGGGTCAGTCTAGGAGTCCCTGTGCAATCATTTCATACCACGTGATAAGCACGTTTAGATGCAACAGCAGCCTGGGGGACATTAAACTGCAGTACTGAGCAGTGTAATTAATTATACAGCACTGGGGTGAGATAAAAATCTTACTTGAGAGCTGTAGTATGGGTTTGTATGTGTTCAAGGAGTTTTTTAGAGAGGACACTAAGAGGAAACTCTTCAAATCCTTCCCAAAAATTAAAAATTTTTCAAAAACTTGGAAGTTCTGCTCAGGCTCATATAAAGACCCCAGCAAAAAGACTATGCGCACATAACATTTGATTAGTTTGGGATGCAAGAGGGAGGAAAAGTTGCTCATAAAAGTAGAAAGAAGCATATTTCTCAGATACAGATCACAATTTCTTGTTGAGATGACAATAACGTTTTTAGCAGGTTATTTCCAAAAAACTCAATTATCCCCTTTCATATGATAGGACTGTTAGGACATAAGATGAACCATTACGGCCACTAACAATTTCAAGATTGTACCTCTAGAATCCTCTGCAGCCCCCTCTTGAATGAAAAGGAAGTGCACATGCTTGACCTCCACTCCATTCATTGTCTATGTCGGGCAACCCCATTAACAATGAATATACAAGCGGTTGAGAATTGTGCATCTCCACTCCATTGAAGACGGGGCTGCAGAGCCTCATTCTTTGGGCTTTAGAGCCCTGATCTCGGGATCACAGTGATTGGACCTCCAGCGATTAATCATTTTTTTTAGACTTCCAATGGTTGATATATTTCATAAGGTCAAAAGTATGGTATACAAGGACAGGGACAGAAATCCTTCAATGTTCCATTAAATTCTGGACATTTTTTCATCAGTAGAGTTGGAAGTTTAGGAAGCGCATTGATTGTAGTCACATCTAGGGATCTGAGGTAACACAAATGGTCTCTTCTGCAGCATATCAGTAGACCAGTCTATTAATTTGTTGGGGGACTGTTAGAGGTCCAGATGTTTAGGATACTCCTTTGTCTTGGGGGAGTTGAGGAGATGGGGCAACAGCCAGCCCTTGTAATAGAGCAATTGCCTGAACATGCAACTTATCCAAAGAAACTTACACTAATACAGCTACATATTCCTTAAATGCAATAAATAGAATACAATTCTGGGAATCCCAATATTGTAAAATCCAATTACCACTTTATTAAAATCTTTGAATATAGTGGAAAGCTTCTTATAAACTCTCTTTTGTCATCCCACTTGATATCTATATAAAGCTAAGTGGCCAGATTAAAGTTTAGGAAAAGTATCCTGCCCTTTAATTTAGGCAAGATTTAAGAAGTCTCTCTTGGGTCTGTTATCATTACAACACCTCACTAAAGCTTTGATGAATAACCACCATGTGTGACTAATATAAAATCTTTCAAAACATTTTACAGGCTGGTAATTCGGTGTTGAAGTAATCCATCATCGCAACAAGTTCGTCTGAGGTTAGATGAATACGTGTGCGGATTTATCTATGCGGATATTATAAACAGTAGACGATCCCAAGTATACAAATAGCATTCAATACATACCCCAAGAGTAGGATGAAAAAGAAGGAAAAGTCTATAAAGGAACTTATCAAGACCATCCTTCCATATGCAAGTTTTGAATGAAAGTCCACAAGGCAAAGTTTATAAATGGTGCACACATTTTGACTAATTTTTGGGCTGTTTGTGTGCTAGAATACAAAATCCATAGCTGGCAAAACTTTCAGCTGCTATTCACATATAATACAGGGTGACCCATGGAAAAGTAGCCCACCTCTTTGGAGAAGGCTGTAGCCCCTTCTCTTTATCTCTGTCTGTAGTGTTCCGGCTTTGTTTCGCCTTCCTGTTCAGTCCTTCTGTGCACTTTGTGTCAGAAAAATGGTGTTCTCCCTGAAACAGCGGATAGTGATTTTTGAAGGCTATGTGCGAAGCAAATTGATTGAGGCCTTAGCCAATATGTGCTGAGGAACAAAACCACTAGCTAAACGTTGTATTCAAAGTCTGGGTTGGAAATGGCATTGAAACAGCTCTGTCATACACATGAAGAAACCGAGGCCTCCATCAGTCCCAAAGACTGAAGTTGTCCATGAAATTTAGCAGCAAACTGCAAGTATCCCCCGAAATTCAACTTGAAGACTGTCTCATCAAGCTACTGTATCGCGAACAGCGTGTCAGCAAGTGCTGAACTCAGAACCTCAAACCATATTGAAAATGAGTGCCGAAACTGAAAGTTACGAACAAAGCTTGACGTGTACATTTTTCAATGATCTGTCTCATTCATCTTGTCATACTATCACCAGAGGAAGGCTATTTTTCCATGGGCCACCATGCTTAATAAGTTTGTTGCTCTGTATTTCACTAGATCTCTTACACTCAGCAACGTTTTATAAAAAATTATGGGTTAGCGCAAAAGCTGTCAAATATCACAATACAGTGTGCATCAAACTCTTCAACTTTTTGATGCCAGAAAATTGGTATAAAAAGAACAATAAGCACCTTTTTGTATCTTTCCCTATTCCTAAATGTTTTGTTCTTCACAGTTTTTCTTGGTGCACAAGAATGCCTCTAATTACAAATGTTAAATACAGGGATTTTTATTTTAAAGAAGTGAAGCCCAAAGAAGGGAATTTATCATGGCTTTTACTATAGAAAACTAACAGACAAATCAGAAGTTTTGACAAATTGAGAAATACTTAATGAACTTCCGATAATAATTTGCAAAGCCTAAGGGGCACTTTGCACGCTGCGACATCGCAGGCCGATGCTGCGATGCCGAGCGCGATAGTGCCCGCCCCCGTCGCAACTGCGATACCCTTGTGATAGCTGCCGTAGCGAACATTATCACTACGGCAGCTTCACATGGACTCACCTGTCCTGCGACCGTCGCTCTGGCCGGCGACCCGCCTCCTTATTAAGGGGGCGGGTCGTGCAGCGTCACTGCGACGTCACACGGCAGGCGGCCAATAGGAGCGGAGGGGCGGAGCCCACCTCCTTCCTTCCGCATATCCTACGTAAGCCGCGGTGACGCCGGTAGGAGATGTTCCTCGCTCCTGCGGCTTCACACACAGCGATGTGTGCTGCCGCAGGAGCGAGGAACAACATCGGACCGTCGCGTCAGCGTAATCATGGATTATGCCGACGCTGCACCGATGATACGATTACGACGCTTTTGCTCTCGTTAATCGTATCATCTAGGCTTTACACACTACGATGTCGCATGCGATGCCGGAAGTACGTCATTTTCAATTTGACCCCACCGACATCGCACCTGCGATGTTGTAGTGTGCAAAGCTTGCCTAAGAGTCTCTGCAATGTCTTCAAGTTACTTGGTTGAACCTAATCAAGCACAGACTGCACCTTATAGAAATCCATCCAAAATCCTGATGCCAAAACCAAATGTCCTAAGAACTGACCTGCTGAACCTTAAATTGACATTTCTCTAGTTTAGCAAACAAATGGCACATAGAATCTGGAGAACCTGTCTGACATTCTGATGATGCTTCTCCTGAGAACATGAGAAAATAAAAATATAATCCAGGTAAATTACCATGAGTCTACCCACTAGAGTGCAAAAAATACCATTTATGAAATTTTGAAAAAGCATTGGTTAACCAGAAAGGCATTACTAAATTTTCAAAATGTCTTTCACGCGTATTAATTTCTTTTATTTTATTTGTCACCCTGATGAACGTGAATTAAGTTATATGCCCGGTAAGTCAAGTTTGGAAAACCATTTAGCTCCAGATAATTGGCTGAAAACGTCAGGTATAAAGGGCAAAGGGTAGAGATTACAAACCGTGGTTTTATTATTCTCTCTAAAATCCAAACATTGACACAACCCTCCATCTTTTTTCTTAATAAAAAAAAAAAAAACTTACAGTGACTAGAGAGGTGGATAGACGGCTATGACCCTTACTTAGACTCTATTGAATAGAATCATTCAAAGCATCCCCTTCTGGCAAAGAAAGATTAAACAAATTAGATTTAGACCTCTTGGCTAAAAGAAAAAAAAAAAAAAACATCACAGAAGTCCTGAATAAATTCTAGAAGATTAGTCCTCATGGACACCAATGAACTCGACAAACATTCGGAGAAGAAAGAGTTGCTCCACAACCTAATGTCCTGAGTCTCCCAGTCAGACTCTCACTGCCAGAGGAGACAGAACGGAGGCAGAAGTATAATTTGCATGAGGCAGAAAATATTGAAAACTTCTAGCCTTGTCGAAGGTCTCTGGTAACTTTACCTTTTGGTTCATCTGCACCATAGGAATTAATAGGATTTGAGAGTTGTTGATGTCGCTTGATGTCTGCGATCTCCAAGTATAAAGATGAAGTTGTGTGGTCAAGGTGTTCACGGAATCCATAATGTCGCCTAGCACACTTTAATTAGATGACTATATTGTTATGCACCTACCTCACTCATACACTGGTAACGAAAATAGAAAAGTCTACAACAAAGAGAAGCCGCACCCACACCCTACTAGGCCTTGTACAAACTAGAAAACCCCTAGCCACAAAACTAAAAAAAACACTACTTTGGACCTGACTCACTAAAAGGTCATTGAAGGGTTTCCCGTACCTACCAGAGAGAGACTGCTACGCATAGCTAACCAGAAGAGGGGAAGCATCAAAAGATATACAAGAGACCAAGGTGAGATACCTTAAAACACATACACAAAGGGAGAAAAAAGGAGGATAATAAATTAAAACAAGTACAGTATATCCTCCCACCAACCTAACTGAGGAAAGAGGAAAGGTGTTAAAAGGTCAGAAAAACAAACACAGGAGAATTGCAAACGGTGTCTGCCTAGCAGGGAACATCATTTCTCTGAAGGGCTGGAACGTCTTTGCAAAAATCAACCTAGAAGTATAGCCAGCAAGGATATGTAGAGGATGAAAATACCGTATATATATATATATATATATATATATATATATATATATATATATATATATATATATATATATATATATATATGTGAGGAAATCCAGCAAGGACTCAGCAAACCAGGATTGGAGTAAAATTGTCATTTCTTTATTTCTCTTCAAAAGTTAAAAATGGGACCCACAAGGATCAGGAACCAATGTTCATGGCAGAAAAACAGCGCAAATGGGACTACGCGTTTCGACGGCCTTGTCCGCCTTCCTCACGGTCCAAACCTAATCTGCTCCTTGTGTATGGAGCCATATAAAGGGCAATCCTAGATAAAATTAGCGCAAGTAATTACAAACATATGTGATGAGTTAAAAGCAAAGGAATACAGAAAAAGGGTTAACCATTTGATAGTGTGGACCTACAAACAACAATGCTACTAAGTAAACGTTATAAATACTAAAACAACATAGGAAAAATAAGTCTCATATAATGGCAGAATTTTACATGAAAGAAGCATATCTAGGCAGAAAAAAAAAAGAAAAAAAAACAAAAACCCTCTGATATCTCAATAATGTAGAATAATATCTGTATGACTATTGATTCCTAGAGGTGTTCTAGTGCCCATTTCAAATATCCACTTGCTTTCTCCAGCTAAAACCTTTTTGTGCATATTACCCCCTCTAAGAGGTTTTTTTACTTGTTCAATTCCCATGAAGGAAAAACTTGATAAGTTACCACTATGTGTTTTGGAAAAATGGCGTGAGACAACTGAAGCTCCCACCAATGGTAGATTTTTTGCATCAGAAATATGTTTTCTCATCCTGGTTTTCAGGGAGTTCATAGTACAACCAATATATTGAAGTCTACAGGTGCTGAAGCTAATCAAATAAATCACATTTTCTGTGTTACAATTTATGAAAGATACAACACTGAACTCTTTGTTGTTAGAAAATGATGAAAAAACCTTTGATTTATTAGCATAGCCGCAGATATATATATATATATATATATATATATACACCGTATATATATATATATATATATATATATATATATATATATATATCTGCGGCTATGCTAATAAATCAAAGGTTTTTTCATATATATATATATATATATATATATATATTGTGAGGTAGTATGGTCGGCTGCGCGGCAGAAGACACGGGATCCAGGCACCAATGGTCACAGCACACGGTTTATTGCACAAACAAAGTCCAAAACAGCACACAACACGTGTTCCGGAATGTCCTCCTCCTGGACCAACAAGCCAGGTTCCAGAAATGGCTCACATGTGTTTCTTTGGCAGAAACTCAGGGAGTTGTGTTCACTCCCTCACACTAGGGGCCCACACCCAGGTTCCTGTTTCCTTTTAAGGCTATGTGCACACGTTGCTTTTTTTTTCAGCGCGGAAAAAAACGCACCCTCTGGCAGAGGGGAGAATTGTAAACAATGCTTTTTGAGATAAACGCATGCGTTTTTCATGCGTTTTTTTAGGTGCGTTTTTTTAAGACTTGTCAGTGTTAATAAAGTTGGTTGACCTTTGGACCTTTGGAAAAAAAAACCTATGATGTCATTTCCTTCTCCACATTCTGTTTGGATAAATGGGAGGGCTTGGAATGGAAGGAGCACCATTTGAATTTTGGAAAAGTTGAAATAAACTTCGCGCACCATGTCACATTAGCAGGGCCCCTTGGGTACCTATACGTCAGAAAACCCCCACAAGTGACCCCATTTTGGAATCTGCACCCCTCAAGGATTTTATTCAGGAGTATATTAAGCATTTTGAATCCACAGCTACTTCACCCAAAATGTTGCTGTAGCAACAATATTCTCACTTTTAGGCCCGTTTCACACGTCAGTGAAAAACACTGACGTTTTTCACTGGCGTGTAAAACACGCACATGTCACACATGGGTTGTCTAAGTGCAATCCGGGCTCCGTTCTCCGTGGCCCGTGATTGCACTCAGTAATCAACTCACCTGCGCCCACTCCCGCTCTCCATGGTGCTGATCGCTCCCGCGGTGCAGCATCCGGCTGGCGCTGACCCCCGCAGCAGCTGCTTCCGGGTCGGCTGTGTCGCGCATCATGAATATGCGTGACAATAATGAGCCGGCTCAGAAGCAGCAGGCTGCACGGGCTGCAGAGGACATCGCTGGATGCCGGGTGAGTTAAAATGATTTTTATTTTAAAAGCACGTTTTTTTCTGGCACGTGTTTCACGGACCACACCACTGCGTGGTCCGTGGAACATCAGTGATGCCAGAAAAAAATGGACATGTCTCCGTGCGGCAATCACGCACACGCGGGTACACCGCACGGAGACACGTGCAGTGAAAAATCACTGACGTGTGAGCAAACCCGTTCATTATAATGGGTCTGCGTATGTCAGTGATTCTGGTACGTTTAAAAAAAAGCACAAACGTCCCAGAATCACTGACGTGTGAAAGAGGCCTAAGGCTATGTGGCCATGATCCAGCGACACGGCGTCTAGTACACAGTGTCAGCCTTCCTGCAGCTGCCCATGCCCACGATTTGGGTTCAGGCTGCTGTGGACTTTAGCTCTATTCTACCTGCAGAGAGCACTCTCGTCTCCGCAGCATAAATTGAGATGCTGATGCTCGGGAAGCCACGCCACTGGTCAGTTTATGCTGCGGAGAAAAGAAGCACAGTGGGCATGGGATCTCCAAAAATCCTTCCACTGTGCTTCTACTGCACAACGCAGCGTTATGGAAAACACTCAGCGCCCAAAACGCTGCAAACCCTGATTGTGGGCACACAGCCTAAAAAGCGTCAATGGATGAATGGATGTCAAATATATATAACGTCCCACCCCCGCCTGCATATTCTAAGCTGGCACCTTTAGTACCTTTCATGTGGCACTAAAGGGTGCCTAGCTTAGTATTTATCCAAAAAAAAAAACAATGAAAAAAATGGCGTGGGGTCCCCCCTATTTTTGATAGCCAGTCAGGGTAAAGCAGACAGCTGTAGCCTGCAAACCACAGCTGGCAGCTTCATCTTGGCTGGTGATCAATTTGGAGGGCTCCCCAGGCTTTTTTTTTTTATTGATAAATAAAGAATTAAAAAAAAATAACGTGGGGTCCCCCCAAATTAGATCACCAGCCAAGGTGAAGCTGACAGCTGCGGTCTGGTATTCTCAGGGTGGGAAGAGCCATGGTTATTGGACTCTTCCCAGCCTAAAAATAGCAGGCCGCAGCCACCCCAGAAGTGGCGCATCCATTAGATGCGCCAATCCTGGCGCTTCGCCCCAACTCATCCCGCGCCCTGGTGCGTTGGCAAATGGGGTAATAAATGGGGTTGATACCAGATGTGTAATGTCACCTGGCATCAAGCCCAGCAATTAGTGATGTCATGGCGTCTATCAGATACCAGACATAACTAATTGACAGTAAACAAAAGCAAAAAAAAATGACAAAAAACTTTTTATTAGAAAAAACACTCCCCAAATCATTCCCTTGTTCTCCAATTTAATCAAAAAATTTGAAAAAAATGGGTCCGCAGAAATCCATTTGGATGTCCCACGTCGCCTCTGGACCTTCTAGAATATGGGGGCACGTTCAGGGACCGTATCCCCCATTTTCTAGGAGGGCAGACCCTCCATTTGAGGAGAGTGGGTGCCAAAAATCTGCACCCACTCTCCCCGGGTCACAGCTGCAGAGTGCCGAGCAGCCAGCACAGCTCTCTGAACACAGTGCTACAGTGCTGGCTGTCAGCTGCTCTGCACATGTGACCGGCCAGCGTGCACTGTGAAGGAGGAGGGGGCCGCGGGGGATCAGCGCTGCGACCGGACAGGTAAGGGGGAATACCTGGGGGAATAGGGGGTGACCGGGCAGGGCCTGGGGGGCATTTTTCTGTCGCATGTCTCAAGGCACATGCGACAGAAATCATAGGAGCAGGGCGGCCGGTGCGCTACTGTGCGCGCGGCCATGTTGGATTTTCGGGAGGGGGGGTCGGGGGTCGGGGCGGGCACTTTGGCGACAACGGGGGCTTTCCAGGACTTTGCCAGGAAGTGAGGTCAACAGGAAACCTCTTGACCTCACTTCCAGGTAAATGCCTGCGTTCTGGCATGCCGACAAAGCCCGCGGACTGCAACAAAAAAGCAGCTCCCTGCGGTGTAGCTGCGTTCTGACCCGCATCATTGATTTAATGGGGGAGAGAACGCAGCCACACCGCACAAAAGAAGTGACATGCTGCTTCCGCACCGATTTTTGGCATCCAAAACGCTGCGTTTAGAAACGCAGCGTGTGCACTGATTTTTCGGCTTTCTCATACACTTTGCTGGGAAAGCTGAACGCATGCAATTTGCCACTGAAACGCTGCGGTTCTAAACGCAACAATTCCGCGGTAAAAAACGCAACGTGTGCACACAGCCTAACCCTCCTTTCAGCCTGCAGGGAAACAGCATTAACCCTGGAGTGGAGTTGCTTTCTATACATGGAGGGAGCACAACCGGGGCGAGACGTACCGGCCGTCATAAACAACCCCGGTCACAGTCTCACACCCCCCCCCTCAGTTCAAGCGTGCGGGGTTGAACTCCCGCCATCAAACACGGGCCGCGGGACAAGGCATCGGCGTTGCCCTGCAACCTACCGGCCCGGTGTTCAACCGTAAACCGGAAGTTCTGTAGAGAAAGGAACCACCGGGTAACCCGGGCATTCCGTTCCTTGGCGGACCTCATCCAGACCAGCGGAGAGTGATCAGTCACCAAGCGAAACTGCCGTCCCAGCAGGTAATAGCGTAGGGACTCCAAGGCCCACTTGATCGCCAGGCACTCATTCTCCACTACGCTATAATTCCGCTTGGGAGGGGTGAGCTTCCTACTTAAGAAGGTGACGGGGTGTTCCTCCCCCTGAACCACCTGAGACAGCACTGCCCCCACCTCAGAGGCGTCAGTCTGTACTACGAACTCCTTCCGGAAATCAGGGTTGACAAGAACGGGCTGTCCGCACAGGACCCCCTTCAGGGCCCGGAAGGAGTCCTCGGCCTGCGGAGTCCAGCGCACCATGACGGACTTCTTGCCTTTGAGAAGGTCCGTCAGGGGAGCCGATAGTCCCGCAAAATTTTTAACAAACCTCCTGTAGTACCCCACGATACCCAGGAAGGCCCTAACCTGCTTCGTGGTCAGGGGTCTAGGCCACTTCTGGATCGCCTCAACTTTTTTAATTTGGCGCTTAAGCACTCCTTGGCCTATTACGTAGCCCAAGTAGCGGGCTTCCGTGAGTCCCAACGCACATTTCTTGGGATTGGCTGTGAATCCGACTGTTCGGAGCGCGTTCACCACCGCTTGTACCTGTTCCAAGTGGGTCTGCCACTCGGAGCTGTAAATAATGATGTCATCCAGGTACGCTGATGCATACGCCTGGTGGGGTTCCAGCACCAAGTCCATCAACCTCTGGAACGTGGCCGGAGCGCCATGTAATCCGAAAGGCAAGACTACATAGTGGAAGAGACCCTCCGGCGTAACAAAAGCGGTTTTCTCCTTGGCGGACTCAGTCAGTGGCACCTGCCAGTACCCCTTGGTCAGGTCGAGCGTGGTGAAATATCGCGCCTGTCCCAGCCTATCAATCAGCTCATCCACCCGGGGCATGGGGTAGAGATCAAACTTGGATATTTCGTTCAATCTCCTAAAGTCATTGCAGAACCTTAAGGAGCCATCGGGTTTTGGGATTAGGACAATGGGACTAGCCCATTCACTCCGGGATTTTTCGATGACCCCCAGGCGTAGCATTGTTTTCACTTCCTCTGATATGGCTTGTCTTCGAGCCTCCGGCACCCGGTATGGCCTCAGGCGTACCTTCAGGTGAGGCTCGGTGACAATGTCATGTCGTATCAGACTGGTCCTACCAGGCAGTTTGGAGAAGACATCGGGGTTCTGCTGAACCAGCCTTCTGGCCTCTCGCCTCTGTTGCTTGGTGAGGGCTTCTCCAATCCTTACTTCCGGTTCGTCCTCCGGAGGTCGCTGGAGCCGGGTTTGAACGACCCGAAGAGGAGAGAGACGGGGGAAAATCAACCATCAGGCTTTCCCGTTCCCGCCAAGGTTTTAACAGGTTAACATGGTATATTTATTCAGGTTTCCGCCTACCGGGCTGTAATACCTTATAGTTGACCTCCCCGATTCTTTCCTTTATCTCGTAGGGGCCTTGCCACTGAGCCAGGAATTTACTCTCTGCCGTGGGGACCAACACCAACACCCGATCCCCGGGGTTAATGGTCTGCACGGTGGCTTGTCTATTGTACCGGCCGCTCTGCGCGGCCTGAGCCTCCTGTAAATGTTCCTTCACAATTGGCATGACCGCGCTTATACGGTTCTGCATTCCCAAAATGTGTTTAATCACACTTTTATGGGGGGTGGACTCCTGCTCCCATGTTTCCTTTGCCAGGTCCAACAATCCCCGGGGATGTCGCCCGTATAACAACTCAAAAGGCGAAAACCCCGTGGATGCCTGTGGCACCTCTCGGATGGCAAACATCAAATAGGGAAGCATCATATCCCAGTCTTTCCCGTCTTTGGAAATCACCCTTTTGAGCATAGTTTTCAGGGTTTTATTGAATCGCTCTACTAAACCATCCGTTTGAGGATGATACACAGACGTACGCAACTGCTTGATCTGGAGTAGCCGGCATAGCTCTTTGGTCACTTTAGACATGAATGGGGTCCCCTGATCCGTAAGGATCTCCTTGGGAAACCCCACCCGGCAGAACACAGCAAACAACTCCCGAGCTATAAGCTTCGCTGCAGTATGTCTGAGAGGTATCGCCTCTGGATACCGGGTGGCATAGTCAACGATCACTAGGATCTGTTGGTGCCCTCGAGCGGACTTTACGAGGGGCCCCACCAGATCCATCCCTATCCGTTCAAAAGGGACTTCTATAATGGGTAATGGTACCAACGGACTGCGAAAGTGGGCCAGGGGTGCGGTGAGCTGACACTCCGGGCAGGTTTCGCAGAACCGTTTTACCTCCCCAAAGACCCCGGGCCAATAGAACCTTTGCAATATTCGCTCCTGCGTTTTCTTGGCCCCTAGGTGGCCACTCATCAGGTGTTTATGAGCCAAGTCGAGGACCCGCCGGCGATACGGCTGGGGCACCACCAACTGCTCTACCACCACGCCCCGTATTTCAACTACCTGGTAGAGCAAGTCCTGCTTAAGAGCGAAATGGGGGTACCTTACCTGAGCACCGGGCACTTGTGCCACCCCATCAACCACTGTCACCCGACTCCGGGCATGTATTAACGTAGGATCCTGGAGTTGGGCTGTCCCAAACGTATCCGGGGACGCCTCCAACTCCGGGATTGGCTCGACCATCTCAGCCTCTCCTGCCAATACCTCTAGGGGTGACCTATCGGGTTCACCTTCTGTCCCTATCATGGGGACCCCTACGGCAGGCGTCCCGGATTCGGGATTGTCGGGCTCAGGACCCGGACTGTCCATTACCTGAGGGGACTTAGAAGGCCCCTTCCATAGAGTCCAGAAATATGGCAGATCCCTTCCTATGATCATGTTATAGGGAAAAGTGTTCATAAGTCCCACCTCGTGTTGCACCTGACCGCAGGGTGCTGTGATGGTGACAACCCCCGTGGGATAGTCTCGGCGGTCCCCATGTATGCAAACCACCCCCACTGTACGTCCTGTGGCCTTTATGTCAGCCATTAGGGTTGATCGCACAAGGGTCACTAAGCTTCCGGAGTCCAACAAGCCTGTAACCGGACATCCATTCACCTGTATTTGGCACAAGTGGGGCTCAGTCTCCAGGGAGACAAGGTCCGCGGTACACACCGCCTGAGCATACATTGAACCCCGCCGGGTCACCCCACAGTCCATGGGCTCCGTGGTGAGTGGACACTGGGCTTCCATATGTCCCACCCGCTGGCACCGCCAACACCTAATAGGGAAGGAAACCCCTTTGACGAGTTGTCGTTTAGGGTACATAGCCTTCCGGACCTCAGGGATGGCGGGCACGGCCTCAGACGGGACGGTAGCGGACTCCCGCACCGGTGTCAGCGGTGGGTCCTTGGCCCAAGACTTGGAGGGGCCTGACCGACGGGCGGCACGCAATGTCTCAGTGTCCCGTATCAAGTCCTGCATAGCCACATGCCGCTCCACCAGGCACACTAATTGGTCCAGGGTACTTGGGTCGCCCTGTCCTACCCACCGTTGAATGGCGACGGGTAAAGTGCGCACAAAGCGATCAACCACTACCCTCTCCACCATTTGCGCAGGGCTCAGAGTGTCAGGCTGTAACCACTTCTTTACCAGATGCAACAAGTCATAGGCCTGGGAGCGTACGGGCTTGGCTTCCTCATAGAACCACTGATTTACCCGCTGAGCCCGTACATAAGTATTCACCCCCAATCGAGCAAGAATTTCGGCTTTCAGGGTCTCATATTCTATGGCGTCCTCGGTACAGAGGTCCAGGTACGCTTTTTGGGGCTCCCCCGTCAGATAGGGCGACAATACCTCAGCCCACTGGGAGGGTCGGCAGCTTCTCCCGCTCGGCCACCCGCTCAAACACAGCCAGGAACGCTTCCACATCATCCCCCGGGGTCATCTTTTGCAACACTTGTCTCACCGCCTTCCGGACGCTGCCGTCATCACCCGGTCCCGGGGTTGTTGCTGCCGGTCCGGCACGGATCGACTTGGACAGGAGGATCATCTGTTCTTGGTGCCTTTGTTCCTGCAATTGCAAGGAGTGCTGGTGCTGTTGCTGCTGACGATCCAACGACCGGAGCAGGTGTGCATTGGTCTGTTGTTGCTGTGCATTAGCCTGAGCCAGCTGCTTTAGTATGTCCTCCATGGCGTCGCCGGGTTTGGGCTGTAGTGTAGCCGCTCGAATCCAGGATATGCGCTACTGGGTCACCAGGGATGGATGCTACACCTCACCGGGCTGGCATGCCCACGTTCTCCACCATCTGTGAGGTAGCGTGGTCGGCTGCGCGGCAGAAGACACGGGATCCAGGCACCAATGGTCACAGCACACGGTTTATTGCACAAACAAAGTCCAAAACAGCACACAACACGTGTTCCGGAATGTCCTCCTCCTGGACCAACAAGCCAGGTTCCAGAAATGGCTCACATGTGTTTCTTTGGCAGAAACTCAGGGAGTTGTGTTCACTCCCTCACACTAGGGGCCCACGCCCATGTTCCTGTTTCCTTTTAACCCTCCTTTCAGCCTGCAGGGAAACAGCATTAAGTGGAGTTGCTTTCTATACATGGAGGGAGCACAACCGGGGCGAGACGTACCGGCCGTCATAGACAACCCCGGTCACAGTCTCACTATATATATATATATATCTCTATCTATCTATCTATCTATACTGTATATATATATATTTATATATATATATATATATATATATATATATATATATATATATATATATATATATATATATATATATATACATATATATCCCCACCCAGACTTTGATAGGACAAATAAAAACAGAACAATTGAAAACACCTGAATAGGATAAAGCCCAGAAAACAAAATAATGGTACTAGGAGCCAACAACATTAGGCCCAATAAGAAATAGGACAGGGGAACTGACCATGAAACAAGTGCTCATCAGATCAAATCCCAAAAGTGACCCATGACAACATGTTGCCAATCAGCTGACAATTAAGCAAAATTATCTTTTTTGGGGAAGTTAACTTTTGGTTTGTACAAAAGATGCTTCTGCTCAGCAGCACACCATTCTGTGTAAACGGAACTCATGCATCCAAGAACAATTGCAGCTCGTGTGTTCTAAGAGATCTATTACCAGCAATTGAACAGGGAGGCTTCCTATCTAAACAGGCCATTAAACCAGCAAACAAGTAGCTTATTAGTGGTCATTTAGTGCCACCGGAAGGCTGGTATAAATGGACCATTAGCGTGGATTCTTCATTGTTCCAAGTCAACTAGTGTTTGCTACAAAGATTAAAAAGTAAGCTTATAAAAGGGTGCCCCACTGCTCAGATCCCAAGTAATTACCTGTAATTCCGCAAAGATTCATCCAGGAAGAAAAAGAATAAATGTTTGCACTGGTTCAGTCACATTTGTGACATAATGCAGATGATAATTTACATGACTGATACATGTGTCCAATTGAGTGCAATGAAAGGACAAGTTTTCATTGTACTTTGTATATTTGCTACTCTTCTCTACTGAAGGGGATGATTCATTATCTGTTTTTAAAGGGGTTCTCTGGTCATAGGATTTTAATAGTCCACAGCGTCACACAACCAGCTCTACCCTCACCTACTGTATCCTCACCCATCCCCTGTAAACTGTGAGCCCTCATTGGCAGGGTCCTCTCTCCTCCTGTACCAGCCTGTGCCTTGAAATGTTCACGATTATTGTACTTGTCTATGTATGCCCCTTTTTCACATGTAAAGTGCCATGGAATAAATGGCATTATAATAATATATAATAATAGTCCACCATATAGATCATCAGTATCAGTTCTGGGGTAGTCCAACATTCAGCACCTTCACTGATCAGCTGCTATTGGCTCCAGCAAATGTTTTGATCAAGACGCCACTGAAAAAGAGAACAGCTGATAGGTAGTGGTGTCGGGTGTTTTTCTTCCACCAAATGACCCCCTTAACCTTTGACATTCCCTTTAAGGCCACCAAAGATAATCAGGTCTCCCGCTATGACCTACACAGCTTCATACAATCGTAATATTCTGACGCTCTGGCAAAACCAGGTAGTCACACAGTTTTAGGCCCCAGCACAACACCTCTCCCACACAGGGTTAAAGCAGCCGACCTGAAATCCTAGTCACCCCCTCAGGGTAGGACAGACACACCAGTGGGCGGGACCAGGCGGATGGAGAACGCCCACCTAGGATCTGGAGAACCCGGGGCGGGAAAGCAGTGAGTTGAAGCAGAGTTCAAGTTGAGTGAAGGTGGAGCTCAGGCAGTCAAGGTCTGAAGTTCAAGCTGACAGGCGTCGGGATTGGAGCCCCGGCGTGCTGTCTAGGTGGCAGACGGTGACCAGTGGCAGGAGGAGACAGGAAGACGGCTGCCAGAGATCCAAGGTGTACCGCGGCAGGGTTGTAGCTCGCCGGTACCGACACCGGAGAACCGACCCACAAACCATGCACACAAGGGGGTACTTGGACCCTGAAGGCAGGATCGGCACCAATGGCCTAGCTAATTAACCAATTGAGGGCAGGATTATAGGTCCTGTCCCAACCTAAGTCCCGAAAAGTAGACAACCACCCACAGAGAGGGATAGGGCATCCGCCAGGGCCCGGTAGATCCCACGGGTCAGCGTCAGACAGGCACAGCTGCCAACCAAAGGACCGGGAGCGGACTCCCATGTTACACACCGGGAAGTCCATCACAGAAAAATACAGAGTACTTAGGAAAGAGTCATTAATCACAAGCCCGGGTGTGGGACCAGATACACCCGTCTGTGGAGGCCGGCCACCATCACCTTGGTTTACCAAAAGAACTGTGTGTTTATTGACTCCACACATCAGTGCAACCTCATCCAGCACCAGGACAACCGAACTGTAAGTGTGTTGAGCACTGCAACCCTACTGTAACGCCTGCCTGGATCAACAGACTCAGGGGGGATGTAATGGACAGACTAGAGGGAAGCCACTCACCAAGCAGGACCCCCAGAACCCTCAAACCCTTTAACCCCTATACAGGGATTTGGAATTACACAGGACCCTGGAGATCACTACCTGTGGAAGGCTGCAGTCCGTTGAGAGTAGTCGTCAGGCAGGGTCAAACCAGGAATTCTGGAACAGGGACAGAATTGGCAGACAAGGACGTAATCAGAAAACGGAGCAGAGGTCAAATCTGGATCGGGCAGCGAGGTACAAAAACAGCAGGCAGAAGGGTAGTCAGAAAACACGCAGAAGTCAGCACACAGGAATCACAAAACAGAATAGGGCGGACAAGGAGCCAGGAAATCAGAACTATCTCTGGCAGTGGTCATGTGACAGGAGGGGGAATAAGAAGGGTGTGGTGTCTTCCCATTGGCTGTAGCTGAACGGTGGCAACTACAGCTGGAAGACACATGCCACCCAGAGTCAGCCAGCGGTACTGCAGATCCCAAGATAACCCAGCCCAGTGGATGATCGGAGCCTGCGCCCACCGGTGCCACTGGCATTGACTCCTCTCCCATCACCAGCACCATCCACGGCAGGAACACGGTGTCACCTGGCGATCGGAGCAGAAGTCGCTGGAGCAGACTCCGGCGGTGACGTAACACCTGCACAACACTGGGCCCCGGGGCATCCACCCCTACCCACGGAGGGGTTACCATCCAGCTGCCATCACATCTTCCCCGGGCATCCCATAACAGCAGCGGTGGTGCCACATCTCACCATACACCGTGGGTGACATCACAGACAGTTTACAGCAAATCCCGTACAATTACGTCCCCTTTTTATTCGAAGTGTCCGCGCGATCCCCGGGTCTGGTAGAGTCCCTCGAGCCATACCGCAGATCCGGATCCGAGCAGCACTGGCTGCTGGCACGGGGGCGGCACAATATTGCTCCACTTATAGAACCCTAAACTCTTTAAAAGAGCTGTCCACTTTTTGGAACAATTTTTTCTTACTTGAATACATGTACTTAGGACTAAAAATCATTTTTGCAATTGAGTTTAATTAAAAATGATGCGCCCTTTGATTTTTAAAACATGTAGTGCTGGCTGCAGAATGGGTTAACTAAGAATCCATCAGTCAGCCCACTATGATGGTCTGATGGGGAGTTTGTAACTCTTATGTGACTTTTTTTCTGAGCTCTTCACAGATGATTTACGACCACAGACCACATCAAAGTTGAACTTGCAGGAAAACAAAAAGCCAGTAAGAGCCAAATGGTGCAAAATGTTTAATGAAACACAATCGTAAATATTATTTTAGACCCACAGATGTGCATTTAGGTAAAAAAAAAAAAGTTCCAAAAGGTGGATAACCCCTTTAAAGGGAACATTTTACCAGGTTTTTCCATTTTGAGCTACGGCCACCACCAGTGACCTCTTATACACAGCATTTCACAATATTGTATGTAAGAGCCCAGGCCGCTCTGTAGAACATAAAAAACACCTTCATAATACTCACCTAGGGGGGCAGTCCGGTCCGATGGGTGTCGCTGCTCTTGGTCCAGTGCCTCCTCTTTTCTTCCGATCACTGTCCTCCTGCCCAGCCCCGTGTGCATGATGCATCCTGCGTCATTCATAGACAGGGCTCCATTGTGCTCCTGCGCACACGCACTTTGATCTGCCCTGCTGAGGGCAGAGCAAAGTACTGTAATGCGCAGGAGCACAAAAAGGTCAAAGTCCACGCACACATGCACACTGCAGTACTTTGATCAGATCAAAGTGCGCATGCGCAGTAGCACAATGGAGGCCTCTATGTGAATGATGCAGGATGCATCATGCACATGGTGCTGGGCAGGAGGACGTTGATTGCAAGAAGAGAGGAGGCGCCGGACCAAGAGCAGCAACACCCATTGGACTGGACCACCCCCTAGGTGAGTATTATGAAGGTGTTTTTACGTTCTACAGAACGGCCTGGGCTCTTATATACAGTATTCTGGAATGATTTATATAAGGGCTCACTGGTGGTGGCCGCAGGTTATAAGGGAAAAACCTGGTGACAAATTCCCTTTGACCCCTGATTATTTGTTTACCCAATAAATCAGATTGAATTTAAAAAAAAAATGTAAAAAATTGTAACTTGTTTGAACCAATCTTATTAAAAGTGGGGAGGAGGTGATAAAACAATTAGTGAGATTAATTCTCCAGGCAAAATAGGAAATAAATAATATTTATTTATTTATATAGCACTATTAATTCCACAGCGCTTTCCATACATTGGCAACACTGTCTCCATTGGAGCTCACAATCTAAATTCCCTATCAGTATGTCTTTGGAGTGTGGGAGAAAACCGGAGAATCCGGAGAAAACACACACAATCATGGGGAGAATATACAAACTCCTTGCACATGTTGTCCTTGGTGGGATTTGAACCCGGACCCCAGCGCTGCAAGGCTGCAGTGCTAACCACTGAGCCACCGTGCCTCCACAAACATTTGCTCCAGCACAAGAATAAAGAAATTTACTGCAATTATAAACATCATTGATTTGATATAACAGTGCATTAAAAAAGTAAGAGTAACAAGTCAGGTATAAACACCAAGTAATACTTAGCTGTTATTGAACCTTTTTGTTGCTGATGATTTAATCATCCAAATTCATTGACCTATTTAAAAATCATTAGAAAGTTCTTCCTAAGAACAAGCCATTTCCCTGCACCTTTAAAAGAGGAGAGCTACCCGGACTATGGATCTTTAATGTTAAAAAAAAAAGCTGAAAGAAAAGATAAAAGACAGCCTAGAGTATGAACATCAAAGAGTTGTTAATGACGAGAAATACCATTAGGCTTTTCAAGCCTTTTGTTTTAACCCCCCTTCCTCCTTGCACCTGCAAAGTGTTACGAGGCTTTGTTCACAAATTTGAATCTTTTCTGTTAACATCAACAGCAAATGACGGCAAGGAAAAAAAATGTAAAAATCTACCTTCTCAGCTCTATTCTGTGCTAAAAATAAGATATTGACTCTGCACCGTCGCTCCCTAAAGGTATACACTATAGAGTCAGCAGCAGATCCAGCTCTGAATTCTGTTGATTGCAAATGAGCTAGGCTTGAAAGGAAGGGATATCTTTTGTTACTAGAGAAAAAGAAGGTAATCAGCAACTATGAAAGACTCACATAAGAAGCTCAGGCTCTGGCAGGAGTAAGAAAGAAAAAAAAAACCGCCTGGCGAAATCAGAGCGTGAAATTCAGATTAGTCCTCCGCAGGCTCTGATAGGAAGGGGGTAGCTGAAGACTTGGCACGGCCGAAAGGTATAACCTATATCATGTGGGTCTTCGAAAATATTGTAAAACAGACGGAGGGACCAGCTGCCTTTTTCATTCTTTTAATAAAGTCTTAGGTGGTAGCTGTATGAAAAAATTGAAGGACTTTACATATCACGCCGAAGGGGATAAGAAAATCTTGCTTAAATTAATTTTTGGGTAAATAGTTAATACTACAAATAAATAAACCTAATAATCACGTAAATGTTTGTATCAGGGGTGACCGTCGACTCTGCTCTCTCCTTCAAGCCACACATCCAAACCCTCTTCACCTCCTGCCACCTCCAACTCAAAAATAGTTCCCAGATTTGTACATTCCTTTCCCATGAAGCTGCAAGAACACTATTGCATGCCCTTATTGTCTCCTGCCTGGACTACTGCAACCCCCTGCTCTGTGGCCTTCCATCAAACAGTCTCGCACCCCTTCAATCCATTCTAAACTATGCTGCCCGTCTAATCCACCTGTCCCCCCGCTACTCCCCGACTTCTCCTCTCTGTCAATCCCTTTACTGGCTTCCCATTGCCCAACGACTCCAGTTCAAAACCCTAACCATCCATCCACAACCTGTCTTCTTCATACATCTGTGCCCTAGTCTTCCAGTACTTACCTGCACGTAACCTCCGATCCTCACAAGATCTCCTTCTCTACTCCCCTCTCATCTCCTCTTCTCACAATCGCATACATGATTTCTCCTGTGCCTCTCCCATACTCTGAAACTTTCTGCCACAACATATCAGACTCTTGCCCACCATGGAAACCTTCAAAATCAACCCCTCTTATGCCATGCCTACAAACTGCAGTAACCCTCAGTGTCCTCCATAGCACCACACAACCATCTCCACCCTCTCCTACTGTATCCTCACCATCCCCTGTGACCCCTCGCGGGCAGGGTCCTCTCTCCTCCTGTACCTGTCTGTGTCTTGTATTGTTTGATTATTGTACTTGTCCCTATTATGTATACTCCTTTTCACATGTAAAGCGCCATGAAATAAATGGCGCTATAATAATAAATAATAATATCGGCTTAACTTTTACTACAATTTTCTGATGACTGGCTCATGCAGTCTTTATTTATCCCCCATTTCTTCAAGATGCCTGGACCATCGTTGTAAATAAGCACTTGCACCTTGTGTCACCCCAACCTCACCCCATTGTAGATGGTAAGCTCTTACGAGCAGGGTTGTCTTTATTTTTGCTTTAATTATTGTATCTTCTATAACTGTTACATATGATTGTTTTTATATGAACCTCTAAACTGTAGAGCGCTTCGGAATATGTTGGCGCTATAAAAATAAAGATTTCTTTAGCAGACAGACTACAGACTGCTGCTTATGTAGTCTGTACTCAGTGAAAAGAACACATAATACTGCCGCAAAGATTCCCAAATCTTCCGTTCTGAAACCCGCTACTCTTACACCGGCTAAATTAGCAAGTCTGTCAATGGATGGCTCTCCAACGCTGTGATGATATCCGTCAGGTTATTCTTACAACAGCCCATCGGAGTTTGGATCTTAGCTGTATCACCGAACAGATTTATAAAACGTAGCCTATATATTTCTGTGGCTTCAATCTCTGCACCATGGTGTGCCAAATTTTCGAAGAGAAAAATTTCAGACTGTGTCCTTGCATGACATAACCCATGACTGTAGAATAGAATACAGTGCCTCATAGCGGGATCATGCCATGGCACATGGGGTCATGCACCCAGCGATACAGCACTTGAAGGAATCTAGTGTGTAGGAGACCATTGTTATAAGAAAAGTTGACAAATTAACAATATAAGAAGAATAGTGATGAGACAGCATTACCATGCTCAAGTGCTCGGTACTCGAAGCGAACAGTTTGGACGCTCGGACGGGATCGACTCAAGTACCAAGTACCAGTATAATGGAAGTCCATGGGGAGCTCGAGCATTTTTTTGGCAAGATCTTCCAGCAAAATGCTCGAGTTTCCCATTGACTTCCATAATGCTTGGAACTCGAGTCAAGTCCACTGAGAACGTCTGATCTGCTCATTACGAGTACCGAGCACCTGAGCATGACAGTGCTTGCTCATCACTAAAGAAAATATCAGATGATGGCCGAATGTGCCACCGGTTCAGCCACACAGGTGACTAGCCGGGAAGTGAACCTGTTTTAATTATTTTTATCTTCCTATATGATATGTTTCCTCCTCTTTCCGAGTAGATTGTCAGACGAAGTAGAACACTGGGAGGGTGGACCTTTGGAATCTGATTGTGCTGAATGGATGTTTTCACCTGTTAAATAATTTTGTGCTTTTATTTAGAGCTTGTCTTAACTGGGTATAATGCTAACAACCTATAGTACGGAAGTCAGAAGCTCTAATAGTGAGATACTGGATGCACTTTTGTGTATGAGTATTTTTCTTCTTTACAGGCAAAATGTACATATATTCTTCTTCTTTACAGGCAAAATGTATTGGTGTAAATAGACATTTGTATATATCAGTACTTTATGGATTAAAAAAAAAATTAAAGTTAAAGATTTTGTTTCCCAGAAAGCTAGTAAAATATAACAAGCAAGAACTACAATAATCATGTTTTTATAATACACATTTAAAAAAAAATGAATCATACTGGTAATAATAATGCTGTTGACATATTTAAAATCCCTGTAGTTTTAACAGTATGTACAATATACTGGACATGTGCAGTGATCAGTATATGGCATAGATAAAAAAATGTATAATAAGGTTTTATTTTCCTGGCATAATAAAAGTTACTTTAAATGCAATACTTAATAAGTATATGATAAAAAAGTGATTGACAGGGATTTTTTTTTTTTTTAAAGAAATATAATTACCGCTAAAAGGACAAATCAACTCTAAAGGCTGCTTTACACGCAACTATATCGCTAACGATATATCGCTGGGGTCATGGAATTCGTGACGCACATCCGGCCTCGTTAGCGACGTCGTTGCGTGTGACACCTACAAGCGACCGCTAACGATCGCAAAAAAGTGAAAAATCGTTGAACGTTGACACATCTGTTCATTTCCCAAATATCGTTGCTCATTGTGAACACAGGTTGTTGGTCGTTCCTGAGGCAGCACACATCGCTACGTGTGACACCCCGGGAACGACGAACAACAGCGTACCTGCGTCCTCCGGCAACGAGATGGGAGTGACGTTCTTGTGGCTGTTCTCCGCCCCTCCGCTTCTATTGGTGGCCTGCTGTGTGGCGTCGCTGTAACGCCGCACGAACCTCCCCCTTTAAAAAGAGGTTGTTCGCCGGCGTCAGCGGCGTCGTTAGGAAGGTAAGTTCGTGTGACGCGTACCAGCGATATTGTTCGCCATGGGCAGCAATTTGCACGTGACGCACAAACGACGGGGGCGGGTGCGATCGCTAGCGATGTCGCAGCATGTAAAGCGACCTTTACTATTTAAAATATGTTCCACCATGGTTTAAAATAAAAGACTTGGTTGCTGTTGATTGAACTATGCATTTGTAAAATATCAGAGCCATAATTAAGATCATTGTAGATATGAGAACTTTAGAAGGATATGTAGTAAATTGATGTTTGTGAGAGCCCAAAGACTAAAGGAGTTGTCCCCTACATTTAAATTGATGGCCTATTCTTAAGATAGGTTATCAATGTCTGATCGGCCAAGGTCCGACACTCGGCACCCCCGCCGATCAGTTGCTCTCGGTCCCGGCGGTGGCAACAGGCATGCTCAGTTGTCGAGCTGCTTCGTCTTCTGATTGTGACCTGCACATCCGTCTGCTATTACTTAGAATAGGAGATGGATGTACAGTACCTGGCCACGGCCGCTATGAGAAGACGGAGCAGCTCCGGAACTGAGCATTTCCAGCTGTCTGCCATCGTCGCTGGAACCAAAAGCCGCTGATCATCGAGGGTTTGGGGTGTTGGACCCAGGGGGATCAGACATTGATGACTTAAGCGGGCTTTACACGCTACAACAAATCTAACAATGTGTCGGCGGGGTCACATCGTAAGTGACGCACATCCGGCATCATTAGTGTTTTTGTAGAGTGTGACAGCTACGTGCGATTGCGATTGAACATAAAACCGTTCATCGCATACACGTCATTAATTTCCTAAAAATAGCATGCACGTCGGGTTGTTGAATGTTCCCGAGGTACCACACATCGCAGTGTGTGACAACCCGGGAACGATGAACAGATCTTACCTGCGTCCCGCGGCTCCCGCCGCCAATGCGGAAGGAAGGAGGTGGGCGGGATGTTTATGTCCCGCTCAACTCCGCCCCTCCACTTCTATTGGCCGGCTGCCGCGTGACGTCGCTGTGACGCCGTACGTCCCTCCCACTCCAGGAAGTGAATGTTCGCCGCCCACATTGAGGCCGTATGGACGAGTAAGTACGTGTGACGGCAAATAATCGTTTGTGTGACACGGTCAACAAATTGAACGTGCCGCACATACGATGGGGGCGTGTCACATCGCATATGATATCGTATGCAGAATTGAAAGGTGTAGAGCAGGCTTTATTCTAAGGATAGGCCATCAATGTAAAAATATTGGACAACTTCTTTAATACTTATCCAAACATTCCATGTATGAACATTTTGGATCTATCCAAAATGTGCCCTGCATGAAGGGAATCATCAAATGATGTTGGAAAAATACTTCTAGAATAATTTCTCCAGTGGCAGACGACCTATTTGCTGCTGAACTTTACACCCTTTTTAGAATATTTACTAACAACCACTATATCACTGACATGACGTGCAGCACTGTGCATTCATTCACATAGGATCCTACCCTTCCTTGGGCTCAGACCCTCATTTATATACAAGCACTATGAGTGATTCCTCCAACATTCTGGAAAACAGTCCGGTCCTGCCTCTATGGGCGGCTTAGTGACAACACATGGTTTTAGAAAAGAGCAAACAACTTTAACCCTTTTTTTTTCTTTTTTTTGCAAACTGGGAGGAACATACATGAGTCTTTAGAAAGCCTGTCAATCACAATTAGTCAATTGAAGGAAGATGAAAGATGAGTAGCGAAGCCCAGGGGCTGGAGGTGGTGTTACAGGGGTTACAGGAAGGAAACAGTCAGTTAAGGTGAACAGGGACGTAATGCCCGGGGAAACGCAATAGATAATAACTACAAGACCTGAATGGGGATTTAATAGGACTCATTTGCTTGTCACTCCCATTCTGTCTTACTTTGTTGCAGGAGAAATGTTCGGCTGGCGTCTTTTATGGAAGTTTCCTCATGTTTCTTGATCATTTACTGGAATAATAAAAGCACTAATGATACTAAAATAAAGTTACAACTGAACAATATAAGCAAAAGTAAGACTTATTTAACAATAATCCAATACATATCCCTATAAAAACATTCTTTATTGAAATACACATAAAATCGCCTGGGTAAACAGATAAGTACTTACTTATCTGTTTACCCAGGCAATTTTATGTGTATTTCAATAAACAATGTTTTTATAGGGATACAGTGTTGGCCAAAAGTATTGGCACCCCTGTAATTCTGTCAGATAATACTCAGTTTCTTCTTGAAAATGATTCAATCACAAATTCTTTGGTATTATTATCTTCATTTAATTTATCTTCAATAAAAAAAATAAAAAAAATTGTCATAAAGCCAAATTGGATATAATTCCACACCAAACATAAAAAAGGGGGTGGACAAAAGTATTGGCACTGTTTGAAAAATCATGTGATGCTTCTCTAATTTGTGTAATTAACAGCACCTGTAACTTACCTGTGGCACCTAACAGGTGTTGGCAATAACTAAATCCCACTTGCAGCCAGCTGACATGGATTAAAGTTGACTCAACCTCTGTCCTGTGTCCTTGTGTGCACCATATTGAGCATGGAGAAAAGAAAGATGACCAAAGAACTGTCTGAGGACTTGAGAATCCAAATTGTGAGGAAGCATGAGCAATCTCAAGGCTACAAGTCCATCTCCAAAGACCTGAAAGCTCCTGTGTCTACGGTGCGCAGTGTCATCAAGAAGTTTTAAGCCCATGGCACTGTGGCTAACCTCCCTAGATGTGGAAGGAAAAGAAAAATTGACGAGAGATTTCAACACAAGATTGTGCGGATGGTGGATAAAGAACCTCGACTAACATCCAAACAAGTTCAAGCTGCCCTGCAGTCCAAGGGTACAACAGTGTCAACCCGTACTATCCGTCGGCGTCTGAATGAAAAGGGACTGTATGGTAGGATACCCAGGAAGACCCCACTTCTTTTCCCGAGACATAAAAAAGCCTGGTTGGAGTTTGCCAAAACTTACCTGAGAAAGCCTTAAACGTTTTGGAAGAATGTTCTCTGGTCAGATGAGACAAAAGTAGAGCTTTTTGGGAAAAGCCATCAACATAGAGTTTCCAGGAAAAAAAAAAGAGGCATTCAAAGAAAAGAACACGGTCCCTATAGTCAAACATGGCGGAGGTTCCCTGATGTTTTGGGGTTGCTTTGCTGCCTCTGGCACTGGACTGCTGGACGGTGTGCATGGCATTATGAAGTCTGAGGACTACCAACAAATTTTGCAGCATAATGTAGGGCCCAGTGTGAGAATGCTGGGTCTTCCTCAGAGGTCATGTGTCTTCCAGCAGGACAATGACCCAAAACACACTTCAAAAAGCACTAGAAAATGGTTTGAGAGAAAGCACTGGAGACTACTAAAGTGGCCAGCAATGAGTACAGACCTGAATCCCATAGAACACCTGTGGAGAGATCTCAGAATGGCAGTTTGGAGAAGACACCCTTCAAATCTCAGGGACCTGGAGCAGTTTGCCAAAGAAGAAGGGTCTAAAATTCCAGGAGAGCATTGTAAGAAACTCATTGATGGTCACCGGAAGCGGTTGTTCGCAGTTATTTTGGCTGAAGGTTGTGCAACCAAGTTTTAGGCTAAGGGTGCCAATACTTTTGTCTGGCCCATTTTTGGAGTTTTGTGTGAAATGATCAATGATTTGATTTTTGTTTCATTCTCTTTTGGGTTTTTTCATTGCAAGCAAAATAAATGAAGTTAATAATACCAAAGAATTTGTGATTGCAATCATTCTCAGGAAGAAACGGAGTATTATCTGACAGAATTGCAGGGGTGCCAATACTTTTGGTCAGCACTGTATGTATTGGATTATTGTTAAATTGGTTTGAGACTATTCCAGATTTATTGTTTTTTGTGAACCAAAAGTAGGACATAACATAAAAACTGTTACTCTGCACAAAACATCCACCATGGATTGTGGCGTTTCTTGAAACTAAGGTAGAATATTTAATAGCGAGAACCAATTAGGAAAATTCTCTTTTATACTTTTCTATGGCTGATTCAGCATATCTGATAATCTGAAACCTATTAGATCCCCTTTGAGGATAATTAATTATACTTACACTGCCTACTTTTACATACAGAACCAGAGAGAGAAAGGTCATGTAATTTTTCGATACACTTTCTGATTCAATTCTCTACGACTCTGCTGATTCTTCCCCAGTCTACACAGCAAAGCTGAAATGACACCTGCAGAAAACGAGAAATATCATCCTATTCGTCTTGCTCCTTTCCACTGACAACAGAAACCTACTGTCAATTATCTACAGTAGATTGTCAACTATTAATTGGATTTGGCCAATGCTCATCTATTCTGTATGATAAACTTTATCAGAAAAGTCTAATATTAGACCAACCATGAGAAAATATTCAGACCCAAGCACTTTAGTCTTTGACATTAGATATTATAATTAAGCATTATTTATGGTATGTTGTGATGTTCTGTGGCTTGTTAATTAGGTAACCAATGTGGAGCACACCCACTTGTTATATTGTAGATATTTGGTTCTTGCCAGATTATATTTGTCAATCTGTCAAGTACTGAAATAACTATTTTAGTACAAGCTGTTTTGCAAGAGATACTCTGTAATGTCATATGAGATCTCTAGATATTCAGGCAGTATAATGCTTAAAGGGAATCTGTCATCATGTTTTTGTCACCTAATCTGAGAGCAGCATAATGTAGGGGCAGAGACCCTGATTCCAGCGATGTTTCACTTACTTTGCTGCTTAGTGTAGTTTTGATAAAATTACCGTTTAATCAGCAGGAGATTATCATTACAGGACTACTTGGCATGCTGCAGGTAGTCCAGCATATTCATGAGCTCTGTATAACTGCTAGATCTGCAGGAGAGAATACATTGATTTTATCAAAATGACAGCAAACAGCTCAGTAAGTGACACATCGCTAGAATCAGGGTCTCTGTCTCTACATTATGGTGCTCTAGATGGGGAGCAAAAACCTGGTGACAGATTCCCATTAAAGCTTTGACCTGCCATGCTTATGAAATCAGAAGTTCTTTAAGCTGGCCATATCATTAGGTAGGCCTACCCATGTCACATAGACATGCACGCTCAGTCGAGTGTGCATGTATTCTTAATGGGGAGCTGGGCACCTCTATTGGTGGATTATCTTCCTTGGGAATTAAATCCAACAGATAAATCCTTCTTTCCTACAACATTTTTGCTGAAAGTCACATCCATACACAGTAGACATTTGTCTCATGATAATCTGATGTGTAAGGGTAACTTAAGGCTTGGTTCACATTAGGTTTCTTCTCTCCAGAGATGACTCCTTTAAGTGTTTTGTCTGAAACCTAATATGAACCCAGAAACCTAATGTGAATCCAGCCTTACACATATTTGCCAACCCTCCACTCTACTCAGAGTAGAAATAGTGAAGCAAGAAGGTCTTTTTTAAAGAGGTGTTCTAAAGTTGTATCTTCAGGAGATAACTGCTCCCCACCTCCAGCTTCCTGCTATCAAGCTACCACTAGGGGGCGCAGAGACTCAAGTAGGAAAAGAACTCCTGAGTGTAGTTAGACAGAAGCCCACTAGATGTCACTAACAAGAGCAGGGATAGTCGGTCAGTCAGGGTCTAAGCCAGGATGTCACGTCAGTACTGAGGAGAAAACTATACAAAGTCTAAGAACGGAGCCGAGATCGGATACCGGGAGAGCAAGTAAGCACAAGGGAGAGAGTGGGGAACACAGGACACCGGAGGACAGGGAGGTATGGAGGAAAGGTCGGGTAGGAGGGACGGAGGTACGGACGGGCAGGAGGAAAGGAGATAAGGATAGGCCGGGAAAACGGAGGTCAGGTCGAGGGGACGGAGGTCAGGTCAGGCAAGGGTTTTGAAGTCAGGTCAGGTAAGGGGAGTGGAGGTCAAGCCAAACAGTACCAGGTAGGAGGACAAGAATCAGAGAACGTCTCACAGGAACGGAGCACACTAGCAGCGTCCCGGAGGCAGCAGCACCAAGATATGGCGGTGTGACCCCCAAAACGAGGCCAGAACAAATAGGCCCCTCCCAGAGGCAGGCTACATGCACCGGCTCAGGAACAGCAGTGCTGTGCATGAATCATGACACCTGCGTTACAGAGGGCATTGTGCTCATGAAGATTGACAGTTCTGACCAGTGGCATGGCCACGGTGCTGGTCCAACATGTGCCCTTTCCTAGGCTGCAGGCAGAGTGAGGCATGCGATCTGGCTGTCTCCACAGTGGCACATGCAGTCTGTACAGCGCCATGCGTGCCTCAACTAGGTATCAGCAAATTGGGACTGCAGATTGGCCATAGTCCTAGACAGTGAGCTGTACACCACCAAATTAGAAATCCATTAATTTTTTTTTAAATCAGAGAGGATTTTTAAAGCTAATCTGTCAGCAGTTTTTTGCTATTTAATAATGTAAGGGCAGAGAGCCTAATTCCAATGATGTGTCACTTATTAGGCTCTATGCTATAGTTTCAATACAATCAGTGTTTTAATAGCAGGAGATTATCACTCCTGGACCATGTCACGTGCAGGCCAAGCCAGATAATCTGTGTAACTCCTAACCCTACCATTGATTGGCAGCTTGTTGACAATGTACATAGGAAGCTACGGGTGTGAGCAAGGGTATGCAAACCTCAGCATTCAGAGCACAACTATAACTACAGTTGAGAAAACAGGGATTTTAGCAGCATTGTACCAAGCAACCCAGTAAGTGATACATCACTGAAATCAGGCTGTCTGCCCCTACATCATCCAGCTGTCATATTTCATAGCAAAAACCTGATGACGGATTCCTTTTACTAAGGGGTACATTACAATATTGCTTGTTTTTACAAGAATTTTGCAATTTTACTTATGTTTGAACTTGAGACTATAGTTAAGCGAGTACCTAACTATTCGTACTCGCTATATTCAAGACGAATATTGTCTAATACTCACGTATTCATTCCAAATAGCATGTGGAATGCAAGTCAATGGGGAAAAATTCGCAATGTAATGAGTAATCTAAATGCTGTACTATTTGTGCGAGTAGGGAATATTCCAGAATTTGGGTTACTCGTTACTTTGCGAGCTTTTCCCCATTGACTTGCATTGCACACAGTATTCAGAATGAATACGCGAGTATTAGACAGTAAGCGTTATGAGTATAGCGAGTACGAATAGTTACGTACTTGCTCAACTCCACTTGAGACAACTCCTTTAAGTTATTAAAACTGTCTGAGACTAATCATGGGGGTACTGTGGATAGCACCACCCTAGGGTTAATTCTGGCTAGTACTAATCACATAACATTATGAATATTATTCATTGGTGCACTGTGACACTTTGATGGGGCACTGGATAGCACTCCACAAAATGATTTTTGCCTGCATAGACATGGATTTTTGAGATCTACTCCAAGGGAGTCCATTCATACAGATACAGTACATTGCAAACTGTGAGTACCTTGTTCATTTTATGCAGAAAACTTTGATAGAGTACAATTAAGCTGCATGTTCTGCAGCCAAATAAGAAAAGAATATGGTAACACCTTAATACTAGGACTGGATTCTTCTGTCTTATTGAAAGAGGTCCGACATATTTCATTACATGTAGAAAGATTTCATAATGTGTAAAATATACAGAACCCAATGAATGTACAAGGAATTCAACTGGTTATTCCCTGACAGCACTGCCGTCTCCGCAGGTATATTGATAGATGTCCAGCAGGTAGCGTTCTACAGAAGTACAAATACCTCTCTCACTGCCCATATGTTTTCTGAAGAAATCATAAAATGGGTACAGTGCATCTCACATTTCACAGACAGATTGAGCCGCAGAGAATGTTTGCATTAGATTTGCAAAAGCTTAATAAGAGCTTGCAGGAGTATCCTGGTACTGAAAGCTGCTAACCATATGTGGTGGCTCTTACTGGCCTTTGTGCTTCTGACCACACATGTGGATTGTTTGACATGGCAGAGTCTGAATTCAAAGCCATTTAATGTGTTTTGCAGCTAGTGGCTGGTTCACACGTCTCCCGGTGTAATGGCTAGCTTATGGTTTTATTGGGGAAAATTCTTTCCTGAAAATGTGTGGCTTTTTCAAGTAAACTTCACAGTTCAACTCAACGAGGTATAGTGTGGCAACTAAGCCATATAATTTGTGTGCACTGTACCGGCTGTAGTCATGGATGGGTCCAAGAGGTAATGCCAAAAGTGGAACATGAAATTCACCTTATGCTGTAGAATAGAGGACAAAGTTGTTGTGGGGCAGTGATTAAATCATGGATCAGACCCATCAGCTATACTTGACAATTTTCACATGCAATTATATATATTATTATTTTTATTTATTATTATAGCGCCATTTATTCCATGGCGCTTTACATGTGAAAAGGGGGGCATACATAGACAAGTACAATAATCATGAACAATACAAGGCACAGACTGGTCAAGGAGGAGAAAGTATCCTGCCCGCAAGGGCTCACAGTCTACAGGGGATGGGTAAGGATACAGCAGGTTAGGGTAGAGCAGGTCATGCTACGCTATGGTGGAGTGAGAGTTGCTGCAGGTTGTAGGCTTGTCAGAAGAGGTGGGTCTTCAGGTTCCTTTTGAGGGTTTCCAAAGTAGGTGAGAGTCTGATGTGTTGGAGTAGAGAGTTCCAAAGTATGGGGGAGGCGTGGGAGAAATCTTGTATGCGATTGGGGGGAAAAGAGATAAGAGGTTAATAGAGAAGGAGATTTTGTGAAGATCGGAGGTTGTGTGTAGGTAAGTACCGGGAGGCTAGGTCACAGCCATATGGAGGAGATAGATTGCGGGTGGCTTTGTATTGTCATGGTTAGTATTTTGAAACAAAGTCTTTGGGCAATTGGAAGCCAGTGAATAGATTGCCAAAGAAGAGAGACTGGGGGAGGACAGGTGGATTAGTCGGGCAGCAGAACATAGGATAGATTGGAGGGGAGTAAAGCGTGCATTACACGCTGCGATCTCACTAGCAAGATCGCAAGTGATCGTACCCACCCCTGTGGTTGTGCGACACGGGCAAATCGCTGCCCGTGCCGCACAACCTCACTTACCCCGTCACACAGACTTACCTGCCCTACGACGTCGCTCTGGCCGGCGATCCGCCTCCTTTCTAAGGAGGCGGTTCCTTCGGCATCACAGCGACATCACACGGCAGACGTCCAATAGAAGCGGAGGGGCGGAGATGAGCGGGACGTAACATCCCGCCCACCTTCTTCCTTCCTCATTGCCGGCAGGAGGCAGGTAAGAAGATGTTCGTCGCTCCTGCGATGTGTGCTGCCGCAGGAATGAGGAACAACATCGCTAATAAGCAGAAAACGATTTTTTTTTTCAGGACGACCTCTCCGCGGCAAACGATTTTTGCCTCTTTTGCGATCGTTTAAGGTCGGTCATAAGTGTCACACGCTGTGATATCGTTAATGACATCGGATGTGCGTCACAAACACCGTGTCCACGACGATAATTCATTAACGATATCGTAGCGTGTAAAGCCCGCTTAAGAGTGTTAGAAGAACAGGAGGTTACAGTAGTCCAGGTGGGAGATAATGAGGGCATGCACTAGTGTTTTTGCAGATACTTAGTCAAGGAATGTACGGATCCAGGAAATATTTTTGAGTTGGAGTCTGCAGGAGGTGGAAAGGGCTTAAATATGTGGCTTGAAGGAGAGAGTAGAGTCAAGGGTTATATCAGGAGCTTTCTTTTAGCTGCCTACACATGTTCCTCAGATTCCATCAATTCTTGGTGGAATTCAATCTAGACACTCTGCATGACGATCTATAAGAATAAGTTACTCTTATGCGGGCGTCACACGAGACGAGCTATCGCGCGATGCATCGTCGGGGTCACGGTTTTCGTGACGCACATCCGGCATCGCTTGCGACGTCGTTTCTTGTGCCACCTCGAGTGACGCAGAATCGCTCACAAATCGTGAGTCGTGTACTCGTCGCTTATTTTTTAAAAAATGTTTATTTTTAATGGCGCCGGTTGTTCATCGTACCCGGGGCAGCACACATCGCTCCGTGCGACACCCTGGGAACGATGAACACCGCTTACCTGCGTCCCGCGGCTCCCACCGGCAATGCAGAAGGAAGGAGGTGGGCGGGATGTTTACTTTCCGCTCATCTCCACCCCTCCGCTTCTATTGCCCAGCCGCTGTGTGACGTCGCTGTGACGCCGAATGTCCCTCCCCCTTCAGGAAGTGGATGTTCGCCGCCCACAGCGAGGTCGCTCAGCAGGTAAGTGCGTGTGACGGGGGTTTAACGACTTTGTGCACCACGGGCAACTAATTGCTCCTGACGCACAAATGACGGGGGCGGGTACGATCGCTCATGCAATCGCACGATAGATCGTACCGTGTGAAGCCCGCATTATTCTTTCTTTTAGGGCTCGTGCAGACAATCATATTTTCAATCCAAGTGTGATCTGTCAGCAAAATCAGATTGCACTCAAACCAATATTATTCAATGAGGCAGTGCACATGTCCAATTTTTTCCAAGTGGTCCAAAGAAATAAAATTGCAGTATGTACAATATTGCCTCTGAAAATCAGAGTGCACTCAGCCTTTAGAGTCTATGGGTCCATGAAAAAAATCAGACCACACTTGGATCACATCTGAGTGTGGTCCAATCTTCATGGACTGACAGAATGGAGAAGGTGGAGAAACTTTTTTTTTTCTCTTCACCTCCAACAAAAAAGGAACCCAATCTGTTCAGACTTTGATCAAACTCTCATCAGGGTCTGATTAGCTTAATCAGACAGCTTTTCACAGATAGAAAAAATACGGTCATGTGAACCCTGCCACAGACTGGCAGCATAATTGTATGGAGGCACAGAAGGGGCATTATTACTATATGGAGGCACAAAGGAGGGCACTATTACTATATGGAGGCACAAAAGGGACATTATTACTATATGGAGGCACAGAAGGGGCATTATTACTATATGGAGGCACAAAGGAGGGCACTATTACTATATAGAGGCACAAAAGGGACATTATTACTATATGGAGGCACAGAAGGGGCATTATTACTATATGGAGGCACAAAGGAGGGCACTATTACTATATGGAGGCACAAAAGGGACATTATTACTATATGGAGGCACAGAAGGGGCATTATTACTATATAGAGGCACAAAGGAGGGAAGTATGACTATATGGAGGCACAGAAGGGGCATTATTACTATATGGAGGCACAGAAGGGGCATTATTATTATAATGAGGCTCAAAGGAGGGAAGTTTTACTATATGGAGGCACAGAAGGGGCATTATTACTATATGGAGGCATAGAGGTAGGCACTATTACTATATGGAGGCACAGAAGGGGGCATTATTACTATATGGAGGCACAGAGGGGGCATTATTACTATATGAAGGCACAGGAGGGGCGTTACTATATGGAGACACAGAGGAGGGCACTATTACTATATGGATGCACAGTGGGGCCACTATTACTTTACATAGGCACATAGTAGGCAATATTACTATATTTGAGGCACTGCGGAGTGCTACTACTACATAGAAGCACCAAATGGGCTGATTACTAAATTGAGGCACAAAAAGGAATATATTACTTTATGAATACACAATGGGGATTCTGTTACTATATGGAGGCACAATAAGGCAATATTACCATGTGGAAGCACAAAAAGGGCAGGATCAAAATATGGAGGCTGACAGAGGAGCACTATTACTGAATAAATGCACAATGGGGGTATTATTACAATACAGAGCAGGGATATTACTATATTTAAGACACATAGGGATTCAATTACATACCATCACCAATGAGGCACTAGTACTATATGGAGTCACAGAGGGGACATTATTACTATCTGAAGGCACAATGGTGGTGCTGTTACAATATGGAGGCACACTAGAGGCAATATTACTGTTGGAGGCACTATTACTGTATAAGGCACAAAAGTGGGTACTATGAAGCATCAGGTGGGGACATTACTCTCCCTGGGGCACTTTTTATAGGTCTATGCGGATTTTGTCATGGCTTGTGAGGAAATATGGGCATGATGTTGGAAAGCGATGAGTTATAGATGTCTGTGAATTAAATTCCACAAAGTTGTGATATACATCCCATAAAGCCATGAACCACAAATACAAGAACATGTATTACATTCACAGCACAGCAAGTGGACTTTTGTGCTTTCCAGAGCCAGGGCCGAATTTCAGACCTAGTCCAGCACGGCTTTTCTCCTATGGGAAATGACAGAAAGTCATGTGGTTTCTGGCCATAGAAGGTCACATTGTTTGGCTGCGCAGAATGCTCCCTGACTTTCCATTGTTCCTGCTGTCAGTATTCATTGGTATAGGTAGCTTTCCTGCTGGATTCATCTCTCCCACTTTTAAACCCAGCAGGAGCTCGCCTTCCACCCAGCTGCTGATCATCAGCATTCTCTTGGTGTTTAAATACCCCTTCCTTCCTTTAGACTGGTGCTGGTGAAATTTTCAGTTCACTCAAGCCTAGATTGCAAGCAGGTGGCTTGTACTCCTCTGTGGTATCGTTGCAGAACATTCTGCTGAACTTCTATCTGAGTCATCTAATGATAAGTAGTTCATGCTTTTCCCCCTGTGTGTCTCCCTTGTGTCTTATATAGTTGTTTACTGGGGTTGACGAAGAGCTAATCCCACCCATTCCCTATTTAGGGCCCATCACTAGGGATGCCTAGAGTCAGTTATCCGGCTCAGCGCATAGGTGCAGAACCTATGTAGGGTGGTGAGGGACCCCAGGGACCAGCAGTAGGTTTGGTCAGGGTTCACCATCTTCCCTTTCCCTAGACACAGGGCTTCCCTTACCTTTCCTTTCACCATTCACATGATACTCCCCCCCCCCTGTACCTAGTGTGCCATTTATCTTATTTACATAGTCAGATTAACATCTCTTATTTCAGGGGGAAACTATGTCATTGTACTTGGTGGAAGTCAAGCAGGTCAGTGCCTGGTTTCCTTAAGGCCCCGTCACACTAAGCAACATCGCTGCTAACGAACAACTTTTGTGACGTTGCTAGCGATGTTGCTGTGTGTGACATCCAGCAACAACCTGGCCCCTGCTGTGAGGTCGTTGGTTGTTGCTGAATGTCCTGGGCCATTTTTTAGTTGTTGCTGTCCCGCTGTGAAGCACAGATCGCTGTGTGTGACAGCGAGACAGCAACAACTAAATGTGCAGGCAGCAGGAGCCGGCTTCTGCGGAGGCTGGTAACCAATGTAAACATCAGGTAACCAAGAAGCCTTGTCCTTGGTTACCCGATATTTACCTTTGATACCAGCCTCCTCCGCTCTCACTGTCAGTGCCGGCTCCTGCTCTGTGCACATGTAGCTGCAGCACACATCGGGTTAATTAACCCGATGTGTGCTGTAACTAGGAGAGCAAGGAGCCAGCGCTAAGCATTGTGGGCTGCTCCCTGCTCTGTGCACATTTAGCTGCAGGACACATCGGGTAATTAACCCGATGTGTGCTGTAACTAGGAGAGCAGGGAGCCAGCGCTCAGCGTGCGCTGCTCCCTGTTCTCTGCACGTGTAGCTCCGTGCACTGGTAACCAAGGTAAATATCGGGTTGGTTACCCGATATTTACCTTAGTTACCAAGCGCAGCAGCATCTTCCACGCGGCGCTGGGGGCTGGTCACTGGTTGCTGGTGAGCTCACCAGCAACTCGTGTAGCCACGCTCCAGCGATCCCTGCCAGGTCAGGTTGCTGGTGGGATCGCTGGAGCGTCGCAGTGTGACATCTCACCAGCAACCTCCTAGCAACTTACCAGCGATCCCTATCGTTGTTGGGATCGCTGGTAAGTTGCTTAGTGTGACTGGACCTTTAATGGAAGACTAAGGCTATGTGCGCACGTTGCGTTTTTTTGACGCTGCGTTTTTGTGCATTTTTGGCCGCTAAAAACGCACAAAAACACACCTGCGTTGAAAAACCGCATAAAAAAACGTATGCGTTTTTACCGCGATTTGGTGCGTTTTTGGCTGCGTTTTGCTGCGTTTTTGATCTCTGCATTTTGCTGTGTTTTTCCAATGCATTGCATGGGCGGAAAACGCAGAAAAATGCAGGAAAGAATTGACATGTCCATTTTTTTTTTCAAGCTCAAAAACGCAGCTTAAAAAAACAGTTGTGTGCGGACAGCAAAAATGAAAACTCATAGACTTTGCTGGGGAAGCAAAGTCATGCAGTTTTGAGGCCAAAAACGCACCCGAAAAACGCGCAAAAACGCCGCGAAAAACGCACTGTGCGCACATAGCCTAAGGGTACCGTCTCACTAAACGACGTACCAGCGATTCCGACCACGATACAACCTGGTTAGGATCGCTGGTGTGTTGCTACATGGTTGTGTGGCGCCCTGGACTAGCCACGTAGCCACAGACAAAACACCCCCCCCCACCCCCCAGACAGTTACATTAGTCAGACAAAAATCCTTGTTGCCTCCCTCCAGGGCCTGATGTCCACACCAGGTGGGGCAGAGCCAGGCGGTTGGCCCCACCCACCGAGGAGTTCACAGGCCTGGAGGCGTGAAAAGGAGTAGTTCAGTTCAGGAGGTGAAAGTGAGAGGTCGCGAACTGCGAGTGTCTGGGTCACAGCCCAGGCACTGACAGCAAGGTTGGCAGACGGTGGTGGCCGTCTGCAGGAGTTGGTGGAACTCCGCAGAGCCGTAAGGACCGGGGCTGGGCGGTGGCAGGGCCATCGGACCCCGACCAGGCTTGGAGCCGCTGTCAATAGTCAAATCCGAATGTGACAGGAACCCCCGGGGTTCCCTAACAACCAAGTCCCGATTGAAGGCAACCGCTCACACCGTGAGGATACACAGCCACCGCCACCGGCTAGAAATCCAAGGGCCAGCGCCTGCGGGCAAAACGGGCTCCTCCGGTATCTATACACTGGGGAGCAGACTACCGTTGGGAAGCCATTGGAGTCAACACAGTACACAAAAAGGTGCAGGGAGAGACAGCCACCATCACCTGTCCGGGGAGAGACACTGCAGCCGGCTGCGGGACCCGTCCATCCAGCAGTTTGGTTTACCGGAGACTTTGTGCATCCTTTCCTGAGTGAGTACACCCGTGCCATCCAGCACCACGCCGCGCTGTCCCTGCAACCTTGCACCTCACCGACCCTGCCTCCCCATCACACCACCGGGCCCCGGGACCACCAACCCCTACCCACGGAGGGGGAAAACAACATCCCAGCTGCTCCCTACCATCGCTCCCGGGATCCCCGTCACCAGCAGCGGTGGTGCCCATCTTCACCACAACCCGTGGGTGGCGTCACGGACTAAATTACCAAACAAACCACCCCCTTTTCACTCACGGGCCAGGAGCGCTGCTCGAGTCCCCGGATCCGGACCACCGCTCGAGCCACCGAGCAGCAGCGCCGGACCCGAGCGTTAGCGAGCGCAGCGCCCCACCGCTCGCGACAGTTGCTGGTGAGCTGTCAATCAGGCAGATCTCACCAGCGACTAGCGACTCTGCGCTTGGTAACCAGGCACTAAGCGGTGTACACTGATAACCAGGTTAAATATCGGGTAACCAAGCAAAGCGCTTTGCTTAGTTACCCGATATTTACCCTGGTTACCAGTGTATGCTGCTTACACAGAGTCGGTGTTTGTTGATCAACGAGCAAAAAACGAACCAGAACAGTGTGTAATGATCAGCGATTTCACAGCAGGGGCCAGGTCGCTGCTTAGTGTCACACACAGCGAGATCGCTGATGAGGTCACTGGTACGTCACAAAATCTGTGACTCAGCAGCGATCTTGCTATGTGAGAAGTACCCCTAAGAGAGGTCAAGTCAAAATTCTTATGGTACATACATTGAAATGGAGTGCGATTTAGATGCTGTAACCACTTTTGTTGTCGTAATAAATTTTATGTTAACTTTATAGAAGAGGTGCACTCTTTTCTACATCATTGGAAGAAAAGTAAATGCGTAAAGATCCTATAAGAAACAACTGTCTAATACGCAACACCATTGGGCGGTAGTACAACGCTGATGGACAAGTGGAATCAAATACATGAAAACGATACCAGGGAAATTGTTACCAAATGTTGGTGGGTTTTCTTTGCGGGAGTAACAACAAAACGGTCTTTTTCCCATGCAACTGACTTCAGTATTTTTTCATATGGCAGCAAGTGGAAGATATTATGCGCGTCATGATACAAGGTGCCTTGCCCTTATAAATAATACTCCTATCTATTGCATTCTCTCTGGAGACATATGTGCCAAAAGTGATCCTTTAAATGGTTAAGTGGCTCAGTCTTTGGAGGGATTACCACACGCAGACAATCGTGCACATAATGTGTTACCTACTTTACATATATCTGCCTTTAGGCTTCGACATTTGTAACTCTACCTCTCCCGACATGAAAACTGCCTGCACCAAATGAAGACGTATCAGGTAGCAGGAACAAAATCCCTTGAAATTGAAGAGGGCAAAGTTTGATCTCTTCCATATTGAGACCTCCGAACAATAGGTTCTTTCTACTGCAACACAGACCCCGAACATCAAAGCCGCGATGAGTGCCTAATCTGAGTACATAACACTATTTTGTTAATCTCTGCGGATATTCACAGATGTCCTTCCCAAACCGCGTGTGGTGTCATCACAGTTCACACAGCCAATAGCCTGAAGCCTTCCATTATTTCCATATTTGCATTCTTTACTTTCTTTTCCTATACATTGCAAAAAAATTACAGAAAAATGCAGCACTTCCTTCCATGTGAAATGTTATCACGTAGAGAAAGAGCTGTGGAGAAACAAGCGCACATAGGGTTTTACCCCAATATGTCAGGGGTAGGGAGGGGGGAGTAAGAATACTCACCAAATGTAGTTGTGATAGTCACAACCACTATACACGCATGTAAAATGGATCCCAGGCTGCAGCCACCCGTAGTAGCAGATAACAGATAACACAAGAGATAGGTGTTCAGTTGCCGCGCCAAAAGATCACTTCTTGCAGATGTTCAGATTAATGTCACTTTATTATCGTACAGGTCAACGCGTTTCTGGAGCATCTGCCCCCTTCATCAGGACCACCAAGCACAGGAATAACATTAAATCTGCCCCAGTGGGACGAAACAAACATTATAAGGTCGGTTTTTTTCGGTTGAGGGATGGTCTGATGACGTCATGAAGACCTTATAATGTTTGTTTCGTCCCACTGGGGCAGATTTAATGTTATTCCTGTGCTTGGTGGTCCTGATGAAGGGGGCAGATGCTCCAGAAACGCGTTGACCTGTACGATAATAAAGTGACATTAATCTGAACATCTGCAAGAAGTGATCTTTTGGCGCGGCAACTGAACACCTATCTCTTGTGTTATCTGTTATGTGAAATGTTATGTGCTATTTAGAATAGAAATAAAATGTCAATTTACTTACGTATTTTATGCACATTTTTTATTTCTCTTTTTTCTTACAGGTGACTTCAATATGAAGACAAGAGGATTTTGATACCATTTTCGCTTTATATGAAAAATACATTTTTATGTGTAAAATCTTCTGATTGTATTCAGTTTAATAAGTGGAGTTAAATTTGGAGTTTTGCAAGAATATTCACATAACTGTGGTCATGTTTATTACATTTTTCATTGGTGGCAAGCTACTACTAGGGGGCGCAGGGACTCAAGTAGGAAAAGAACTCCTGCGTGCAGTTAGACAGAAGCCCACTAGAGGTCGCTTAAACAAGAGAAGGGATAGTGATCAGTCAGGGTCAATGCCAGGATGTCACGTCAATACCGAGGGGAAAACAAGCCAAAGTCAAAGTACAAAGTCAAAGAACAGAGCCGAGGTCAGATACCGGTAGAGCAAGTAAGCACAAGGGAGGGACTTGGAAGACACGGAACAGGACCGGAGTTCGGAGGACAGGTCGGGCAAGGGGGACGGAGGTCAGGATGGGCAGAATACACGGAGGTAAGGACAGATCAGGGAAACGGAGGTCAGGCCATATCGGGCAAGAGAGACGGAGGACAGGACAAACAGTACTGGGTAGCAGGACAAGAAACAGAGAACTCCTCAGAGGAACAGTGTACACAGCAGAGCTGGAAATATTACTGGCGACATCCCAGAGGCAGCAGCACCAAGATATGGCAGCGTGACCGCCGGAACTAAGCCAGAACGAACAGGATCCTCCCCAGAGACCTAAACCCCGGATCCAGGATACATGTACCAGCTCAGGAACGGTGAAGCCATGCATGAATCATGACAATTGACTAGTGGTATAACTATAGGGTGTGCAGAGGTAACAGATGTGCCCGAGACCTGGTGCAGAGGTCTAAAGGATCCTTTGCTAGATTGTACTTGGTAGACAGCGAGCCACCCTGGTGCAAATTTTGCATTATGGCCCGAAGTTTCAAGTTACACCTCTGTCCATAGTAGTGACACTCATGATCACAGTTAGCAAATGGCATATTAAGGGCACATAGATTCATTCTTTGGAATTTCTTGGACAATACTTAAGTGCCTCTCCAAACCTGAAAAAGAAGCTTCAGTATATAAGACGTAGCATTGATTGTGTGCGCTCCATTGGATGGTTAGAAAACTCTAGTATTTCAAAATTTTAAACAGTCACATAGAAAAAAAAATTGCTAAAAATATATATATAAAAAAAGTGTGAATATCTGATGATAAATGTCCTTTCATAAGATAACCCTGGTGCTTGAATATTTCTTTAATAATTTTTGTTTACAAACTGTTTAAACACATGAGAGGCCAATAGCTATCTTCTTTAAGGGCTCATTTACACCGGCCGCCCAATGGCCTTTGATTGTATCCATAGAAGTCGTAAGATCAGCAGTCATCTAATAGCCTGTTTAGACTGGCCGACCGCGCTTCCTGGGTGCAAAAACCGATTACTTAGGCTATATGCACAAGCTGAGTATTTGGTGCAGAAATTTTCTGGCAGAAAAACACACCAAAAGCACGGTATGTTTTGACATACGTTTTTCATAATGAAGTCAATGGGTGGAAAGGCTAAAAAAGTAAGCAAAAACGCACCAAGAATTGACATGCTCCAAATTATTTTCTGCACCAAATCTGCAAAGAAAAAATAAGCAACACGTGCACAGTATTTCAGAATTCTCTTTGACTTGTCATCAGAAGAGACATGCAGATTTGTGACAAATCTGCACCAAACAATGCATCAAAAACACATTGTGTGTCATGGTCATCATTATTTGTGCAGAGGTGGGGCTAGCGTCCCTCACCTGACAGCTCACTAGCCAGGGCTATTACAGGGTCTGCCTAGATCTCAGGTATCCTGTTTGGTGACAGGTGTGGAACCTGTATAGGGACTGGCTAGTATAGGGTACAGCTGCAGGTGAGTGAAGGTGTCCCATCTTCCCCCTCACTAGCGCTATGGCCCACCGTTGTTAAGGTGTACCCTTTGAGTTGTAGTGTGTCACATTGTGCGCCATACTTCCGATGTCACTTGTTATAGGGTGCACATGGCCTAATACATTGTTCAGTCCACATAGGCTGTCATTGTTCTTCATAATACATCTTGTGTACACAGGACAATGTGCTATCAAGAACGATGATGTTTTTTAAGAAAGCTTAAAATAATTTTCGCCAACAAACAAGCATTTTGCTCTTCCCCAGGTGAATGGCAACCACTTTACACTGATCGATTATCAAGAAATGAACTTCCCTAGGAACAATCGTTCACAATAATCGGCCACAGTAAATGCACCCTCTGTCTTGTTTAGACTTGTCCATTAAGATGGGCAATATAGACTTGTTGTATCAGTAGACATGTGTCACTTACCATTTAGAAAGGCCGGAGTTTCATTTGCGTAAGACTCGCATCACCCGGCGCAGCCGCACACTCTCCGGACAAGAGCGTCTCAGCTGCATTGAAATACATGCAGCCGACCCGCTCTTGTCAGGAGAGTGTGCGGCTGCGCCGGGTGATGCAATGCAAGTCTCGCGCGAGTCATACATAAATGGAACCATACCCAAAACAGCAGGACTAGAGGAATTAAAATTCAATAATTGGCAGAAAACCCCCAAATTCTGACCCCCATGGCCAACTGACCAGTTCCCACACTTTTTTTTTTGGTTGCCTGTTGGTGCCTGTTTTAAAGAAGACTCTTGTACAGGTGGACAGCGAAGAAAGCCCAGGACAAACCTGTGTTGCCTTTCCCTTCGTAAGCTTTATAGTTTATTATATTATAGGCACACTATGTATAGTACAATATATATAGCTAATGGTTAGTAATTACCAGCAGATTCTGGTCAATCCCTTTCCTTTCAAAGAATAAATTTCTATTACTGCAAATGTTAATTTATGTATCTTAATGCAAAGATTGTATGTATCTGGTATATGGATTATATAACTTATTTTGCAATATCTCACGATATATATGCAAATGTGAAGTTATGCTTAAAGTAAATGTCCAAACTTTTTTGGTTGGAGTTCTATTTTCCCAATGTAAATCCCGTGCATAGACATTTAATTGATGAAGATCTGTCTGTCTGCTGTCATCACTCAGGTCCGCACAGGACATTACTAAATACTGTTTTTTAATAATATATCTTGAAGCATTCTCTAACTTCTAAAAAAAATTGAAAAACAAGTGAAAATGGGATAAAATAATTAAAAAAAAAAAATATTCTTCTCTCCCTACCTCCAGCGATCCAGTGCTCTGGTGGTACTCTACTTTTTTGTTTACAAGAAGACGTCATGTAATTGCTGCAACCAATCCATGGCTGCTGTCAGTGTCGGACTAGGATTTCAAGGACTCTGGGGTCCACTGTTCAGCACCATGCAAATGTTACATTGCCCTTACTCACACATTTACTTATGCTTCTATTTATTAATAAACTGTTCCGTTTGTTAAAGGGAACCTGTCACCAGATTTTTCCCTTATGAGCTGCGGCCGCCACCAATGAGCTATTATATACAGCTTTCCAGAATACTGTATATAAGCAGCTCAGGCTGCTCTATATAATGTAAAAAACAGCTTTTATTATACTCACCTGTGGGACAGTCGGGTCTGATGGTCATCCCTGGTCTCAGTCCGGCGCTTCCTCTCTTCCTTTCATCACCATCCTCCTTCCCAGCTCCATGTGGATGACGTGTCCTATGTCTCCATTGCGGTCCTGCGCACGCGCACTTCTCTCTGTCCTGCTGAGGGTAGAGCAAAGTATTGTAGTGCGCATGCGCTGGTGATCTTTGACCTTTCCCTTTTGCCTGCGCATTACAGATCTTTACGCTGCCCTCAGCAGGACAGAGAGAAGTGCGAGTGTGCAGGAGCACAATGGAGGACACTGTGTGGATGACATAGGACGCGTCACCTACACGGAGCTATGAAGGAGGATGGCGATGGAAAGAAGAGAGGAAGCTCCGGACCAAGAGCAGCGACACCCAATAGGACCCAACCGACCCCAGGTGAGTATAATAAAAGATGTTTTACATTATACAATGCAGCCTGGGCTTTTATACGGCATGCTAGAATGCTGTATATAAGGGCTCACTGGCGATGGCTGCAGAATATATGTCACGCTCCCCGGGTCCTTGGCTCCCCTCCCCGGGTCCTCTCCTCCGCTCCCCGGGTCCTCAGCCCCGCTCCCCGGCTCACCTGCCACGCTCCCCGGGTCCTTGGCTCCGCTGCCCGTTCTTCCCAGGCCCCCTGGTCTCCGATCGCGCCGCCCGACGGCTTCCCAGGCCCTGGCCGGCTCCCCTGCGTCCTCTTCTCAGCCTCCTTCCCTGGCTTCTGGCACCCGGGCTGCGCGCATGCGCATTAGGGCGCGCGCGCGGTCACTGACCCTTTCTTAAAAGGCCAGCGTCCATTAACAGGAAATGAGGCTAAACAGGTACAGGGTATAAAGGGGTGTATTGTCCAAGAGGGCGGGGCCTGATCTTCGTGTTTTCCAAGCTAGGAGTCAGGTCTCCTTGTGTCTTCGTGCCATACTCACGTATCTCTCTTCTAGAGCTGATCCTGCCTCGCCATCCGGTCCTGCTGAATCCCGAACCCCGCACGCTGTCCGTCTGCCATCTGACAGTCCGTACCATCTCGGATCCCTGCGGTGACCCGTCATCTCGCTCCAAAGGTTCCGGACCCCGCCTGACATCACCTCGGCTTCCGAACCTGAGCTACGTCACCCGGACTACCATCTGTGACTCCGTGGTCCCAGGGACTTCTTCGTTACACTCACTGGCACGGACTGTTCTACTGCCCATAGTGCTTCAGCTACCGGACTCCTTACCACCATCTTAGAGTTCGGCCCAGTGGATCCACCTCCTGGGTCTGCCCGACCGCCTGGCCCTGACAGTAAGATCAGGCCATGGATCCCGCTGCAGCACTAGCAGCCTTGCAAGAGGAACTCCAACGCCAGCGTGAAGTCCAGACCCGCATGCTGAACTTTATGACTTCCGTGGACACCCGCCTGACCACGCTACAAGCGGCAGTCACGTCTTCGACATCCCAAGCCGCCACTAGTCAAGCCACGTCCCCCGCTCCCGTGGCTGCTTCTTCGGATGCTTCCAGACTGCGTTTGGCCTCACCACCCCGGTACGCCGGAGATCCCAAGTCCTGCAGGGGGTTTATAAACCAATGCTCCCTCCATTTCACGCAGCTGCCACATCTGTTTGCCTCCGATCAAGCCAAGGTCGCCTTCATCATGTCTCACCTGGAGGGCGAGGCACTGGCGTGGATGAACCCGTTGTGGGAGAAGGAGGACCCTATGACCAAGGATCTTCAAGAGTTCCTGCAGGCCTTTCGCAGCACCTTTGACGAGCCGGGACGCGCCTCTGCGTCTGCTTCATCCCTCCTCCGCTTACGTCAAGGAACACTGACGGTGGGCCAATACGCCATCCGTTTCCGCACTTTGGCTTCAGAACTCGGGTGGAATAATGAGGCCCTAACAGCCGCCTTCTGGGAAGGACTCTCGAGTCGCATCAAAGATGAGTTGGCGGGTCGTGACGTGCCCTCCACCCTAGATGCCCTGATTGCCCTAGCAACTCGAGTGGACATTCGTTTTCAGGAGCGCTCCAAAGAGCTGTCTCGTGAGAGACGTCCGGTACGGCATTCCTCTCCTCCACAGAAGCCCTCCGTATCTCAGTCATCAACAGCTGGGATTCCCGTCCACGAGCCCATGCAGATCGACCGAGTACGACAGTCTGAACAACGTCGAGCAGAGCGGCTCGCCAAGGGTCTCTGCTTTTACTGCGGAGAGGACACACACCTCCTACGCTCCTGTCCGGAAAGGCCGGGAAACTCCAAAGCCTAGAGTTGGTAGGAGAGGCCACCCTAGGTGCTGGGACTCTCTCAGACCCGGTTATGTGGACTGTGCAAGTGTCAACGGGAGAGACGCGCTTCACGGCTGAGGCATACCTCGATTCCGGGGCAGCAGGCAATTTCATCCAGCAGGCCACGGTGGACAAGTACCAGCTGCCTGTTACTCCACTCGAGAAGCCCCTAGTGATTGCCTCTGTGGATGGGAGACCCCTCTCTGATACCATCTCCTGGGTCACCAGTCCGGTCGAACTGCGTATCGGTGCCCTGCACACCGAGAACATCGCTCTCTACGTCCTTCCACACATGTCCCATCAAATCCTGCTGGGACTTCCCTGGTTGCGGACACACGAACCATCAGTCAGCTGGGGTACTGGCGAAATCACCCGATGGGGTCCTGCTTGTCATGAGAAGTGTCTGAAGTCCATACAACCCATCCGACGACCTCCGGTTCCAGAGAACCTACCGGAACTGCCTTCGGCCTATTGGTCCTTCGCAGACGTTTTTGACAAGAAGGAGTCTGAGGTACTTCCGCCACACCGTCCCTACGATTGTGCCATCGACCTGCTCCCAGGAACAACACCGCCTCGAGGACGGATATATCCGTTGTCTCCAGCCGAAACCAGGGCCATGTCTACCTACATCACAGAAAGCCTGGCAAAGGGATTCATCCGGAGATCGTCCTCGCCTGCGGGAGCAGGCTTCTTCTTCGTTAAGAAGAAAGAGGGTGACCTACGCCCATGCATCGACTACCGGGGTCTGAATCAGATCACCGTAAAGAACAAGTACCCTCTGCCGCTCATCCCCGAATTGTTCGACCGGCTCAGAGGAGCCCGTGTGTTCACCAAGCTGGATCTTCGGGGTGCCTACAACCTAGTTCGTATCCGCTCTGGGGACGAATGGAAGACCGCGTTTAATACTCGCGATGGGCATTATGAATACTGCGTGATGCCCTTCGGCCTGTGTAACGCACCAGCAGTCTTCCAAGAATTGGTGAACGACATATTCCGGGACCTCCTCTACATCTGTGTAGTAGTTTATCTGGATGACATCCTTATCTTCTCTCCGGACCTCCAGACCCACAGAGAGAACGTACAGCTGGTTCTACAAAGACTGAGAGAGAATCGTCTCTACGCCAAATATGAGAAGTGTGTCTTTGAGCAGTCCTCTCTCCCTTTCCTGGGATACATCATCTCGGGCACTGGACTGCAGATGGATCCAAAGAAGGTCTCCTCCATACTCAACTGGCCTCCCCCTTCTGGACTGAAGGCAATCCAACGGTTCCTGGGATTCGCCAACTACTACCGCCAGTTTATCCCTCACTTCTCTGCCCTGACTGCTCCTCTCTCCGCTTTGACCAAAAAGGAGGCTAATTCAAAGGACTGGTCACCTGCGGCCGACGCCGCGTTTTGCTCACTGAAGCGAGCATTTGCCTCCGCTCCTGTACTCCACCGTCCGGAGTTAAACCGCCAGTTCACCTTGGAGGTGGATGCCTCCTCCTCGGGAGCCGGAGCAGTGCTCATGCAGAAGTCCTCCTCCGGCAAGATGGTGACGTGCGGTTTCTTCTCCAAGAGCTTCTCAGCGCCTGAACGTAATTACACCATCGGTGACCGAGAACTATTGGCGGTCAAACTGGCTCTGGAGGAGTGGCGCTACCTCCTGGAAGGAGCAGTGTACCCCGTGATTATCTACACGGACCACAAGAACCTGGAATACCTGCGGTCCGCTCAGCGACTGAACCCACGGCAAGCCAGGTGGTCCCTATTCTTTGCCAGGTTTGACTTCCAGCTCCATTTCCGACCCGCGGACAAGAATGTACGCGCTGATGCCTTGTCTAGGTCTTTCATGCCCATGGAGCAGGAGGAAGAGACTACCCAACCCATCATCTCTCCTAGCAAGATCATTTCGGTGGCCCCTGTCACCCTGGCCCAGATACCGCCCGGAAAGACCTATGTCTCTGAGACTGACAGGCAAAAAGTGTTACACTGGGGTCATGCCTCAAAAACAGCCGGTCATGCAGGCCAGAAGAGAACATGGGGTGCGATTGTACGCCATTACTGGTGGCCATCCCTTCGCACGGACGTCGCTGCTTTTGTCTCTGCCTGCTCCTTTTGTGCCAGAAACAAGACGCCCAAACACCTGCCCTATGGCCGTCTTCTGCCTCTGCCTATACCCTCAGTTCCGTGGCAACACATAGCGATGGATTTTATTACGGACTTGCCATTATCCTCTGGACACACAGTCATATGGGTCGTGGTGGACCGGTTCTCCAAAATGGCTCACTTCATCCCCATGGCTGGACTGCCCTCTGCTCAGGAACTCGCGGAAGCCTATATACATCACATCTTCCGCTTGCATAGCTTTCCATCCCACATCGTGTCCGACAGAGGAACTCAGTTTACCTCCCGCTTCTGGAGGGCGCTCTGCAAACATCTGGGAGTAACTCTGGACTTTTCTTCCGCATACCATCCTCAGTCTAATGGCCAAGTGGAGAGGGTCAATCAAATCTTGACATCCTTCTTACGTCACTATGTCAACGCCCATCACGACGACTGGTCCACGCTTCTGCCTTGGGCTGAATTCTCACATAACCACCACATCAGTGAGTCGTCCTCCAAATCTCCCTTCCATGTCGTTTACGGACTTCAGCCCTCCGTTCCATTGCCTATATCCCCTTCTTCGGATGTCCCTGCGGCTGATACTGTAGCCCGTGACTTCGCTACCATTTGGGACTCTGTCAAGGCGTCCCTTGGACGCGCTTCCCAGCGGATGAAGAAACACGCTGACAAGAGGCGTCTGGACCCTCCGTGTTTCTCTCCTGGTGACCTGGTCTGGCTTGCTTCCCAGTACATCCGATTGAAGATACCTTCCTACAAGCTGGGCCCTCGCTACATCGGGCCGTTTAAGGTCCTCTGCAAGATCAATGAGGTCTCCTACAAGCTACAGCTCCCGGCCACGATGAGGATACCCAACTCATTCCACGTCTCCCTGCTCAAGCCGGTTGTCCTTGGTCCCTTCTCCGCTGCTGCCAGTCCGGCTCCTCCACCTATTGCCGATGACGACATCTATGCGGTAAGGGATGTCGTGGCCATGAAGACCGTACGAGGTCGACAGTTCTTCCTGGTGGACTGGGAGGGGTATGGTCCTGAGGATAGGTCCTGGGAGCCCAGGGAGAACGTGGGCACTCCTCTGATCCGTGCCTTCATGTCCCGGTTGCGGGGAGGGGGGCGTGGGGGGGGGGTACTGTCACGCTCCCCGGGTCCTTGGCTCCCCTCCCCGGGTCCTCTCCTCCGCTCCCCGGGTCCTCAGCCCCGCTCCCCGGCTCACCTGCCACGCTCCCCGGGTCCTTGGCTCCGCTGCCCGTTCTTCCCAGGCCCCCTGGTCTCCGATCGCGCCGCCCGACGGCTTCCCAGGCCCTGGCCGGCTCCCCTGCGTCCTCTTCTCAGCCTCCTTCCCTGGCTTCTGGCACCCGGGCTGCGCGCATGCGCATTAGGGCGCGCGCGCGGTCACTGACCCTTTCTTAAAAGGCCAGCGTCCATTAACAGGAAATGAGGCTAAACAGGTACAGGGTATAAAGGGGTGTATTGTCCAAGAGGGCGGGGCCTGATCTTCGTGTTTTCCAAGCTAGGAGTCAGGTCTCCTTGTGTCTTCGTGCCATACTCACGTATCTCTCTTCTAGAGCTGATCCTGCCTCGCCATCCGGTCCTGCTGAATCCCGAACCCCGCACGCTGTCCGTCTGCCATCTGACAGTCCGTACCATCTCGGATCCCTGCGGTGACCCGTCATCTCGCTCCAAAGGTTCCGGACCCCGCCTGACATCACCTCGGCTTCCGAACCTGAGCTACGTCACCCGGACTACCATCTGTGACTCCGTGGTCCCAGGGACTTCTTCGTTACACTCACTGGCACGGACTGTTCTACTGCCCATAGTGCTTCAGCTACCGGACTCCTTACCACCATCTTAGAGTTCGGCCCAGTGGATCCACCTCCTGGGTCTGCCCGACCGCCTGGCCCTGACAATATAGGGGACAAATCTGGTGACAGGTTCCCTTTAAATGAATGAGATCACGCCTTACATAGGATGAAAAGACAGATCAATCAAAGCTCAACCTTTCACCATTTATATAATCTCTATCATTAGATTATTTGTAACCCATAATATAATTTGTTGTGAGAAAAGCTTCCAGCTTTTTTTATAAAAGCTGTTAAAGTATCTGCCATTACTACCTCTCGCAGTAGGACATTCCACAGTCTCACTTCTTGAGGGCTCCGCCACACATCCGTGAAAACCACGTCCGTGTAAAACGGGCCGTTTTTCGGGTCCGTTTTCCGTTTTTTATGTCCGTTTTTATGGTATGTGTGGCCTGCGTGTTTATCCCGTATGCTAGCCGTATGTGCGTGTGGAATGTCCGTGTGTGCGTGAGTGAAATAACTGACATGTGTATGTGTTGTCCGTGTGAAATGTACGTGTGTGATGCAAAATGTGGTTACTACATGTCGGAAGACAGAGTAGCGGGATGAGAATGAACTCTGGTGAACTTCACCCGACTTCATTCTCATGCTGCGGCTCTGTCTGTGTGCCGTGTACTGATTAGCGGTCACCTGTGAAGGATTCACCGGTGACCGCTAATCCCCCGAGTGACTGAAGTGTCCCCCCCTCTCTCATACTCACCGTTCCCCGATCACCGGCGCTGCACGGCGTTCACACTGCTTCGGCGGCTTTTTCTAATTTGAAAAAGCCGGCCGCCCATTAATCAATCTCGTATTCCCTGCTTTCCCCGCCCACCGGCGCCTGTGATTGGTTGCAGTCACACACGCCCACCACGCTGAGTGACAGCTGTCTAACTGTACCCAATCACAGCAGCCGGTGGGCGTGTCTATACTGTGCAGTGAAATAAATAAATAAATAAATAAAAAAAACGGCGTGCGGTCCCCCCCAATTTTAATACCAGCCAGATAAAGCCATACGGCTGAAGGCTGGTATTCTCAGGATGGGGAGCTCCACGTTATGGGGAGCCCCCCACCCTAACAATATCAGTCAGCAGCCGCCCAGAATTGCCGCATACATTATATGCGACAGTTCTGGGGCTGTACCCGGCTCTTCCCGATTTACCCTGGTGCGTTGGCAAATCGGGGTAATAAGGAGTTATTGGCAGCCCATAGCTGCCAATAAGTCCTAGATTAATCATGTCAGGCGTCTATGAGACACCCTCCATGATTAATCTGTAAGTTACAGTAAATAAACACACACACACGAAAAATCCTTTATTAGAAATAAAAAAACAAACAAATTCCCTCATTACCAATTTATTAACCCCGACAAACCCTCCTTGTCCGGCGTAATCCACGGACTCCAGCGTCGCATCCAGCTCTGCTGCATGGAGATAACAGGAGCAGCAGAAGACACCGCCGCTCCGGTCACCTCCACGCAGCTAATGAGATGAGTAGCGCGATCAGCTGCTGTCACTGAGGTTACCCGCGGCCACCGCTGGATCCAGCGGTGGCCGCGAGTTACCTGACTGACAGCAGCTGATCGCGCTACTCATCTCATTAGCTGCGTGGAGGTGACCGGAGCGGCGGTGTCTTCTGCTGCTCCTGTCATCTCCATGCAGCAGAGCTGGATGCGACGCTGGAGTCCGTGGATTACGCCGGACAAGGAGGGTTTGTCGGGGTTAATAAATTGGTAATGAGGGCATTTGTTTGTTTTTTTATTTCTAATAAAGGATTTTTCGTGTGTGTGTGTTTTTTTTACTGTCACTTACAGATTAATCATGGAAGGTGTCTCATAGACGCCTGACATGATTAATCTAGGACTTATTGGCAGCTATGGGCTGCCAATAACTCCTTATTACCCCGATTTGCCAACGCACCAGGGTAAATCGGGAAGAGCCGGGTACAGCCCCAGAACTGTCGCATATAATGTATGCGGCAATTCTGGGCGGCTGCTGACTGATATTGTTAGGGTGGGGGGCTCCCCATAATGTGGAGCTCCCCATCCTGAGAATACCAGCCTTCAGCCGTATGGCTTTATCTGGCTGGTATTAAAATTGGGGGGGACCGCACGCCGTTTTTTTTATTTATTTATTTATTTATTTCACTGCACAGTATAGACACGCCCACCGGCTGCTGTGATTGGGTACAGTTAGACAGCTGTCACTCAGCGTGGTGGGCGTGTGTGACTGCAACCAATCACAGGCGCCGGTGGGCGGGGAAAGCAGGGAATACGAGATTGATTAATGGGCGGCCGGCTTTTTCAAAAGAGGAAAAGCCGCCGGAGTTTTTATAATAGCAGTGCAGCGCCGCGCAGGAGATCGGGGAGCGGTAAGTATGAGATAGGGGGGGGAACTGACCAACAGACAGCTAGAGGGACAGACAGACATAGAGACCGACCGACGGACTGAGGGAGAGAACGAAACATAAAAAGAAAAAAGACTGACATCACATGAAAAAAACACAAAACATACAGGGAACAAACAGAGATGCGTCCGTGTCACTCGGACGTGCGCACAGACCCATTGACTTTCATTGGGTCCGTGCTGCGTGTTGCGTGAATAAAACGGACATGCTGGCGTGAGACACGGCCCACAAAACGCATCACGGAGACGGACTAACGGACATAACCAAAAACGCATTTGTAACCGCTGAGATATAGTAACATTGGTGCACGTTTGGCCGTGTCTCGAGTATACACGGAAACGGACCAAACACGCACGTGTTTCACGGATGTGTGGCGGAGCCCTTAACCGTAAAGAACTCTTTCCTAATCTTTTCTCCACATCTAATGGGAGCCATCATATAACTACATCAGAGGAAAAATGAAAAATGTATGGCTTTCAGGATGCAGCCAAACAAAATTAACTTTTGAATTTTGTTTTCATAAAATACGTGGTCATTGTGCGTACGGAAAAAAAACAAAACACTTTACATGTTTAATATCCATACATTCATACAAAAGTTATTATTGCATATTAATTAAAAAAAAAATGCGAAGAACAATTGTGGAATTGCAGAGGTTTTGTTTTATTTATTTATTTTTTATTTTTTTTTTGCATTGCCCCAAAAATAAAGCTAATCAAGAACAAATGTGCCCCAAAATGGGGGGGGGGGGGAGAAGGTATACTCAGAGGCAATATAGGAATAAAACAAACAAAAATGGGTTACTTTTGACAGGTCCTGTATAGCCAGGCTTAATTCTTAAAAGGTTACTGTATAAATAGTATGCGCTATGCTCCTAAGGTCCCTCCTATACTGAAATAGACAGACAAAATATTATTTAACTATCGATGCAGATTTGGATCTTTTTTTTTTATAAAAAAAAAAAAAGTTTCAAGCACTATGAAAATGTAGTAATTTAGCATAAAGATTTGAGCTGTGTTCACACACATTTTGGGCATTGTGTGGGTTTTTTTCCTTTGCTGTGGTCTTTGGTATAACTGCATTTTTTTTGCAATGAGTTTTTAGATAATTGTGGAAAAGAATATGCATTTTTGCTACAATTGTGGCAAAGAAAGATGCGCCACGCCCACAACGTTTGAACACAGCCTTAGGCTATGTGCGCACGTTGCGTCTGAGTACCTGCAGTTTATTCTGCACGTTTTATTTCCCTTGGTTTTTGACCAAATGGCTTTTGACCATTTTTAAGCGCTAAAAACGCATGCGTTTTAGCGCAAAAACGCTGCTGCTAAAAACGCTGCAGAAACGCGGTAAAAAACGCAACGTGCGAACATAGCCTTAAACCCATGTAGATTTAAAAGTAAAAATTGGTAAGAGTGGACATTGATGGTAAAGATTTCAGGATAATCCACTTGAAAGTAGTTATTTGCTGTTAAACTCTGCGATGCTCTGACTTTGGTTGAAATTTGGGAACTGTATAAATGTGCTAAAACATCATTCACTTCAACATTTTTATTAGCTTAATGCCACGTGCACACACCTAGTATTTGGTGACTCCTTTACCTCCGTATTTGTAACCAAAACCAGGAGTGGGTGATAAATACAGAAGTGGTGTCCGTGTTTCTATTAGGCCAACTTCATACTTGCAAGTGATTTGCGCGAGTCTCACATCGGCATCACCCGGCACGGCCGCACACTCTCTTGACAGGAGCGGCTCGGCTGCATATACTGTATTTCTATGCAGCGGACACACTCCTGTCCGGAGAGTGTGCGGCCGTGCCGGGTGATACTGATGCGAGCCTCACCGAGTCACTCGCAAGTATGACTTCGGTCTTAAGGGGGCTTTACACGCAGTGATATCGCTAGCGAAAGCACCCGCCCCCGTCGTTTGTGCATCACGGGCAAATCGCTGCCCGTGGCACACAATATCGTTAGGAGCCATCACACGGACTTACCTGCCCAGCAACGTCGCTGTGGCCGGCGAACCGCCTCCTTTCTAAGGGGGCGGTTCGTGCGGCGTCACTAAGCGGCCGCCCAATAGGAGCGGAGATGAGCGTCTGTAACAACCCGCCCACCTCCTTCCTTCCTCATTGCTGGCGGCCGCAGGTAAGCTGTAGTTCGTCGTTCCCGAGGTGTCACACGTAGCGATGTGTGCTGCCTCGGGAACAACGAACAACCTGCGTCCTCAACAATTAACGTTTTTTTTAAAATGAATGACGTGTCAACGATTGACGATTTGGTGAGTATTTTCCCTCGTTAACGGTCTCTCGTTGGTGTCACACGCAACGACGTCGCTAACGATGCCGGATGTGCGTCACGGAATCCGTGACCCCGGCGATATATCGTTAGATATGTCGTTGCGTGTAACGGGGCCTTTATGCTTTTCCTCTGATTGCTCCACTCCTGGTTTTGGCTACAAATACTTAGGCCAGAATCACACTTGCTAGTGCCTCGCGTGTAACTCGCACGAGTCTCTCACGGCAGAACCCGGCATGGCCGCACACTATGCATACAGGAGTGTCTGAGCTGCATATAGATACATGCAACCGACCCGCTCCTGTCAGGGGAGTGTGCGGCCAAGCCGGGTTCTGCCATGAGAGACTCGTGCGAGTTACACGCGAGGCACTAGCAAGTGTGATTCTGGCCTTAAGTAAAATAAAACTCCCCAAATACTCAATGTGTGAATGTGGCCTAACGGTATTTTCTTCTATCTTTTGGTTTCTGTGGCCAAAATAGTTTAACATAACAAGAATTAATTGTATTTTGTAAAAATGTTTACAATTCATGAAATTTACATTTTAGCACTGATTTTTTGTTACTGAATTTCTAGATATTTACTTAAAGCGTTCATTTCATCTCATTTTTTTCTCATTTTTAAATGTGCTTTTTTAATCATTTGCTTTTTTTCCTGTCATTACAATAAATAAATAATTAAATTAAATATACCTGTGTATTTCTTCCTTGTTTGTTGTGAAAAATGTGAGATCTTTCTGGCTGTAAACAGAAGGTTAGAGGATAGCAGAAGTGTTACCAGCAGAGATGAGCGAACCTGAAATGTGGTGTTTGGTGTTCTTACCGAACACAGACTTTACCAAAAAAAAGCAAAGTTCAGGTGCTTTACGTATGAGCAACACTGGCTTGAGCATTTCGGTGCTCTGCTCAGTGCATGCCGCTTGCAATGTTTGATCGGCTCACACTAGGGGTAACGAGAAATAGAGAGAGAAAGAGAGAACCAGAGAGAACGAGAGAGAGAGAGAGAAAGAGAGAGAGAAAGAGAGAGAGAGAGAAAGAGAGAACGAGAGAGAGAGAGAGAGAAAGAGAGAGAGAAAGAGAGAGAGAGAGAGAAAGAGAGAACGAGAGAGAGAGAAAAAGAGAGAGAAAGAGAACGAGAGAGAGAGAAAAAGAGAGAGAATGAGAGAGAGAGAGAAAGAGAGAGAGAATGAGAACGAGAGAGAAAGAGAGAGAGAAAGAGAGAACGAAAGACAGAGAGCAAAAGAGAGAATGAGAAAGAGAGAACGAGAAAGAGAGAACGAGAGAGAGAGAATGAGAACGAGAGAGAAAGAGAGAGAGAAAGAGAGAACAAAAGACAGAGAGCAAAAGAGAGAATGAGAAAGAGAGAACGAGAGAGAGACTACAAGAAAGAGAGAGAGAGAGAACGAGAGAGAGAAAGAAGGAGAGAGAGAGAAGAGAAGGAGAGAGAGAAAGAGAAGGAAAGAGAGAGAGAAAGAGAAAGAAAGAAAGAGGGAAAGAGAGAGACAGAAAGAAAGAGAAAAAGAGGGAGAGAGAAAGAAAGAGGGAAATACAGAGAAAGAGAGAGAAAGAAAGAGAAGGGAGGAGAGAAAGAAAGAGGGAGAGAAAGACCCTGTCCACTCACCCCCCAGAAGTGATCTGTTTTATGGCTGGCTGCATGTGGCCGGAGACCCGAACTGCCCAATTAGTGACTTCCGTTGAGGTTCAGGTCAAGTCCGAGTCTCAAACTGAATTTTATCTAAAGTTCGGCTGAACCGAACTTCCACAGCTCCTCTCATCTCTAGTTACCAGTGATGTTGGAGATGGTATTTCCATCATCCTTCAGCCATCATCAACTTCTTAGCTACTTCCTACATCTGCGTGTTTTGGAAACATATATCATCTTCTAGGTATTTTATTAGGCACCTGCTTATTATTAGAAGTTTGTAGAAGCAATGCATAAAAAGCATGTTCCCACAACCAGGCAGTAGAGAAAAAAGGGGGGATAACTGTGATCATGGAACGAATGGTGGTGAATGATGGGCTGTTCTGTTGCGGAGAATATTGAGCAAAACAAAAAAAATCTAATGAGTGTAATTTCTGCAAAACAAAATACCTTGTTGGCGCATTGGCACAAATGCCGCTAAGGGGGGAAAAAGCAAATAAAATATCATCACAGGTAGTGAACATCATGATGTGCGGTATAGAAGTTTCGTCTTAGGGCTCATTCACATGACTGTTGTGTTTGTCCTGGTCAGTTCCTGTTTTTTTGCGGACTCACGGACAACCATCTTTTCAATGTATTTTGTGTAGGATCGGATGGCACATGGAAGCACTTCCGTGTGCATCCGATGCTGCAAAAAAAACCATCGGATGCCGTATGTCCGTTCCATTATTATGTAACATGTCCTATTCTGTTCCATAATAACGGACCGTGACTTAATACAAGTCAATGGATGCGCCAAATTCCGGGAAGCCGCACGGAAGCACTTCCGTGTGACCTCCGTCGGGTGCTCATGCAGTCCGTGTCCCGCTGCCGCGCCAGCCTCACGGCTGCGCGCACTGCATTGTCAGCATATGCCCGCACTGCAGTGTCATAATATGCCCACACTTCAGTGCGAGCAGCCGCGGGGATGATGAGCGTTGCTGTCAGGAGGTTAGTAAAGTTCATTACCTGCTGTGATGAAGTCCTGCACTCCTAACGTCAGTGCTCGTCACTGACAGCCGCATTCTCACGTCAGCTCTCTCGGGCGTCCCAAGACTGTGACTACCGGTGAAGTCACGGGCCGCTCGCGAGAGGTGATCTGAGAATGCGGTGGGCATAGAAGTCAGTGACCAGCGCTGACGTCAGGAGTGCAGAGGCTTCCATCACAGCAGGTAATATACCTCGCTAACCTCCTGAAGTCAGCGCTGGTCATGCCCTGCAGTGACCTGGGCTGACTTCATGATGTTAGTACATTGCTCTCCCAGTCAATGGGGAACATTCTGTTCTTCATTGACTGGGTCAGTGAGTATTGATCGTTGTGGGATCCTGTTATTGGATTACGCCGGACCCAGATTTGTTTTTCTTTTCAATAAATTGGTGAAAGAGGGAATGTGTTGAGGAGTTTTTTTTTTTTTTTCAAATAAAAATTTGTCTATTTTTTTTTTGTTACTGACTGGTTTGTAATGTTGGGTATCTGATAGATGCCTTGACATCACTAACCTCAAGGCATGATGCCAGATGACATTACACATCTGGCATCAACCCCATATATTACCCCGTTTGCCACCGCACCAGGGCATCAGGATGAGCTGGGAAAAAGCACCAGGATTGGCGCATCTAATGGATGGGGCTGCTGTGGTCTGCTATTCCTAGGCTAGGGAGGGTTCAAGAACCGCGTACCTCCCTAATCTGAGAATATCAGACCACAGCTGTCCGCTTTACCTTGGCTGGTGATCCATTTTGGGGGGGACCCCACGTTTTTTGTTTTAAATTATTTATTTAATTTAAAATAGCATGGGGTGTCCTCTGTTTTGGATTACCAGCCAAAGGTGAAGCTGCCAGCTGTGGTCTTCAGGCTGTAGCCGTCTGCTTTACCCTAGCTGGCTACAAAAAATAGGGGGGACCCCACGTCTTGTTTTTTAAATTATTTATTTATTGGCTAAATACAAGGAAGGCTATGCACCCTTTAGTGGCACATGAAAGGCACTAAAGGGTGCAAGATTACAAAATGCTGGGGAGTGGGACATTAAATGTCTTTCTCATCTATTATCTATCTATCTATCCCTCTATTCATTCATTCCTCTATTTATCCCTCTCTCTGTCTCTTTATCTATCTATCTATCCCTCTATCTATCTATATCTAGCTATCCATCTATTTATCTATCTAGCTGCTTCCGTGTTTTGTGGTCCGCAAAATAAACGAAAGGCACACGGATGACACGCGGCCCGTATACGGTAAAGCACAGATTGGCTGTCGTTTATGAATTTTTATTTTTTTTACAAAGTAGACAGGTTTTTAAACTGGAAAACCCCTTTAACCCCAGTCCTAACCTTAACCCTTGCTAGGGTTAGAACAACTATGTAAAAATATGTAGGGGTTGTTCAGTCGCACCATATTACTAACCTATCTATGGAGCAATTACTCAATATCAAATAGATGGGGCGGGGGTCTGACATCCGGCACCCCAAGGATCAGTTCTTGGTTATTACTGCAGTTGCCGAATGTAAATACTTTGAATGGATCTGCATTCCTGTCTATGCAGAGCACAGCAATAAAGAATATTTGATCAGCCGCTTCTTAACTTCACTTTATTGTACTGAAAATTTTATCTTGGTTGCTACCTATGCATAGTGCATCAGCTGATGAAGAACTCATCTCTACTGCTGCACTCTGTGTTAGGAATCTGTGACACCTACCTAGATGTCAAAGCAGCCTTTCGCTACATTAACCGTCTAGTTTGTGTCCCTGTCATATTCCAATAAAAGCACCAGTGAGGAGGGGACCAAGTTTTGTGTTGATTTGACACCCTTGTGGCCACCTTCTCCCGACACTACACCATAGGGTGGGAAGGTGCACAGAACTGCTTGGCCACACCAACGGAGTACCGAAGCGCCTGTGCTTGGTTTGTGCAGTTATTTTGTGCAGGCAGACTCCATATGAGCACTGGCACCACGATCCCGTATACCGCAGGAAGGGCACTTGTATGGGAGGTGAGAATAGGCTTTGTTTTACCTGGGGGGGGAAACAGGTGGAATCCAAAAATCCTAGTAGTAGACAACCCTTTTAATGAATACTGCCCAAATGTGATCAATTATATCTCACTATGGAGAAGTTGGGAAGTCTCAGTGCAAAACAGCAAACATAATGATGGTAATATATGCCTGTTACTTGGCTGAAACGATCAAAATACTGATAGAACATATCCCTAATAAATATTAATATATTCCTAAGAGAACTATTACTATGGTCCAGCAAGTAATGCTAGGAATGCGAAAACAAGAAATGCAGTATTTTCCTTCCTCGAGCTCATGATGGATCCGTAGGAGGTGACTTGGCACGTTCATACCTTCAAATAAGCCGACCTAACTCAGTTTGTGTCTCCAGTGAGTTTTTAAGTGGTCCGGTATTGTTATACCGTGGGGTAGCCAGATTAAGATCTAACTCTTGGCAAACTAAACACTGAACAGCTACCATTATACTGTATTACCTTCAAAAAACAAAAAAAAAAAAAAAGGGAAAAAAACCAAAAACTTATGAATGTGCAAAACCTGCATCTAACATTATATTAACTATTGCCATTCGGATCTAAGATACATCAGGATGTTAATGTGACGCCCTGGGCAAGCCAGGGGTCACAGGTCATAACACCACCACACCCTACACCCCAGTTAGGAACACCCAAGCTACCAAAATCCTTGTTCCCTTCCTCCAGGGGCTGATGTTCACACCAGGGGGTGGGCCAGGCGGTTGGCTCCGCCCACCGAGGAGTACACAGCCCTGGAGGCGGGAAGAACCAGGCAGATAGAGTTTGGAGGAGGAAGTGGAAGGAGTGGAAGTTGAAGCCAGACTAGAGTCTGAGGAGCAGTTCAGTTAGGGAGGTGAAGGAGTAAACAGTAGAGTCGAGTGAGGGAAGTGAAGTAAAGTAGAAGGAAGTAGTAGTGGAGCTAAAGAGAGAAGCTGAAGTGACAGTAGTAAAGCCTGAAGTTGGTCCGGCTGTGTGCCCGGACAGTGACAGCAAGGTCAGCAGACGGCGGTGATAGTCCGCAGAGGTGACTGCTCGGAGGTTGCTGGAAGGACCGCGGACGAGTAGTGACCCGGCGGTCTGGAGCAATATACGAAGAACAGTCAGCACCAGGGCAGGGGCCTTTTGGATCCCGGCAAGGCTAGGAGTCGCCATAATTTGCCAAATCCGTCAGTGAAGGGGACGTCTGTCTCCAAACAACCAAGTCCCGATTGAAGGCAACAGTCCGACCGTTACAGAGAGACACCGCCACCGCCAGGGCACCAGTTTCTCAGGGCCAGCGCCTGCGGGCAAAGTAGGGCTCCTCCGGCCCATATCCAAGCCGGGGAGCGGGTTACCGGTGGGAACCCATCGCAACCATCATCAACTTAGGTGCAGGACAGAGGGACCGTCACCGTCACCTACTGGGGAAAGCAAGTGCAGCCGTCCGTGGGAACCGTCTTTCCAGCCGTGTGTTTTACCGAAAACTGTGTCAACGTCTCAGGCTGAGTGAGTACCACAGTGCCGCAAGGCACAGCGCTGCCCCCGTGTCCCTGCGCCCACCAAGCCCTGCATCACCCACCTAATCACTGGGCCCCGGGATCACCAACCCCTACCCACGGAGGGGCAACACAACAACTGGCTGCTCCACACCATCCTTCCCGGGATCCCCATACAGAGCAGCGGTGGTGTCAACAAATCACAACCGTGGGTGGCGTCACGGACAATAACCAACCCCCACATCCAAAAATCCCCTTTCACTCACGGGCGAGGAGCGCCGCTAGAGTCCCCGGGATCCGGCCCATCGCTCGAGCCACCGAGCAGCAGCAGGCCGCAGCAGCCGCGGCAGCCGGACCCGAGCAGCAGTGGGAGAGCGCGGCGTCCCCTCCTCCGCCCGCGACAACTTGGCGTCACGAACAGGATCTTACCGCTCTGCCGTTGGGTAGAGGTGCGCCTTGTAACTGCCGGAGGTATCCGGCTGAAAATTTTCAGAAGTCGCCATCTTTGGCGCGAAAAGTTCCCGTTCGAGCGTCTTCTCGAGTAGCAGAGGCGCGAAGGCCAAAACCCCGCCCCGATAGAGGAGGGGCCGAAAAGAAGCTAAGGGGGACGCGATGGCGGCTGGCTGCATGTGAGAGCAGCTATAAAAGCAGGGACGCCAGGACTCTGCAGACATCTTGTTCCTGGGAAAAGCCGCCAGCAGCATGTGGATGCCGTCCCGCGACACCATAGCCCCCGCGCCTGGAACCGCGGCGTGGGTGGAGATCCAGACCGCGCAGCTCTACCAACGGCTGCAGGTCAGGATGCAGCTCCTCATGGAGGAGTGGGAGACCGACATGGCGGATGTTATAGCAGCCGTGCGGAGACGCGAGGAGGAGGCGGAGGAAGGGAGGGTGAGTGACCCACGCCCCGATGCCCTGGAAGGGCCGGTCATCGCGGCTGCGGGACCCGGTCCAAGCCCTCTCCCCCCGCTGCCTCCCTCGCTACCCGTCTCGGAAGCTGTGACCCCGCCACTAGGCCTGCTACCACCGCAACCGGTAGCACTACCCAGCATGCCCGCCCAGGTGGGCCGACCTGCAGCCGGAGCCCGTAGTCGACCGAGGTGCTGCCTTGGAAGGCTCCGAAAACCGCACCGGAGGCGTCTCCAGAGAAAATCCCCGAGCCGGAGCAGATGGACCGTTCCGAGCCGGAGGCCCAGCTGCGGAAAGCCCCTGTGCCCATCCCCCACACCTCGGCTGAGGTAACGCCGGGTTGTCGCTGCAAGGCGGCGCCTAAGGCCAAGACGCCGCGGGACTTGTCGCCCAGATCTCTGACAGTGGGCAACGTCCAGAATGTCCCGCGGTTCCCGAACCGTGCGCCGGAGCTCGCAGCAGCGCCGTATTGGGACAGGGAGCCGGTACCGCTGGGCCTGGAGATCGGTGAAAGAGAAAAGAAGAAAGCGGAATTGGTGGCTCGTGCAATCCGGGAGAAGCAGAACCTCCGCCAGGCGACATTCCGTGTCTGGGGACCGCTGTATGTAGGACAGGTGAGGCGGTTTGATGTCCGCCGGGGCTATGGGTTTATATATGAACCGGGCCTGGAGGCCGAAGTGTTTGTAGCCCGGCGAGATGTGAATGCCCACCTGCCCGAGGAGCACCCCGGCCGTAATCTGATGCCGGGTGACATTGTACAGTATACCCGGCACTGTGGAGAGAGGGGGTGGTTCGCCCTAGATGCAAAACTGAGGGGCAGCCAGGAGAGCCGAGTGAGTTCTGCACCCCCTCCCTCGGATGAAGCCGGATATCAGGAGTAAGGGCAGCGGAGCACCGTTGTCCAGTCCCCGTTGGGACCACCACTGAGTTGTTTGTTTGAAAAAGTTTGCAAATGAAAGTGATCAACTGATGGAGTCACCTGATTTACCGTGATTAGGAAACCGGCCGTTGCCGGCACCGTTGTCCCCGTGGGGACCATTTGAAAAAGTTGCATGGAGGACTTTCCATGGACAAGCCCGTGAACTTGCAGGGCAACCACAGACGTTAGTGGCTTGTAAATAAGTTGTTTTACCGTTACCGTTTCCGCAATTGCCGCCTCCGGAGAGGCAGGTTGGAGGGAGGGCCCTCAGCAGAGCAGGCTGGGGCCCAGCCACCACAGGAACCGGTGGCTACCCTCTGGAGGGGAAGGACAGATCCCGCTCGGGTAACTTGTGCTGGACTTGGGTCAAGGGGTGCTGCCTGGGTTTTAGGGGCAGCATCAGGGCCAGGTTGCTTGGGTGGGAGAGAGCGGAGACCGTAACCGTAAACTGTTTTGCAACGTTTAAGAAATGTGCCTCCCGTTGTGGGATGATGTTATGATTTATATGTTACCGTTTACCTTTTACATATTTTTCAGAAAATAAAACCGGTGTTGGACGGGCAGCCCGCGGACGGTCTGCATTTTGCTAAGGGGGAATGTGACGCCCTGGGCAAGCCAGGGGTCACAGGTCATAACACCACCACACCCTACACCCCAGTTAGGAACACCCAAGCTACCAAAATCCTTGTTGCCTTCCTCCAGGGGCTGATGTTCACACCAGGGGGTGGGTCAGGCAGTTGTCTCCGCCCACTGAGGAGTACACAGCCCTGGAGGCGGGAAGAACCAGGCAGATAGAGTTTGGAGGAGGAAGTGGAAGGAGTGGAAGTTGAAGCCAGACTAGAGTCTGAGGAGCAGTTCAGTTAGGGAGGTGAAGGAGTAAACAGTAGAGTCGAGTGAGGGAAGTGAAGTAAAGTAGAAGGAAGTAGTAGTGGAGCTAAAGAGAGAAGCTGAAGTGACAGTAGTAAAGCCTGAAGTTGGTCCGGCTGTGTGCCCGGACAGTGACAGCAAGGTCAGCAGACGGCGGTGATAGTCCGCAGGGGTGACTGCTCGGAGGTTGCTGGAAGGACCGCGGACGGGTAGTGGCCCGGTGGTCTGGAGCAGTATACGAAGAACAGTCAGCACCAGGGCAGGGGCCTTTCGGATCCCGGCAAGGCTAGGAGTCGCCATAATTTGCCAAATCCGTCAGTGAAGGGGACGTCTGTCTCCAAACAACCAAGTCCCAATTGAAGGCAACAGTCCGACCGTTACGGAGAGACACCGCCACCGCCAGGGCACCAGTTTCTCAGGGCCAGCGCCTGCGGGCAAAGTAGGGCTCCTCCGGCCCATATCCAAGCCGGGGAGCGGGTTACCGGTGGGAACCCATCGCAACCATCATCAACTTAGGTGCAGGACAGAGGGACCGTCACTGTCACCTACTGGGGAAAGCAAGTGCAGCCGTCCGTTGGAACCGTCTTTCCAGCCGTGTGTTTTACCGAAAACTGTGTCAACGTCTCAGGCTGAGTGAGTACCACAGTGCCGCAAGGCACAGCGCTGCCCCCGTGTCCCTGCGCCCACCAAGCCCTGCATCACCCACCTAATCACTGGGCCCTGGGATCACCAACCCCTACCCACGGAGGGGCAACACAACAACTGGCTGCTCCATACCATCCTTCCCGGGATCCCCATACAGAGCAGCGGTGGTGTCAACAAATCACCACAACCGTGGGTGGCATCACGGACAATAACCAACCCCCACATCCAAAAATCCCCTTTCACTCAAGGGCGAGGAGCGCCGCTAGAGTCCCCGGGATCCGGCCCATCGCTCGAGCCACCGAGCAGCAGCAGGCCGCAGCAGCCGCGGCAGCCGGACCCGAGCAGCAGTGGGAGAGCGTGGCGTCCCCTCCTCCGCCCGCGACATTAACAAAGGGGAAAATTTTAAATTGATGCATAATGTATCTGTCCTGTGCTAGCCTCATCCTACACAGCAAGCTAAAAGGGGTCTTATCTTATAAAATGAGTCAAATTGAAAAGTACTTGTTAAAAGAAGGAACTTTGCTACTTCGCTCTTAAAGAATCAATTCCTCGTACAGCTCATGGCCAAGTGTTATGCTCACCGGGCAAGCAGTGGCTTTAGCGAACCCACTGGGCCACAGCACACAGAAAACCCAGAGGGGCTTGACTGAGAAATCACACCTGGTTTTCTCCAAAGCTCCTAATAGTGAGGGTGTTATGCTGCAGGTGGGAGAGCGGGTGCCACTCGGGAAGACTGGTGCTGCAGTGACTGGCCCCAGGGATATGGGAGCGATAGTCTCTGGGATAGACAACAACAGCAGCAGCTGTCGAGGTTCCAACCAGGATGGATGGATACGGCAGCAGCAGCTGGTGATGATACTTTGTGGCAGTGGATATCATGGTTGGCATTCGGTGTGGTGGCTTGCAGCAGCAGCGACAGGTTAGGGATAACAGCACAGCAGCAGTACTCTGAAATATAAACATATGATAGCAGCGGAACTAGCACAATACAACAGCAGCACAGTGCTAGGGGACCTGAGAACTAGCAATTTATTAGGCTGTGTCCGCACTTTGTGTTTTCACCTGCATTTCCGCAGCATTTTGAACTGCAGCGTTTTCATGCCAAAAGGCATGCGTTTTGCTTTTCCATAATAGTCTATGGAAAAGGAAGAATTCCTGTCCCCACTTTGCGTTTCAAAACGCTGCGTTTAATTTGCATAATTTGTGGCAAAAACCATGCGTTCAAAGAAGCAGCATGTCAATTGTTTTAGCCATTTCTGCAGCGTTTTGGGAACATTGAAATCAATGAGAAGTAGCAAAAAGCAACAAACATCCAAATTCCAGCGTTTTACATGCTTTTTTGGTGCAGAAAACATGCGTTTTGGACATCAAAATAAAGATTTGATATGTCCCTTTACACACACACACAGTCCGACAATAAAATTTATGAAAAATATTAAGTTATTGCTATTTTACTGCTTAATAGTATAAAACCGCTATAAGTATATGAAATATAACAATTTTCTTTATTTTTTCATAAATTATATATGTGCTCCTTTTTTTTCTATTTTTTCATTATGTTTGACTATTTAATCTTTATTTATCAGTGTCTTTATGTTCAAAACGCATCTGTCAAAACGCAATTGAAAAGCATGTAAAAAGCGCTAAAAACGCACCTAAAACGCGGTAAATACGCATGCGTTTTTAGCGCTATTTTGTGGTCAAAAGCAACTTTAGGCAAAATCAATTTCTGCCATTACGACGCAAAGTGCGGACATAGCCTTAGACTGGTTGCCCAGGCACTTTCTGAAGGGAGAAAGTGCCTTAAATAGCTGCAGCCTCTCACCTGACCTGAGATGCACTCCTGGGTTAAGGGTATGCTGGCCCTTTTAAGAAACGAGGCTTGGCCGCTCGTGAATCCCTAGGGCAGAACTAGGAAGCCTGCTATGAGTACACAGCCTCGAGGAGACCGCAGCACGGGACAGGAACGGAGCGGCAACTACAGGAGGGACAGATAGGTGAGGGGCCTAACGTCCCTGCCGGGGGAGGGGGGCAGAACAATGTGGGGATGCCGGTGTGGCCATTACACCAAGGTTATGGACCAACTCTCTCAGACAAGCAGCACATGCTTGCAAGTTGTTTGCTATACAGATTGAAAGTGCAGCACTGAAGCGGGCAAGATCGCTGGAGCAGACCCGACAATGTCCCTGCACTCCACCCATGCTCCAGAAGCAAAGCCACCTCTATCAACATTGGAGATCGCTCCATTCACGTCAACAACTCAGCCATGCCTATTGGACAACCCCTTCCTATTCCATATGTTTCACTTCTTAAAATAAAAAATCTTATACTTGCCTCCCATGGTAGTGCCATTCCTGCGGTGCTGGCACTTGCTCCTATCAACAATTTTATCTAATTTTCCAATGTTACAAATTACAATGTAACTGGAAAGGGGATTCCCACCAAATGTTTAGCCCAGGTGCCTCAACCAACCATTATTTGGTCCATGTTATAGCTACTATAGTGGTAGTACTCAGCTTCTCTTTAAGGCGTAAAGCCACACGGCATGAAAATCGGTGTGATGGGGTCCGATAAAAAAAATATCGCATACCACTCAGACCAATATTAGCCTATGTGTCAGCACACATGAGCGATTATTTTCTCAGCCGTAATCGGACCAAGAAAACAATCGCAGCATGCTGCGACTGTAATGCGATCCTAGCTTCTCTCGCACCCATTCAAGTCTATGGGGCGAGAGAAAAATCGCACTGCACTCACGGTACACCGATGTACCGTGAGCGCAGTGCGAGAATGGCAATAGCCCGCTACGCAGGAGAGAGGGAGATAAATCCCTCCCTCCTGTCTGCAGCTCCGGCCCACCCCTCCTCAGTGCCGACTCGCCCCTCCTCAGCGCTGGCCCGCCCCACCTCAGCACTGTCCCACCCCTCCTCAGCGCCGACCCGCCCCCCCGCAGCTGAGGTCCGCTCGCACGATCGGACCTCAGTCGCAGGGACACTCGCTTGACACTCGGCTCTGCTGTGCTGCCAGCATGAGACCAAGTGTCATGCGAGGGGATCGCAGTAATCCCCGTGTGGCCCCAGCCTAACTGGCACACAACTTTAATGAACCTACAGCTGCTATAAACACAACTATTTAAATTAGGTTTTTATGTTACTATGTTTTAAACATTTTTTCAGGAATTTTTTTTGTTTTTTTTCTCACAATCTTTATTTAAAACAAAACTCTTAATCTTGCAAATTTCAAAGGAGCCACTAGGGTATTTTTAGACTCGTACTTCTTGCCCTTTCATGAAGAGTTTTCAGCAGTTTTGTTATCACCACAGCCAGGATTTCCATAACCGGCAACATCTCTATACATAGCTGATAAAACAAGATCCACTAATCACAATATGGGGTGCAATATGGCAGCACCTGACGCTGCTCCACCTCTCTTCACATTGACCTTTGCACACACTCATTAGATTCTTCAATACAAAAGATATGGTCAGTCTGTTCATTATTTTTGTTGTACGTGTCGATTTTCTGAGACAGCAAAAAGTTAATCCAAAACAGCCCCATTAGCCAGTGTGTAAATTACAAGGTTTCTATTTTTTAATTGATATGATGAAAAATCGTAAAATTAAGAAACATTTAATGCAAAAACCTGAATTAAATAGGGCAATTTCTGATGAGTGCTTCCCTTTAAAGACATTATGAATAGATAATGGAAAGGGGTATCAAGTTCATAAGGACCCACTCACACTTGCGCTATTTTGACGCAAACGGAATCCGTCACTAATGTAGCACAGTTCATTTATTTACAGTGGAAGCGCGACATCATGTGGACACAAGCGGTACTGCATGACACACTCACGCGCCATAGTAACGCGCTTCCACTGTAAATAAATGAACTGTACTACATTAGTGACGGATTCCGTTTGCGTCAAAATAGCGCAAGTGTGATACTAGCCTAACAGATCATCGGTGGATGTGCTTGGTGTAGTACCCTCACTAATTGCAATATTGAAGACAATTAGTGATGAGTGAGCATTACCATTCTTGGGTGCTCGATAAGTACAGTTGGATACTCTGTTGGGCACGACCCAAATCCCCGAGCATAATGGAAGTCAATGGGGGACTCTAGCATTTTTCCGGAAGAGGTTCCCTATTGACATTCATTATACTCGGATACTTGAGTCGCGACCATCCGAGCATCAAATGCTGGTTACAAGTATTGAGCACCCGAGCATGGGAAATCTCGCTCATCATTAATGACAATAGGACATTGTAAAGTATCTCTGTTTATGGTCATCTGGAAGCTCTAAATGAAGCTGGAAATAGGGATTCCTTGGACAGGCTTTGTGCGAACTACCCCATCTATCAGGTCCCAAAGGGAACCTTGCCCTTCACCTTTAAGATCTGTTCAGGAAAATTAATTTAAACAGGGGCCTTGGGTTGAGTCCACAGAGTAGCTGCCGGTTAGTGGAGCAGGCTTCTAGGAATGGTCAGAACCAGGAGGTACAGATAAGGAACAAAATCTTGACGTAGAATAGTCAGAAAATGAGCTGAGGTCTGAAACATAAGTAATTATTAGAACACAGGAGCAGAAAAAAGGGTGTGTACCAGGAAAAGCAGAATGTATAACTGGTAGTGGGTGACAGGTATTCAGGAGTTTATATAGTGAGCAGCCTCATCCAGGGCTCAGATCAGAGATTTAATACTAAACATGGAAACTAAACCCCACTTTCCCTTCCTGGATGGTATCACAAGTCCCAGAGAAATAAACAGGACTGGCTAGTTGTTGCTTTGCGTTACCTGCAATGACTGCATGGCGTTTCCTGGTGACAAAAGTGGAGAGCAGGTACCAACATGGATTTTAGTCATCAATATCATGTGACTGGACAACTGCTGCAATGTTGCGCCATTTAATATTTATGGGACTGACCGCGTCCCAAACACACAGAGCTTGAATGAATGTGTGACCACTGCTTCATAGTATCACCTCATTGTCTCTGACTGAGGGCTGGAAACCAGGTTGTACATAGTGATCAACAATGGCTACAGCTGTTTTCCATGAGCCAACCCCTTTTAATGATTTTGAGTACTAGCAAGCCTCTTTAAAGCACCACACCAGTATTTTTTTGAGCTTTCCAGCACTGGAGTGGTGCTTTAAATCTAAACCCACCCTATGCTTTGTCATAACCATCTTCTGGCAGTTTCACCTTTTACTGACCTTTTTACCGGTCCCACGGTGTCATCTTGTGCCTGTAACTTCTGCCTGTCCGAAAGTCAGAAGTCGCACCAAAATCTCCCAATGCTTTTCTATGAGAGCCAGAAGGAGGCTCCCATAGACTTGTACTGAGCTGTGACCTTCAACGCGCTCCATGAAACACTGAAGCTACCAACAGATCACAAATCACAGGAGACTAAAGGTACCGTCACACTAAGCAACTTACCAGCGATCCCAACAACGATAGGGATCGCTGGTAAGTTGCTAGGAGGTTGCTGGTGAGATGTCACACTGCGACGCTCCAGCGATCCCACCAGCAACCTGACCTGGCAGGGATCGCTGGAGCGTCACTACACGAGTTGCTGGTGAGCTCACCAGCAACCAGTGACCAGCTACACGTGCAGGGAGCAGCGCACACTGAGCGCTGGCTCCTTGCTCTCCTAGCTACAGCACACATCGGGTTAATTACCCGATGTATGCTGCAGCTAAATGTGCACAGAGCAGGGAGCAGCGCACACTGAGCGCTGGCTCCTTGCTCTCCTACTTACAGCACACATGGGGTTAATTACCTGATGTATGCTGCAGCTACATGTGCACAGAGCAGGGAGCAGCGCACAATGCTTAGCGCTGGCTCCTTGCTTTCCTAGCTACAGCACACATCGGGTTAATTAACCTGATGTGTCCTGCAGCTACATGTGCACAGAGCAGGAGCCGGCACTGACAGTGAGAGCGGCGGAGGCTGGTATCGAAGGTAAATATCGGGTAACCAAGGACAGGGCTTCTTGGTTACCCGATGTTTACATTGGTTACCAGCCTCTGCAGAAGCCGGCTCCTGCACATTTAGTTGTTGCTCTGTCGCTGTCACACACAGCGATCTGTGCTTCACAGCGGGACAGCAACAACTAAAAAATGGCCCAGGACATTCAGCAACAACCAACGACCTCACAGCAGGGGCCAGGTTGTTGCTGGATGTCACACACAGCAACATCGCTAGCAACGTCACAAAAGTTGTTCGTTAGCAGCGATGTTGCTAGCGATGTTGCTTAGTGTGACGGGGCCTTAACCGAAGTGTGGCTGGATAAAGATAAAGATGCCAGAAGGTGAGTATAGGGTAGGGGGCTTGGGTTTAGGGTTCGGTTCCACATGCGATTTTCATGTGCGAGTGCAAGCCGATAAAACATCGGATTGCACTCACACCAATGCAAGACTATGGGTAGTGTCCATCTGCGATTGATTTCTCATGCCACAGTGGCATGCGGAATAAATCGCAGCATGCTGCGTTTGACAGCGAGACTCGGCTCATGCACCCCCATACAAGTCTATGGGAGCGTGTGAAACATCACACTGCACTCGCATGTCATCCGACTGCAGTGCGATATATGCAGAGACAGACAGCAGAAGAGATGGGAGAAAGTGCTCCCTCCTTCTCCGCAGCTGTGATCCGATTGCAAGATCGCATCACAGTCGCATGACCCTCGACTGACGCTCGCAGCAGAGGGTCATTAGTATATCGCTTCCGATGCTCTCACATAGGAAGCTGTACGCAAATGGAACCGTACTCTTAAAGATCGACTCCAGTGCTGAAATAAAAGAAAAAAATGCACTGGAGGGGGTGCTTTAAAATTTCAAGACTGGTAGCTAGGAACTCATTGCCTGACAAGCCTGTATAACTTTGTAGCTGTTAGGCTGGAATCACACTTGCAAGTGTAAAATCAGGCCGAGTCTCATGCTAGAAAGTAGCATGAGCTCTGTCCGAGTGTTGATCAGTGTGCAATGCAACTGTAATGCGATTCTGTGATTTTTCTCTTGATTGTTGTCCGTGTGCAATCCGTGTTTGATCCGTTTTTATTCTCAGCAGCTATGTCATCTGCCATTCAGCTCTGCTACATGGTCTCTGACAGCAGACACTGAAGATGAACTTCACCCGACTTCATTGTCATCCTGCGGCTCTCTCTGTGTGTTGTGGCCTGATTTTCCCCTGAGTGACAGAAGTGATCTACGTGATCAGCGGTGTCGTCACTGAGATTATCCACAGCCACAGCTGAAGTCCTCCACCTGAGATCTGTGGCCGCGGGTAACCTGAGTGACGTCATCGCTGATAGCGCGACTCATTTCAGTTGCTGCGGGGAGCTCACATAGAGCGGTCTGGTCTGTGCCGCTCTCTGTCAGCTTCCGATGTAGCAGAGCTGAAAGCATCGTGGGACCTCTGTGGATTGCATCGGACCTGGAGGGGTATTTGGGGACTTTAATAAAGTGGTGAATGAGGTTGGGTTTTTTTGGTCATTTATTTCAAATAAAGGATTTTTGGGTGTTTGTATTTATTTCCTTTAACTTACAGGTTAATCATGGCAGGTATCTCGGGGAGACGCCTGCCATGATTAATCTAGGATTTAGTGGCAACTATGGGCTGCTGCCATTAACTCCTTATTACCTCGATTGCCACCGCACCAGGGCAATTAGGGATGAGCCGGGTATAGTCTCGTGACTGTCGCATCTAATGGATGAGGCAATTCCGGGCGGCTGCTGGCTGATATTGTTAGGCTGGGGGGCTCCCCATAACGTGGGGCTCCCCATCCTAACAATACCAGCCTCCAGCCGTATGACTTTGTGACGCCCTGGACTAGTCAGGTCGTCCCAGGTAGTCACACACAACACCACACCCCCTCCCGATTAGGTGACATCAGTCAAACTAAAAACCTTGTCACCACCCTCCGGGTTTGATGTCCACACCAGGAGGGGCAGAGCCAGGCGGTTGGCTCTGCCCACCGAGGAGTTCACAGGCCTAGAGGCGGGAAAACACAGAGAAGAAAGAGTCAAGTACAGGGAGAGTAGTCTAGAGGAGGTGGAGAGCAGTACCATCAGAGAAAAGGAGAACTTGAGGAGTGCCACTTACCGGGTGCGGGGCCCGAGGTACGAAGGCCAAGTCCAGCGATTTGACCCCGACCGTGGATGGGGATTTGTCTACGAGCCCGGACTGGAGGCTGAGGTATTCGTATCCCGTCGGGATGTGTACCCGCACCTGCCTATGGGTCACCCGGACCGGGACCTGATTCCCGGAGAGCTGGTTAGCTACACCCGCCATTGTGGGGAGAGGGGCTGGTTTGCCCTCAGTGTTCAGAGAATGGCACGCCATGAGAGTCCGGTGTGCTCCCAGTCCCCTCCCCCACTGTACAGCTCTGAAGTCACGGTGGAGGAAGAGTATGAAGAGGATGATCTAAAGTAAGGCAGCGGAACCCGGCTGCCAAAGTGACACAGTCCCCGTTGGGACCCTACTGCCCGTCCCTGTTGGGACTTTTTGTTGCCCCTGTTTTTACAAAAGACAAGGCCGAGAACTGGCAGGCCACCCAAAAACTATTGGGCATGTAAATAACCCTTCCCTTAACCGGCCGTCCGGTTTCACCACCTCCGGAGAGGCAGACTGGAGGATGGGCCTGCGGGAAGCTGTTGGCTGAGGCCCGCCACCACTACAACCGGTGGCCATCCCCCTGGACGTGGGGCCTCTGAAAGAACTGTGAAACCTGCACCCGTTCCATTAAACATACCTGGGCCCGTTCCTGGACTGGGGAAAAGGGGTGCTGCCCACTTCTTAGGGGCAGCATCAAGGCTAGGTTGTTTGGGTGGGTGACTGGAGGACCCGGTTCCCGTGTTAATAAAAGTGTTTGACATTCATAACGTTCAAGTATGTGCCTCCCGTAAGGGAAGATCCAAAAAGCTAAAAATGTTGAAAGTTTGTACAAATGTTAGTATGCTTGTATCATGTTCCCGTTTTCTATTTTTCAGAAGCAAAAAAATAAACCGGTGATGGATGGGCAGCCCGCGGATGGTCTGCATTAAACCAAGGGGGAATGTGACGCCCTGGACTAGTCAAGTCGTCCCAGGTAGTCACACACAACACCACACCCCCTCACGATTAGGGGACATCAGTCAAACTAAAAACCTTGTCACCACCCTCCGGGTTTGATGTCCACACCAGGGGGGTGGAGCCAGGCAGTTGGCTCCGCCCACCAAGGAGTTCACATGCCTGGAGGCGGGAAAACACAGAGAAGAAAGAGTCAAGTACAGGGAGAGTAGTCTAGAGGAGGTGGAGAGCAGTCACGTTCACGGGCTGTCCTGTGTCCAGGCCTGCCAAGAGACTACCTGGTGGCTGGGTCAGAGCCCAGTCACCATTGGCAAGGAGGCAGATGGTGGTGGCCACCTGCAGGAGCTGGGATTCCAGCCAGTGGAACCGTAGGGACCGGGGTCGGGCGGTGGCCCGCCAGTACCAAACAGGGAAATCGATTGGAAACCAGAGCACCAGGAGGGGTACTCAGACCCAGACAAAGCCCCGAACCGACAGGGCCAAGTCAAATCAACTGATTGCGGATTGGACTTTAGGACCTATCCCACACAAGCCCCGTTAGAAGACAACAGCCCAACCATACAAGGTAAAGCCACCGCCAAGGCATAGAGACCCAAACAGTCAGCGTCTGCGGGCAAACAGGCTCCTACGGCATATACAAGTCGGGGAGCGGACTACCGGTGTCTAGGCATAGGAGTCAAACATTTACACATAGAGGTGCAGGAGAAAGGCGGAAACCACCAACCTATACCGGGAGAAGCTGCAGCCGGCTGCGGGCCCCGTTCATCACTCCGTTTGGTTTACCAGAGACTCCAGTGTGTTGTGTCAGAGTGAGTACACCAGGGCCTTCGGGCCGCGCTGAACCGTACCAGCGTCCAGCACGCACCACCCGCTCCCCCGCCTCAGCACCTCCCCCGGGACCATCATTCCCCTACCCACAGAGGGGTCAACACAAAGCTGCGCAACACCGTCCCCGGGAGGCCTAGTTAACGGCAGCAGTGGTGTCCATCTATTCACCACAACCCGTGGGTGGTGTCACGAACTTACAATCCAAACCAAACAACCGTGGCCCCGCCCGTGGAACTCCTCACCCAAGTCCCCGCGTGTAGCGCCAACTCCCTTGCAGAGCGACGTGACCCCCGGGTCCGTGAGAGGCTCGAGCCACCACCCGCAGTACAAGCATGGATCCGAGCTACTCGGCGATCACAGCCAAGCCCGCGGGGCGGTACAGCTTTACCCTGGCTGGTATCAAAATTGGGGGGGACTGCACGCCGTTTTTTTTTATTTATTTATTTATTTTTACTGCACGATGTAGACCTGCCCACCGGCTGCTGTAATTGGTTGCAGAGAGACAGCTGTCACTAATCGTGGGGGCGTGTCTGACTGCAACCAATCATAGGCACCGGTGGGTGGGGAAAGTAATGAATACGTGATGGAATAATGAGCGGCCGGCTTTTTCAAAAGAGGAGAAGCCGCCACAGTGTGAACGCCGTGCAGCGCCGCGCCGGTGATCGTGGATCGGTGAGTATGAGAGAGGGTCGTGGGAGGGTGTGACCGACATGGACAGAGAGAGATAGAGACAGAGAGAGAGACCGACCGACAGAGAGAGAATAGAGACCGAGAGGGAGAGACCGAGAGGTAGAGACCAACTGACAGAGATAGAGATTGACCGACATTGACAGACCTCACTCGTTTCGAGTGTTTTCTGAAACATGCGATAAATGTATTTAGAAAAACGCATGTCACTAGGATGGTGTGTGTGCCGTCCGTGTGACATCCGTTTTTTATCACACACCCATAGACTTCCATTGAAGAGACTCGTGCGAGAAACTCACCAAAATGCAGCATGCTGCGATTTTTTTCTCAGTCCGATTTGGACTGAGAAAAAAATAGCAGATGGGAGCTGCCTCATTGATTAACATGGGTCCGAGTGCACTGCGAGAATTTCGGCCTTACAGTGTATCAATAGCAATTAGTTAATCTTAAAGGTAATCTGTCACCAATTTTTGCTACCCCATGTATAAACAGCCACGATGTAGGGGCAGAGACTCTGAGTTCAGATATTGCATTTTTTTTTTATATAAGACGCACCTCTATTTTAGAAGAGGAAAGTAGGAATAAAGAGTTTTTAAAGTTAAAATGTGGATCCGTCTTGTAGTCTTATGGTCCGTTTTATAATCTGAATGTAGGTTACTGGGGGTTGTGGGGGAGTCGGTGGAGCGAGTATACAGGAAGCAGATGGCGGCATGAGTGAAGTGATGCTGTGGGTCCTGGGTTGGGAGGAGGGGTTATTGCGACGGTGCCAGGCAGGTGCCATTGATCTCCTGTCAGCGGACTCACTGGACTTCAGGAAAATGGCTCTAGAGGCAGCGCATGCGCAAATCTAGATCTTGGCTCTCTCGATCTGCGTGTGTGCTGCATCCAGCGCCATTTTCCTGAGGTCTATCATGCCCAATGCTGAGAGAACAATGGCAGCTGCCTCACACTGCCACGACACCCCCTCCTCCCTGTTACGGGGGGACCGGCAGATTAGGACCAGGGGGTATATATCCTAATCGCCAGTCGGGGCCCACCGTGCTCCAGATGACAAAGGAGCTGCTGGCACCTGAGGGTTAGGCGGAGACTATAGAGCTGGATGGCTCTGAGATAACCCAGGAACTCTGGGAAGCGGTCACGTGTGTTGGGACACGTCAGACCGGACGACAACCCGATTAGCGTTTTGGTGCACCTAGCGCTACACCAACCACGTGTGCAGGAAACACGTCAGGCCGGGTGGTAACCAGGTAGCGTTGACCGGAAGACCGCCACGAAAGCGCCCCGTCGGCCACGTGTGTAGGACATGTCAGGCCGAGCGGTCCTCCGATTAGCGTTTCTGGCACCCTCTCGACTGGCCACGTGTGTGTAGAACACGTCAGGCCAGATGGGTACACCAGTAGCGTTGACCGGGAAGCCGAGGAGGATAAGGAACACCCTGTTAACTCCACAGGGGTCCTGGGGTACGCTGTCCGTGCGCGTAGGGGGCACAACCGGACAGGTGGCGCAGCAGGTGCGTTGTCCGTGTGCATAGGAGGCACAATCGGACAGGTGGCGCAGCAGGTGCGTTGTCAGTGTGCGTAGGGGGCACAATCGGACAGGTGGCGCAGCAGGTGCATTGTCCGTGTGCGTAGGGGGCACAATCGGACAGGAAGCACAGCAGCCGTAGCCCAGTTAACGCCACTGGGCTGCTATAGCAAGACTGGAACGGCAGAAGGGAAGCACGGCGCCTGACCCTGATGTGCCGAGCCACGAATCTTGGCGTGACAGGCACCGTTCGCCTAACCCTACCTACCGCTTCCCAACATAGGCTTATGCCGCAATGAGGCTCTAACATGGAGGTGTGCTCTGACTGAGCAAAAGTGAAGACTGCGCACCTCCATGTTGTCTCCAGCCCCTTTTATAACCTGGGTCCGCCCCAAACCCAGGGTGGAACCACCAAGGTCCAATAGCAGAGTGCCATGTCATCAGTGACGTCACATACGACCTATCCGGAACCGCCACGTCATTGATGACCTCATGGCAGCCACGCCCCAAACACTTCACCAGTCATCGTCTGACGACCAATATTGAGGTGCCAGATCATAGGGGCGGGCCTCTGCGAGCCAGTCCGGAGTTGCCACGTCATTAGGACACCTGACACCCTCTGCCCTATCAGGGCCTGCCACCTCACGGACATGCTCAGTGAGGTCCTTACCGGACCTAGCCTGTGGCTGAGCATGCCCAGTAGCCTGAGCAACAGGCTCAGAAAGCAGACTATCAGTTTGAGCATGCTCAGTAGGCACATCCCAGAACTTAGACACAGCACGAAGTCCAAGTACCTGTGCAAAGAGGCTGTTAGGGTTAATTGTGGGAGCATGCTCAGTAGCCTGAACTGAGGACTTAGTCTCAGACATAACACAATCAGGCTGAGCATGCTCACTAGGCAAAACACCGGGCTTAAACTCTGGCTGGGGTAAATCGGCGCACGCATGCGCACTAGCCGCATCTCCACACTTAGACGTGGTGGAAGGAACAGCCAACTGGACGACCCGAGGCACGGCCAAGAACGGCAGCCGGCGCCTGGGCGCAACAGGAACCGCAGCAGGCTGCTTGCGGCTATGGCGGCGCCGGTTCGTAACACTCCCAGCCCAGGGCTGCAACATCACTCCACTTGTGCCGCCGCCAGCTTCCTGTGATCCCACTCCACCGCCCTTGCATCCCCCCCTGCATTAAGCTATATTTGGATTATAAGACTCACCCTAATTTTCCACCATCTCCCTCTTTTATTTTTCTTCACAATCCAAAAAATACGGTATGTCATTTGCGTTACTAGCTGACGCAGACTTGATAAAATCAGTGTTTTATCTGCTGCAGATCTCGACCAGTTCTCTGCTTGATAAGCTCTATATATCTCCACACAGACCACTGACTGGAAGATTTTTCGCAAAAAGTGTGGTTAGTGCTCACTCATAACTAATAGTTGGCAAGCCTTTCCTACAGATAAACTTTGTTGGAAAGCCTCCTAAAGCCCTGTGCGCACGCTGCAGATTTACCGTGGATTTTGCCGCAGATTTGCCGCAGATTTGCCGCGGATTTGCTGCAAAAAATGTGTCTAACATTGCTGCAGTCATTCCCCAGCAAATCCTATGGGTTTTAAAAAATGCTGTGCGCACAATGCATTTTTTTATACCCGCGGATTTTCTGCTGCGGAATTAATGTGCATGTCACTTATTTTCTGCAGGTACCTGCGGATTTGCCATAGATAATGGTAAAAATCTGCAGAGACCAACCTGCGGAAAATCCACAGTAAATCTGCAGCTAACCACGGTAAAACCGCATGAGGATTTCGCTGCGGTTTTGATGCGGTTTTTTACCTTGGGTGAGGGATTCTTTAAGAGGGTCCATTTTTTTTTTAAGAAATAGTCACTTTCTAGTGCGCACATAGCCTAAAGCCCTGTTCACATGTCTGTCTGTTCAAACATTGTTTGTTCCAAGTTAGGAATATAAAAAAAACTTGATCCACTATAATAGTTATGCAAATAGGAGCAGACTTTCTCCATTGTTGATTATAGGATCCGCCAAGGTTACATTTTTTACAACGGAAAAGTTCATTTGCAGCATTTTCTTATTTTTTTTTTCCTTTTAAAACCAGCACAGCACAGACCCCATTATAACGAATGGGTTATCTCTAGTGTTGAGCAAGTAGTTGACTATTCATACTCGCTATGCTGTTAGCGACTACTGTCCGCTCCTCACACATTCGTTATGAGTAGCGGGCGCAATGTAAGTCAATGGGAAATACTCGCTAAGTAGCAAGTAACCCGAAAGCCGTACTTTTCGTGCGAGTAGTGAATAGTACGGCTTTCAGATTACTCGCTACTTAGCGAGTATTTCAACTTGACTTACATTGCGCCCGCTACTCGTAACGAATATGCAAGTAGCGGACAGTACTCACGAACAGCATAGCGAGTATAACTTGTGAACTACTTGCTCAACATTAGTTATCTTTGCTTGTATGTGCATAGCTGACGCAAATTTGTGCGAGTAGCAAATAGTACGGCTTTCGGGTTACTCGCTACTTAGCGAGTATTTCCCATTGACTTACATTGCGCCCGCTACTCGTAATGAATATGGAAGTAGCTGACAGTACTCGCTAACAGGATAGCGAGTACGAATAGTCATCTACTCGATCAACACTAGTTATCTCTGCTTGCATTTGCATAACTGACGCAAACGGAACAGACGAATAGAATGTCCGAAGAGAGTCTTTACAGATGAACATTCCGATACTGCTACATCTGATCCATTCATCTGATCGCGCTGCAATCCCAACCTGTAGTCATTCCCAGGATGTTCTCCGCACCCTCGTAACAATACTTAAAGAAATAAGAAACTTGAGTAATGAGTACTAGTATTATCATCCAAATTTACCCAAGTGGGTATAAAAACCATCCTCAAATAACAAAGGGAGATTGTCTCTTTGCTACAAATCCTTAATTACAAAAAGAGCAGAGGAGGGGGCTCCAGGCTTGTGGACAAGCAGTGCAGGGTCTTCAGGAGCTGAGGGTCTCTTTGATCAAGAAAATCCAATTATTTGTGTATATACATTTCCCACATAGTGATTAGTTCATTAATTGTCCCGCCTTTATCACCTCCCTTTCCACCCCCTGTAATAATCAGTTCTTTTATCCAGACCAACAAACACTCGGTGGGAGCTTTTGTACATTCAAAGGATTTGCTTTCTCTTGTGAAAGAGCTGCTGTGCTTTGATGATTGGGCAGCTGGGAACTTCAAAGGGACAGAGCCAGGGCTGTGACTGGCTGGCAGCCCAGCAAAGTCCTTATCAAATTCTTGGAGGTGCTCCCACTGCAGTCAGTCAAGAGGCTGCTGGAAAGGAGGGGAGGCAGGAGGAGCATCAACCTGCAACCACCAAGTACCAAACACCCAACCTGGCACTCACTGGGTGGCAAGTCACTGAGTGAAGGGGTTTCCTCCATGCATCTTCCCCAGTGTGCTGCCCATCACGGTGCCCACCTGCAGGAGCAACACCATGGCTGCAGTAGCTGTACTAAGGAACGACTCGCTCCAGGCATTCCTACAGGTCAGTGGGATTTCACCTTCACAGGTAGTGAGGCCACTTAGTGAACAACAGGTTGTAGCAAATGCTAAATCAGCTGTTACTTATAGGAACCTACATAGGACTTTGACTACATTTTCTAATTCTTCTATAGTTCCAAATCTGATTTAAATATTCTTTATAAACTTTTTTTTTTTACTTTTCTCAAACAAAGTTTAGTTTACACAGAGTACAGGTAGTGAGGTTGGTGAATGTTTGCAAAAAAAAAAACTGCCCAGATTTCTAATTATCTAATATATGCAAAAAAGGAAAAAAAAACTACCCAGATTTATTATCGAATATAAGCAAACATAAATAAAAAATACCCAGATTTCCAATTATCTAATATATGCAAAAAAGAAAAAAAACTACCCAGATTTATTAGCTAATATAAGCAAAAAAAAATACCCAGATTTCCATTTATTATCTAATGTATATGCAAAAGAGGGAAAAAAAACTACCCATACTTATTAGCTAATATAAGCAAAAAAAAATAGAAAATACCCAGATTTCCAATTATCTAATATATGCAAAAAAAAATAAAATACCCAGATTTTTTATAAGCAAAAAAAAAACAAAATCCCAATTATCTAATATAAGCAAAAAAACCCACAGATTTCCAATTATCTAATATATGCAAAAAAAACCTAAATTTCCAATTATCTAATATATAAATGATTGCATAAAGTTATTAAATGTAATGTAGTGTTTTAAAGCACAGTATACTGTTATCTATTTTAGAACAATATATAGTGATAGGTAAGTTTTTCATAACTTTTTTTTTTTTTTTTTGTTTTCTTAACTTTCAGTTAAGTAATGGGTGACATTTGAGAAGAGCAGGGCTCTGGTAGATTCACTAGTATCATAATAATGATAAATATTTACGATACAGATATAGTTAAAATATCAATATTATGCATTGGATGTGAAATAAAGCTTCTATCGTTAAATTGATGATTAGATTAAAAAATAGGTGATTCTTCAATGCTTATGCTGATGGACTACAGATGATGTAGGAAGTAAAAAGACATTTAATATTGGACTTAGAGCAGGATTATTATTATTATTATTATTATTATTATTATTATTTATTATTATAGCGCCATTTATTCCATGGCGCTTTACAAGTGAAAGAGGGTATACGTACAACAATCATAGGATAGTGGATAAATACAGGCAGAGGATGGGGCAGAGGATGGGGCAGGAGAAAGTTATCATCAAAACTGTTACAGGTAATCAAAAATGCTGTCTTCTGCCCAGTTATGACTGATTTTGTATTCTTCACATGATTACTTGTAGTTATTTACAGATTTTTAAGGAATAAAAGTTGCATAACAGTTGATCTGGAGAAGTGAAGATGTATGCTCTGATATTGACTCTTGATAACTAGTATTAGAATGTTTTCAATATATAGAATTGTCTATCAATGAAGATGTCATATTCAATAATGCAATCTATATATTCTGTAATTATTAATATCTAATAATACAGATAGTGCCTGAATTTACATCTGCTACAAGCCCTGAAAACAATACTTAGTGTCTTAAAATGACATTTATCAGGAGTATTAATAGAAAATATAATACTCCAATGATTTCTACATTAAAAATGTTTGAAGTTGGGGGGGGGGGGGGTCTTAATTTGAAAAGTTTTTTTTTTTGGTACCTTCTTTACTTCTCACCTATCCCATGTCTCAAGTCATGCTGAGCTGCTCAAATATTGTTTTAATAGTAATTACTGAAGTTTAGGCTGATACAATTATTAATTTGAGACTATGGACTCATATTTGTAAAGCAAAAGGTCACGGTGTAAGGATTTGACAGTACAGGTGAATGAGACATGAGTCAGTTTAGCTTCTATCCATCTGCATGTGTTTTATCTATCGGTAATCAATATTTTATATGTAACATTAACGCTGTTTTCCATTACAGGACAGGACACCCAGCGCCTCTCCAGATATCCTTAAACATTCCCCATTGGCTCTACTGGCGGCAACGTGTAGCAGAATAGGTCAACCAGGAAGTGGTGCGGACTTTATTCAGGTTCCTTATGATCCAACCATTGCATCTCCCTCAAGGATTTTCCACCCGTGGACTAGTGACATGTCTTCCCACTCTCCAGCTGCCATTCAGGCACATAATAGCCTTGGACTTTCTGCCTCCAAAAATCAACTCCAATCTCACCTACAGTCTACATTTGTTACTCACGAACTGCCCCTTACACCCCCTGCTGACCCCTCCTACCCTTATGAATTTTCCCCAGTGAAAATGCTACCTTCCCCCATGGCTGCTTTTCAGACATCCAATTGCCAATCAACCTATGTACCTTCCATTCCTTATCCTCCTGCAGCACCTATCGCTTCTGCAATTCACGGATTTGTACCAGGTCATGCAAATCTGATACATCAGCAACCAAGGCAACTCTCCCCCAATGCAGCAGAAGACATCCCATGGTGGAGCATTCAACAGACTACTGCAGTCCCTCACCCGTCTCATATTCCTCATGCTCATCACCAGTTTCCCATCCAGAGAGGTTTAGTTCTAGGACATTCAGACTTTGCACAATACCAGACTCAAATTGCCGCTCTTCTGCAGACCAAATCTCCATTGGCTACTGCCAGAAGATGCCGAAGGTGCAGATGTCCAAACTGCCAATCCTCCAGTGGTCCAGATGAGCCTGGAAAGAAGAAACAGCACATCTGTCACATCCAAGGTTGTGGGAAAGTATATGGTAAAACCTCGCATCTTAAGGCCCACTTAAGGTGGCACTCGGGGGAGAGACCCTTTATTTGCAACTGGTTGTTCTGCGGCAAAAGTTTCACAAGATCTGATGAGCTACAAAGGCACTTGCGGACTCATACCGGTGAAAAGAGGTTTGTCTGTTCGGAATGTGGAAAAAGATTCATGAGAAGCGATCATCTGGCCAAACATGTAAAAACGCATCAAAATAAGAAGATCAAAGGGGTGGAACGGATAGTCAAACAGGAGCAAAGCAGGGACCACTAGAGGAGGCTTCATGGATTTTCTATAGTGCAATATACTTGAATATTGATAACTGGATTGTGGATAGACCCGAATTGTATCAATGCACACTACTAGTCGGATTTTAACTTGAACCGAATCTTCCATTTTTGATTTTAACATATGGATATTTTTCAGGACCTGAGGATTTGTAGATTTCTTTCAAAGTGTAATTAAACTTGGTGTAATCAATGACAACTTTACTCTGAAACCTTCATTATTTTTTTTTTTTTTTTTTCCCTGCAGAGTATTTAATGTGCTTGTAAAACTTCTTCACTTCTCTTCTTCCGTTGCAGCGTGCATTATTGATTTTGTAAATGGGAGTTATAAAAAAAAAAAAAAAAAAAGTTTCTTTGAAATAAACAATGAAGTGTATTGTTCCGGAATCGTTGCCAAATTGTCTCTGTCTAAATTTCAATTTATGTGCCACATATCTGGGAAACTTTTTTTTTTTTTTTTTTTTATATTTCTGAATTATAGCTCCGCTTTTATTCTTTTGGATGCACCCTATTCCGTAATTACTAAGTGTTTTATATGCCATATACTGTGTTATTGATATATATCTTCCATGGCGTTCACGAGAAAATGGTCCAGCGGATAACAACTCCTCTATAGCAATATATCTTCTATTATTGTAATTGTGCCATTAGCTTCTTGCAGCTATGTACAATGTTAATTTATGTAGTTTTTTTTTTTTTTCTTTTGTTGTTTTGCCCAGGTATGTGCGTGCCTGTACAGTTGAAGTGTAAGCATTTATTTCTTCTAAGGCTTGAAACTTTAGAATATCTTTGTTTTGTTTAGTTTAGTTTTTGTTGCACTTTTAAGAAAAAAGTACAAAAGGCAATATCTGGTATCTTTTAGGCACTGTTCATACTAAAATAGTTTCAGGCATGTTCACAGGTGGCATTAAAAAAAAAAAAAAAAAAAAACCCCTTGTGTGAACATACCCCAAAAGCATCTTTTTTACGGGCTATAGTAAAGACATACAGTTCACATTTTGTTAAGTATAATTACAATCTTGCCTTATTTATGTGAGTTTCTTGGCCGGCTATAGTGTAAGCTAGTTCAGTGAACACTGCTTTAGGCCCTGTGCACACGCTGCGGATTTTGCCACGGATTTGCTGCAGAAAATGTGTCTAACATTGCTGCAGTCATTCCCCAGCAAAGTTTTTTTTTTTTTGTTTTTTTTTTATTATACCTGCGTATTTTCCGCTGTGGAATTAATGAGCATGTCACTTCTTTTCCGCTGGTACCTGTGGTTTTTGCCATAGATAATGGTAAAAACTTTGGGGACCAAGTTACGGCAAAACTGCTGTAAATCGCGGCAAAAATGCGGGCGCAGTTTTATCGCGGTTTTTACCACGGGTGTGGGATTCTTTCAGAGGGTCCGTTTTTTTTCTTAAGAAAATGGCACCTTCTTGTGCACACAGCCTAAGGCCCGTTTCACACGTCAGTGAAAAACAGACGTTTTTCACTGGCGTGTAAAACACGCACATGTCCCTGCGTGTGCCGAAAATCATGGCATACGTGGGTTGTCTAAGTGCAATCCGGGCTCCGTTCTCCGTGGCCCGTGATTGCACTTAGAGATTCACTCACCTGCTCCCGCTGTCCGTGGTGCTGAATCCTCCCGCGACGCAGCATCCGGCCGGCGGTGACCCCCGCAGCAGCTGCTTCCGGGTCGGCTGTGTCGCGCATAATGAATATGCGCGACAGTAATCAGCCGGCACAGAAGGAGCAGGGAGAACGGGCTGCAGAGGACATCGCTGGACGCTGGGTGAGTTAAAATTTTTATTTTAAAAGCACGTTTTTTTTCTGGCACGTGTTTCACGGACCACACCACTGCGTGGTCCGTGGAACATCAGTCATGCCAGAAAAAAATGGACATGTCTCCGTGCGGCAATCACGCACACACTGGTACGCCGCACGGAGACACGTGCAGTGAAAAATCACTGACGTGTGAGCAGACCCATTCATTATAATGGGTCTGCGTATGTCAGTGATTCTGGTACGTTTAAAAAAAAAAAGCACAAACGTCCCAGAATCACTGACGTGTGAAAGGGGCCTAAGAGAGGCATCCAAGAAGTTGAGATATGAAGGGGGCTGGTTGGCAGGGTTTTCATACTGAAAAACATGGTATTTCATTTAACTTTCTTTCCCTCAAAGCATTAGTTAGGGTTTTTTTTGCTTTAATAGCTCTAGGACAAATAGTCATCAACTCCTTCTGAACTATCCACGCTTAGTTCAGCTACGCATGCATGAGCCTTTAATGAGGGAGAAGGAAACAAATACACTACTCCCAAAAAGTTAGGGATATTTGGCTTTCGGGTGAAACTTTATGGAAAACGTAAAAAGTTCACGCGACAGTGGTATGTTGTCATGATAGTAGGGTATTTAAGTAGAAGCAGCAATGGTGATTTCCTCATCTCAAACAATATATTGAAACAAAATCCAACAACAGTGGTGGATATACCCTCCAAAAAATATCAATGTCTCAATAACGTATGTGGCCTTGTACATTAATTACAGCTTCACAGCAATGTTTGATGCTGCTCACAGGAGGAGTTATTGTCTGCTGATACATGGCATCCCATTCTTCTTGAATGGTGACTCTCAGGTCATTGAGGTTCTGGGGTACAAAGTTACGGCCTCTACATGGCAACTCAGCTGATCTCATAGGTTTTCTATGGGATTTAAGTCTGGAGAAAGTTCAAGCCATGGCATTTGAGGTGCTCCAGCAGCCGTTCCCTAATGATGAGCTGAAGCATTGTCATCCATGAAGATGAAATTAGGGCTGAGTTGCTCATGTAGAGGCACAATGACTGGATTAATGATGTTATTCCAGTAATAGGGGCTTGTCACTGTACCATTCACAAAGTGTAAGGCCATTCTGCATTGACTAGGCGTACCAGCTCACACCACCACCACCACCAAAGTCTCAGCTGGAGACAACAGTGGCTGATGCATAATGCTCTCCTTGCCATCATTTCTGCTCAGCATGAATCCACTTTCATCAGTGAACAGCACTGAGGCCACTGGTATCTCGTCCAGCAAGACGATTACACCTGTGCTTGGTAGTGTGGTCAGTTACCCTTCAATGACGTCTAGCATGCAGACCATGCTGATGTAAACGGTTCTGTATGATCTGATGTGACACTTGGAAGCCTCTCACCTCCCTTAAATGTGCCTGGAGTTGTCTGGCATTGGTTCCGAAGATTATTGTTCACAATGAAGTGGACATCAGTGTGGTATGTGGCCAAAGGACGTCCACTTCTCTGCCTTTCTGTGACTCTTCCAGTCTCTCTGTGCTTGAAGTCTCGAAATGGCTGATCAATTGTTACGTTATTGTCTTGGTCTCATGATGTCAAAATATGAACAGCATAATGAGGAGGACTGTTTATTACCAATTTTAATTGAGCCCTGAAATTTATTGGGCAATTCATGGATCAAACACCTGTTGTGAATTTTGCCATTAACACTAAAAGTCCCAGAGAGGGGTCATTTAACATTTCTACCTTTGGAACCCAGAGACGGGTGGAATGACCTGAGAGATTTTAGCTAACTTCCTATAATCACCGTCTTTTGTTCTGTAATTAAGGCCATTACTGTCGCACGACAGGAGGTTGTTGTTTTCCATTAAGTTTAGCCATTTAGTTTCTAGTTAGTTCTATTCAGTTTATTGTATGTCATTTGACCCTCTTTCGGGACTTCAGGGGGGATCTCAAAATTTCTTGGACTTCTTGTGTTAAGCTCCTTGTTAGAGAAATAAAAGTTGTGCTAAAAGTACTGAAACATTGACCAGATAAGGTCCCATTACATTCACCTGAAAAGTTAGAGGGCATTTTAGGAGCATCTTGAAATATCTCCCATAAGCCAAATAACCCTATCTTGCTGTGAGTAGTGCAAATGTCAGACTCCTGTAGTAGTGACTTAGTTCCATTGAATGCAAAAGTATTAGGCAATGAAATTTAAACATGCTCCATCTTTCTTTTCTTGATCTGTGAGAGGCTGCCACATGCAAGATGGTCCCTGTCGGAAGTCATTGACCACTAACAGTCAAGTGTGAAGACAAACTAGATGAGCGTCTCATACCTCCTCTTCCAGTAATCCTATTAGATCACGTCCACACAGAACAGATTTAGGGGTACTTCTCACATAGCGAGATCGCTGCTGAGTCACAGGTTTTGTGACGTACCAGTGACCTCATTAGCGATCTCGCTGTGTGTGACACTGAGCAGCGATCTGGCCCCTGCTGTGAAATCGCTGCTTGTTACACATAGTGCTTCTTCATTTTTTGCTCGTTGTTCTCCCGCTGTGAAGCACACATCGCTGTGTTTGACAGCGAGAGAGCAACGATCTGAATGTGCAGGGAGCCAGTGTCTGGAAGCTGCGGACGCTGGTAACCAAGACACACATCGGGTAACTAAGCAAAGCGCTTTGCTTGGTTACCCAATATTTACCTTGGTTATTAGCGTACACCGCTCTCAGGCTGCCAGTGCTGGCTCCCTGCACACGTATCCAGAGTCCACATCGGGTAACTAAGCAAAGCCCTATGCTTAGTAACACAATGTGTACCCTGGCTACGAGTGCAGGGAGCCAGCGCTAAGCGGTGTGCGCTGGTAACCAGGGTAAATATCGGGTAACCAAGCAAAGTATTATGCTTAGTTACCTGATATTTACCTTGGTTACCAAGTGCAGCATCATTTCCACGAGTCGCTGGTGGCTGGTCGCTGGTGAGATCTGCCTGATTTGACAGCTCACCAGTGACCATGTAGCGATGCACCAGCGATCCTGACCAGGTCATGTCGTGGTCGGAATCGCTGGTACGTCATTTAGTGAGACGGTAGCCTTAGTCTAAGTTCCTAAGTTCACAGGTCCAGTAATGATTAGGGATGATTGAATACCTCAAATATTCGGCTTCGCAAATATCCAACGAATAGGTCACCACTATGTGAATATTCGATGTGCAATGTAAGTCTATGGGAAGCTCGAATAGTTGCGAATAGTTGTTATTCGGGTTTCCCATAGACTTACATTGCGCATCGAATATTCTCGAATAGTCGAATAGCGGCGACCTATTCGGTAAATATTCGCAAAGCCGAATATTTGAGGTATTCGATAATCCCTAGTAATGATCCATTAGAATGGATCCAGCAGCAATTCGTTGGCAAAAAGTTGTACAGACACATCTTTTTTTTTACCGCTTTTAAATAGTTGATTTCACTTGTATCTTTTTTGTTTAACATTGGAGTCTATGAAAAACAGTTTAGTTAATGGATTGCTATCTATCTTCATTTTGAAACTGATCCAGTAATCAAAAAATACATTCGAAAAATGCGTTTTTCATAGATTCCAATGGTAAAAAATAAAATGGATCCAGCTGAAATCAATGATTTAAAAGTGAACAAAATAGTTGTCTGCCAACTGATTGCTGCTAGATCTGTCCTAAAGGGGGCTTTACACGCTACGACATCGCTAATGCGAACTCGTTGGGGTCACGGAATTGGTGACTCACATCCGGCCGCATTAGTGATGCCGTTGCGTGTGACACCGATGAGCGATTTTGCATCGTTGCAAAAACGTGCAAAATCGCTCATCGGTGACATGGGGTTCCATTCTCAAAAATCGTTACTGCAGCGGTAACGAGGTTGTTCCTCGTTCTTGCGGCAGCACACATCGCTCCGTGTGACGCCGCAGGAACGAGGAAGCTCCCCTTACCTGCCTCACGGCCGCTATGCGGAAGGAAGGAGATGGGCGGGATGTTACGTCCCGCTCAGCTCCGCCCCTCCGCTGCTATTGGGCGGCCGCTCAGTGACGTCGCTGTAACGCCGCACGGACCGCCCCCTTAGAAAGGAGGCGGTTCGCCGGTCACAGCGACATCGCCGGGCAGGTAAGTATGTGTGACGGGTCTGGGCGATGTTGTGTGGCACGGGCAGCGATTTGCCCGTGTCGCACAACAGATGGGGGCGGGTACCCACGCTGGCGATCTCTGGACCGATATCGCAGCGTGTAAAGCCCGCTTAAGGCTATGTGAAAACGTGGCGTTTTTTTATGCATTTTTCCTTGTTTATTTTAATCAATAAAAGGGAGGAAAAAGCATCCCAAAAAAAAAGAAAAAGCACAATCTGAGAATCATGACTTGCTGTGCACACTTTGCTTCTTTTTTCCTTGCAGTTTTTGTTGCTGAAAAAACAAGCAGCATGTGAATTGTTTCTGCATTTCTCTAATCCTCTGCAATGCTTTATCACTACAGTTGATTATATCGCAGCACTTTGCCTCACACACCGTGCCTACAGCATGGTGTGTGAGGCTTTCTGTAGCTTAGTAACCCAGGGTCATCATGGATGGACCAAAGGATACCATAGCAAGGATTGGTTCCCTGTGATTGCATTCCAGGGACCCGATTGGGTAAGTAATTCCTATCCCTGCCTCCTGAATACTGCCATCGCATTGATCGCAGAATTTGGGGGGGCTTAAACGGCCGGGAGCGGTGCAAGGACCGCTCTGGGCAGTGAGAGTTGGGTTATGGTTGTAAAATCAGCCAGGGACACGGGTGCAGCGGCTGAACCCCCGCGATTACCATGACTGAAAAAAAAGCACAAAAAGAAGCATGAAAAATGTGAAAACACATTAAAAAAATGTGTTTTTCCTGCCAAAACATACTTTTTTTTTTTATGTGCAGAAAGGAAGCATAGCCTAACAGATGATTACTGGACACGTGAACTTAAGGTGGCTTTACACGCTGCGACATCGCTAAAGCACTCTCGTTGGGGTCACAGAATTTGTGACGCACATCCGGCCTCGTTAGCGATGTCGTTGTGTGTGACACCGATGAGCAATTTTGAAATCGTCGCAAAAACGTTCAAAATCGCTCATCGGTGACATGCCCCCCTATTCTCGAATATTGCTGCTGCTGCTGCAGTAATGATGTTGTTTGTCATTTCTTCGGCAGCACACCGCTATGTGTGACACCGCAGGAACGAGGAACATCTCCTTACCTGCGTCCACCGGAAAGGAGGAAGGAAGGAGGTGGGTGGCATGTTCCGGCCGCTCATCTCCTCCCCTCCTTTTCTATTGGGCGGTGGTTCAGTGACGCTGCTGTGACGCTGAATGAACCGCCCCCTCAGAAAGGAGGCGGTTCGCCGGTCACAGCGACGTCGCAGAGCAGGTAAGTGCGTGTGATGCTGCCGTAGCGATAATGTTCACTACGGCAGCGATCACCACATATCGTGCCACCGATGGGGCCGGGTACTATCACACGCGACATCGCTAGCCGATGCTAGTGATGTCGCAGAGTGTAAAGCGGCCTTTAGTCTTATATAGATCTTGATACAGGAGGAAAGATTTTCTAGTTTCTGTTTTCACTCCTTGTGTTGCCTATAGGTTCTGTACAAAGAACATGCATTCATACCAGAGCCATAATGCTGGAATGACACCTGCAAGTTTTGTGACACCTTATGGTGTAGCTTTTTGAGCTGCAGTCACTAGCAGCTCTAAAGAAAGGAAAAAAGTATAAAGAGACTGATACTGTTCTTTTGGGTCAATTTGTCTGTATCGTTAAAAAATACTGTCACAAAACCAGCCTAAAGATGTTCTTGGTTAAAGATTTTCTAATCTAAACCAAATTGTCTCTCCAGCAAAGGAGAGAAACTCTAGTGCAGCGCCACCTATTGGAAGAAGCGATCCTAAAAGTCAAATGTGGATTTTTAACAATCCTTTGCATATGACCTAGGATATATATGCCAGATCAGAATCCCAATTTGCAGACACGGTGTTTCGGGGTGCTTGCCCCTTGTCAGTGCAAAGTATGGGGTGTCTGATCTGGCTCATGAGAAGCTTTGTGGGGACCATGGGGGAACACTATTCTCCTTAAGGAGACTTTGCAAGCCAGTCTGGCTGCCAGTAAAGTAAGGGGACTTATAGCTGCCACGCCCCTCTGGGGAATATTCAAATTGTCTCTCCAGGACAGGAGACAAACTGTAGCGCAGCGCTAATCTAAACCTAAATTTCTGCAGAGCCCTCATCACACTTTAGTTCACTGCCACATGACAGTGTACAATACGCACACTGTTAGGATTCCACTCTCTTACCTCCTTGAGTACTTGCCATGTGACCTCCAATATGCCTATTGTTGGTCATGTGCCGATTAGAAATTTTTCTCAATGTTCTGTTGTGAAAATGGGATGAAAAGCTAGTGGCATTTGATTGCAAGTATACAATTCTCATATGTGTGCTCAAGTAATAACCACTTGAGCAAAATCCCAACAGTGTGCATATTGATGTAGATGTCCAAATTTCCAATCCTTCAGTGGTCCAGAGAAGTCTGAAAAGAAGAAACAGTAAATCTGCCACATTCCAGCTGGTGGAAAATTATGTGATAAAGCCTCACACGTAAAGGGCCACTTGAGGTGACACTCAGGAAACAGAATGCTTATTTGTAACTGGTTGTTCAGGTTCAAAGTTTCCCCAAATCTGATAATTTCTAAAAGCACTTACAGGCTCTTACTGGTGAAGAGGGCTTATCTGTTCGGAATGCATTTTGCACACTGTCAGGATCCAGAGATCTGCAGTTTGATAGAGGAACTGCAGAAATTAGCTTGGGAAATCCATTTAAATTAAAGTCCAATTAGCAAATGGTGCTATTTCTGGAATCTTGACAAAGAAAATATAAAGCAGATGTGAAGAGAACCTAAAACCTGCACTGTGTGTATCTGACATGTGAGGGGTTAATGGATAATCCGAGTGAACTGTAATCCCACAAACTTTTTGGTTATAGTAGAGTTACAATATCTCATTGACTTTGATGACCTCTGTTATTAAAATTAATGAGAACTTTTGCGAGTTATTATAAGTTACACTTTGTAAGCTATTTATAAACATATCTTACCTTCCTTCCTGTATGGAGATGTTGCAGCATGCCTTTTCACGTCTTGCATTTTGCACTCTTTTTTTTGTAAAACTATTAGGCTAAAATAATTTGTGAACATTGACAATTTATACAGTAAATGAGATTGTTCCTTTCACCTTCAGTGAATTATATTTACATTTCGACCTTATTAATCAGGGCCCTGCCATACAATGAATCTCCAGGATCATCATAGATAAAACTTAAAGGGAACCTGTCAGGTGCACTATGCACCCTGACCCACGAGCAGTTCTGGGTGCATATTGCTAATCCCTGCCTAACTGTCCCTGTATACACTAGCATAGATAAAAAGATCTTTAGAAAAAGTATTTCTAAAGATCGTTTCTCATATACTAATGAGGCCATGGACTAGTCCCAAGGGTGTTTGTTCCCTTGGCTAGTTGGCCCGCTTAGCATGTTGGCCCGCCCTGTGGGTGTACTAATATGCTAATGAATATGCAGCGACGCCGCACATAACTCAGTGTTGATGGCGGCTTGCAGAGGATGGATGCGCACTGCGCATGATCCAGAGTCCCCGGGACCTCCGGTCATGCGGACTATACCTCACTGAAGCCGGGAAGCTTACACCCAGCATCAATTTAGTGTACATGATTGGAAGTCCCGGGGACTCCAGATCATGCACAGTGCGCATCCATCCTCCACCGGCCGCCATGAAGAGTGAGGTATGTGCGGCGAAGCTGCAAATTCATTAGAACGCCCCTGTTGGTGTACTAACATGCTAAGAGGGCCGACTAGCCAAGGGAAGGCACGCCCTTGGGACTAGGCCCTGGCCTCATTAGCATATAATAAACGATCTTTAGAAATACTTTTCTAAAAATCTGTTTATGCTACTAGATACAGGGACGGTTAGGCAGGAATTAGAAATATGCACCCAGACTTGCTTGTGCTTCTGGGGGCATTTTACACTTGACAGGTTCCCTTTTAAACATTGTTTTCTGTTATCTGCCATTTTTGGCTGCGGAGACACGGTGTCCTCCTCTAAGAGCACCACAGTCAAAGTCTATAAAAATCACTGCAACTATGATCCCTATTTTACCTTTATATTGCCAGTTCTGAGATACCTCCAAAAATCATTACATACTGACTGAGGTTTTTTCTATGGTTTTTACGCTCTTCTATAGAGGTAACGTACTTTAAATAGAGTGGGCCACTTTATCATGAAAGGGAACCTGTCCCTAATTTTTGGCCTTCTAAACAAAAACTAGCACCTTAAGCAGCGCCTGTGCCAAAAAAATAGGTGTACCTGCACAAACTGGCAAGTTTTCTGCGCAAGCGCGAGATTTTGCCCGGCAATGTTTATGACGTCACCTGCTTCATTCACATCACAGTGCAAAATCTTGTGTCTGTGCAGGGAACTAGCCGGTTTGCGCAGGCGAACCTATGTTTTTGGCTCTGCCCGCAATAGTGCAGAGCGAAGTGCACCTCCGCAAGCCGGGAATATGGCTACCCAGGTACGAGAGTTTGCCCGCCTGCGTGGATCGTCCTCCACGTCAATCAGCAGAGGAAGACGGCGAAAAGAGGGACAGGAGGCACAAATTAGGGCACCCATCGGACCGGACAATTTACATACATGGCGGGAGATTTTATAAAGGTATTTGTGGGGTCTACAGAGGGGGTCAGGGGGTAACGTGCACCTTTATAGAATGCAGCACAGGCGCTGCTTAAAGTGAACCTGTCATCAGAAATTTAGCTATAAAGCTAAAAGTTTCCCCCTCTGCAGCTCCTGGGCTGCATTCTAGGAAGCTTCCTATAGTTTTTGTGGCCCCTTTTATTCCAAAATAAATACTTTACAAACTTGTACCTTTTCGTATGCAAATTTCTTAAATCTTCCATGGGGGCGGGCTGCCTGATGTACGTTGCTGTCCTCCTGACGATTTACGCCACCCCCGAACGCTGAATTTCAAACCTCAGGACGCCGCCCCTGGGCGCCCGTGGTCCCGCGCATGCGCTGTGCTACTGTAGCGGTGCCGTGCACTGCGTGCACGTGTGACCGCTGGTGACGCTTTTGCGCGGGCACCGACTGCTCCGTCCGCTCCTCCCATCTATTTCCTGCTGCTGAGCAGGATGGGAAGGAGGTGACGTCCGGTCATCTGGCCAGCAAGCGTTTGCGCAGAACGCTGGAGGAAGAGGGAACAGTGCGGTCACGAGGTTATGGGCGGCACTTGCTGATGACACTCACAGCGCCGCCCATAACCTCGTGCCCGCGCAAAGTGTCACTAGCGGTCACACGTGCACACAGTGCACGGCACCGCTACAGTAGCACAGCGCATGCGCGGGACCACGGGCACCCAGGGGCGGCGTCCTGACGTTTGAAATTCAGCGTTCGGGGGCGGCGTAGATCGGCAGGAGGACAGCAACGTACATCAGGCAGCCCGCCCCCATGGAAGGTTTAAGAAATTTGCATAAGAAAAGGTACAAGTTTGTAAAGTATTTATTTTGGAATAAAAGGGGCCACAAAAACTATAGGAAGCTTCCTAGAATGCAGCCCAGGAGCTGCAGAGGGGGGAACTTTTAGCTTTATAGCTAAATTTCTGATGACAGGTTCCCTTTAAGGTGATAGCTTTAGTTTAGAAGGCCCAAAACTGGTGACAGGTTCCGTTAAACAGATGTATTGGGGATGTGTTTTTTCCAAACTTTAGAAGATGATATTATCTTGTGATAAAAGGTATCACAAGATTATAATTTTGTTCCTCTCACTGAGAACATTCAATAATTTTCCAAACTTTTACATGCCACTGTATATTCTTATATAGCTTATAACTTATATAGTGTGTATGCCTTTTAGAGATCATTTCATCTTCAACTTGTTTAACTGTTCTCAATAATAATTTTAACCTGGGTGTCCAAACTTTTACATGCCACTGTATATTCTTATAGATAGGGGCAGTATTATAGTAGTTATATTCTTGTACATAGGGGGCAGTATTATAGTAGTTATATTCTTGTACATAGGAGCAGTATTATAGTAGTTATATTCTTGTACATAGGAGCAGTATTATAGCAGTTATATTCTTGTACATAGGAGCAGTATTATAGCAGTTACCTGCTTGTACATAGGAGAAGTATTATAGTAGTTATATTCTTGTGCATAGGGGTAGTAATATAGTAGTTATATTCTTGTACATAGGAGCAGTATTATAGCAGTTACCTGCTTGTACATATGAGCAGTATTATAGCAGTTATATTTTTGTACATAGGGGCAGTAATATAGTAGTTATATTCTTGTACATAGGAGCAGTATTATAGCAGTTACCTGCTTGTACATAGGAGCAGTATTATAGTAGTTATATTTTTGTACATAGGGGCAGTAATATAGTAGTTATATTCTTGTACATAGGAGCAGTATTATAGCAGTTATATTTTTGTACATAGGAGCAGTATTATAGCAGTTATATGCTTGTACATAAGAGAAGTATTATAGTAGTTATATTCTTGTGCATAGGGGCAGTAATATAGTAGTTATATTCTTGTACATAGGAGCAGTATTATAGCAGTTACGTGCTTGTACATAGGAGCAGTATTATAGCAGTTATATTTTTGTACATAGGGGCAGTAATATAGTAGTTATATTCTTGTACATAGGAGCAGTATTATAGCAGTTACCTGCTTGTACATAGGAGCAGTATTATAGTAGTTATATTCTTGTACATAGGGACAGTATTATAGTAGTTACATTCTTGTACATAAGGGCAGTATTATAGTAGTTATATTCTTGTACATAGGAGCAGTATTATAGTAGTTATATTCTTGTACCTAGGGGCAGTATTATAGTAGTTATATTCTTGTGCATAGGGGCAGTAATATAGTAGTTATATTCTTGTACATAGGAGCAGTATTATAGCAGTTACGTGCTTGTACATAGGAGCAGTATTATAGCAGTTATATTTTTGTACATAGGGGCAGTAATATAGTAGTTATATTCTTGTACATAGGAGCAGTATTATAGCAGTTACCTGCTTGTACATAGGAGCAGTATTATAGTAGTTATATTCTTGTACATAGGGACAGTATTATAGTAGTTACATTCTTGTACATAAGGGCAGTATTATAGTGGTTATATTCTTGTACATAGGAGCAGTATTATAGTAGTTATATTCTTGTACATAGGGGCAGTATTATGGTAGATATATTCTTGTACATAGGAGCAGTATATTTGTATATGGGGAGCAGTATTATTTTAATTATTGTCTTGTGCACTTATACAGTACAACAGAAGTATTTTGACTGTCCCTATGACGGCAGCCATAATGTCACCATTAATAGTGCCAGTAGTGAACCTCCCCCCCCCCCTCCCGGAACCTTGCTCGCTGAGTAAATAATGGAGCTCGCTGAGTAAATAATGGAGCTCGCTGAGTAAATAATAGAGCCTTACTAAGTAAATAATGGCGCCTCGCTGAGTAAATAATGGCGCCTCGCTGAGTAAATAATGGCGGCTCGCTGAGTAAATAATGGAGCCTCGCTAAGTAAATAATGGAGCCTCGCTGAGTAAATAATCGCCGACAGGGCAGTAATAATGCCCGACAGGGCAGTGAAAGGAACAGACGACACAGGGCTTGCAGGTCAAATGTTTTACTCACTGTTCAGTTCGATTCAGCCATGGACCGGTTGCCCACGGCGTGCCAGGATCCACTGTCAGGGACCTCCGCTGATCCCAGGTAGTTCAGGAGCCAATGCCGGTGCACCCCTCACTGTGTCTCTTTCCCTGACTGTCTTCTCAGCCTTGATTCTATTAGATGAACTGGTCTTGGCCTCCACCACAGTACCTGAACAAGGGGCTTGCCTCACTGGTTTCTTGCCCTCTTCCCAGGGGGACTGTGGCAGGTGGTGGCCCTGGGCGCTTGCAACCAGCCTGGGCCTTCGGTGTTACTTTATGAGGAAATGTCTTTCTTCCCTCTGTCTGCGGACCGTCCCCGAATGCAGCCAGATCCCTCCACCCGATCTTCCTGTGGAACAGGCCACGAGCCAATATGCCCTGGAATCCTTTCTTGCCTTCTTTGGGTGTCACCTGGGCCTAACTAGACCCCAGGATCTCCACCAGGAACTTCTTGCTGTCACTTTCTCTCCTTCACTCTCCTGAGGTAACTACCTCCCTCTCCTCCTCCCTCTCTCAGACTGTCTGAACTTGAACTTCCTGGTTCCCTTTCTACTCACACTTTCTGACTCCTCCCACAGACCCACTGACTAGGACCCTCACTATTGGGACCAAAAATGGGACTTACGGCCCCATGAATACCTCTATGGGGGTGGCTGCCACTATCCCTGACCCAGTGTATGTCTACCAATTGGTGTGTGCAAGTTTTAGTCTGTGGACCGGCATATGACCCCATTCTTACCCAGGATGGGACATCACACCTCTGGCTGAGGTGCAATATCTCTGTGGCGTCGGAAGCCTCAGGGGTACCACATATACACTGATCCAGAGCATCGCAAACATGCTCAATGGGTGACATGTCCAGTGAGTATGCTGCCATGCGGGAACTGGGATGTTTTCAGCTTCCAGGAATTGTGTACAGATCCTTGCAAACTGGGGCCATGTATTAGTGACGCCCTGGACTAGCCAGGTTGTCACAGGTAGTTCCATACACACACACGCCCCCCCCCCCCCTTCTTAGTAAGGTGACAGCAGCCAAACTACAAAACCTTGTCACCTCTCTCCGGGTTTGATGTTCACACCAGGGGAACGGAGCCAGGTGGTTGGCTCCGCCCACCGAGGAGTTCACAGGCCCCGAGGCGGGAAAAACACGAGACTAGCTTGACAGTGGAGTGGAGTGGAGTGAAGTTCAAGGGCAGACCTGTGCCTAGGTCTGCCATAGTCTACACCCGGTGTCTGGGTTGGAGCCCAGTCACCTCTGGCAAGAAGGCAGATGGTGGTGGCCACCTGCAGGAGCTGGGATTACAGCCGGTGGAACCGTAGGGACCGGGGACGGGCGGTGGCCCGCCGGTACCGAACCGGGGAACCGATTAGAAACCGGAGCACCAGGAGGGGTACTCAGACCCAGTACGAGGCCCAGAAACAACTGGGCTGAGTCAAATCAACTGATTGAGGACTGGACTTTAGGACCTATCCCACCTAAGACCCGACTGAAGACAACAGCCCAACCATTAGGGTAACGCCACCGCCCAGGCATAGACACCCGAGGGGCCAGCATCTGCGGGCAAAAAGGGCTCTCCCGGCACATACCAAGCCAGGGAGCGGACTACCTTTGCTCAGGCATAGGAGTCGACGTTTTCTACATAAGTAAGGTGCAGGAAAAAGGCGGAAACCACCAACCTGTTAGGCTATGTGCGCACTAGAGCTTTTTACCCGCGGATTTACCCGCGGATTTGCCGCGGAAATTTCTTGAGAAATGTCTGCAATCTTTGTGCAGACATTTCCCAGCAATTTCTATGAAAAAAAAAAATAGCTGTGCGCACTGGTGCGGATTTTTCTCAAGAAATTTCCGCAAGAAGAATTTCTCGAGAAACTTTCTTGAGAAAATGAACATGTCCATTATTTCCGCAGGTACCCTGCGGATTTCTGCAGTACAGCCTGCAAAAATCCGCAGGGAACCACCCGCGGGAAAATCGCGGCAATTCCGCGGCAAATCCGCGGCAAATCTGCGTCAAATCCGCATGCGGATTTGGTGCGGATTTTTTCCGGAGGTCCGGAAATCTTTCACTCCCAGAAGTTTCTCAAGAAAGTTTCTTGAGAAACTTCACATTTCTAGTGCGCACATAGCCTTAAGGGGAAAACTGCAGCCGGCTGCGGGCACCATTCACCATCTTGTTTGGTTTACCAGAGACTCCAGCGTGTTTGTAATAGTGAGTACAACAGTGCCTTCGGTCTGTGCACTGTGCCGCACCGCACCGACACGTCAGTACCATCCATTCCCCCGCCTCATTACCTCCCTCGGGCCCCCGGGACCATCATCCCCCTACCCACGGAGGGGTCAAAACCAAGCTGCGCAACACCGTCCCCGGGAGCCTAGTCAACGGCAGCGGTGGTGTCCATCCATTCACCACAACCCATGGGTGGCGTCACGAACTCAAATCTCCCCTGCAAACAACCGCGGCTCCGGCCGTGGACCTCCCCATCGAAGTCCCTACGCATAGCACCAACCCCCTTTCAGAGCGACGTGATCCCCGGGTCCGTGAAGAGCTTGAGCCACCCACTAACGAGCACGGATCCGAGTGGCTCGGCAGCCGGCCGAGCCCCGGGACGGTACATATTATTATACTGCAACATGAGGTGATGGTGGTGGATGAGACACAATAATGGGCCTCAGGATCTCGTCACGGTATCTCGTTCTATTTAAAATGGCAACAATAAATTGCACCTGTCTTCACTGTCCATAACAAACACCTGCCCATACCATAACCCCACTGCCACCATGGACCACTCGTTTCACAATGTTGATATCAGCAAACCGCTCACCCACAGTCTGCCAACAAAAACTGGAATTCATTCATGAAGAGAACACTTCTTCAATGTGTCAGATGCCATTGAATGTGAGCATTTGCCCACTCAAGTTGGTTACGGCAATAAAATGCAGTCAGATGGAGACTCCTATTGTGGCGCCCTGGACTAGCCAGGTCGTCACAGGTACTACAACACACACCCCCACCCTGAGACAGGCACATCAGCCAGACACAAAATCCTTGTTGCCTCCTTCCAGGGGCTGATGTCCACACCAGGTGGGGTGGAGCCAGGCGGTTGGCCCCACCCACTGAGGAGTTCACAGTCCTGGAGGCGGGAAAGGAAGTCAGAGCAGTTAGGAAGGTGAAGGAGTGAGGAGTAGAGTAGAAGTGAGGAGCAAACTGACGGTGTCCGGGTGTGTGGCCCGGGCACTAAGAGCAAGGTTGGCAGACGGTGGTGGCCATCTGCAGGAGAGGCGAATCAACGCGGAACCGTAGGACCAGGCACGGGCGGTGGCCCGCCGGTACCGAACCGGGGAGCGAAGTGAAGCCAGCACACACAGGCAGGGCCTGCGGACCCCGACCAGGCTTGGAGTCGCCATTAGAGGTCAAATCAGTCAGTGACCGGAACCCCAGGGGTTTCCTAACAGCCAAGACCCGATTGAAGGCAACCGTCCGATCAGCAAAAGGAAATACAGCTACCGCCACAGCTAGAGTTCCAAGGGCCAGAGCTGGCGGGCAAAAGGGCTCCTCCGGCACATATACACGCTGGGGAGCGGGTTACCGGTGGGAATCCATCGGGACCGAACATACACAAAGGTGCAGGGAAAGACAGCCACCACCAACCGTCCGGGAGAAGTCACAGCAGCCGGCTGCGGGATCCGTCCATCCAGCCGTTTGGTTTACCAGAGACTTTGTGTACATTTGTGGCTGAGTGAGTACAACCGTGCCATCCGGCACCGCACTGCGCAGTCCAGGCGACCCTGCACCTTGCCAACCCTGCCTCCCCGTCACCTCACCGGGCCCCAGGACCACCAACCCCTACCCACGGAGGGGGGAAACAACATCCCAGCTGCTCCCTACCATCGCTCCTGGGATCCCCGTCACCAGCAGCGGTGGTGCCCAACCTCACCACAACCCGTGGGTGGCGTCACGGACCAAATCCCCAAACCAAATTACCCCCTTTCACTCACGGGCGAGGAGCGCTGCTTGAGTCCCCGGATCTGGCCCACCGCTCGAGCCACCGAGCAGCCATCGCAGCAGCGCCGGACCCGAACTCTAGCGAGCGCAGCGGCGTCCTCCCCGCCCGCGACACTATGGGGACAACGAGCCGCAGATGAGGAGCTTCCAGAGATGGTTTCTGATAGTTTGTGCAGAAACTCTTTGAATATGCAAACTGATTGTTGCAGCAGATGTCCGGGTGGCCGGTCTCAGACGATCTTGGAGGTGAAGATGCTGGATGTTGAGGTCCAGGGATGCTGTGGTTACAAGTGGTCTGCGGTTGTTTAGCCGGTTAGCTATACTGCCAAATTCTCTTAAACTGCTTTAGAGATGGCTTATGGTAGAAAAATGAACATTCAATTCACAAGCAACATCTCTGGAGGACATTCCTGCAGTCACTATGCCTATAGCACACTCCCTAAACACTTGTGATATTTGTGGCATTGTGCTCTGTCATAAACTGCACATTTTAGATTGGCCTTTTATTGTGGATAGCTTAAGACACACCTCTGCAATAAACATGCTGGCCAGCCTAAGGCTATGTGTCCACGAGAGAATGTAGCTGCAGATTTTTCTGCATCAAATTCCGCAGCTTTCCCGCAAAATCCGCACCTTTTCAAAGATGCGGATTTTGGTGCGGATTTTTTTTTTTTCTTTTCACAATTTTAAAGCCAAAATCCGGATGAAAATCCGCAACAATAATTGACATGTTGCAGATTTTTCCGGATCAAAATCCGCACGAAATCCGCTGCGGAAAAATCCGCAGCGTGGGCACAGCATTTCCAAAATGCCATAGAAATGGCTGGGAAGTGCCTGAGCTGCAGATTTTCGGGAAATCCGCGGCTTTTCCGCGATAAATCCGCGGCAAAATCCGCGCATTTTCCGCAGCGTGGGCACATAGCCTTAGGCACACCTGTGCAATAATCATGCTGTCTAATCAGCATCCTAATATGCCGCCCTCGTGAGGTGGATGGATTAGCTCATGAAAGAAGAAATGCTCACTACAAAGATTTAGACAAATTTGTGAACAATATTTGATAGACTAAAGGCTTTTTGTTTACATAAAAAATGTCTTAGATCTTAGAGTTCAAGTCATGAAAAATGGGAGCAAAAACAAAAGTGTTGTGGTTATATTTTTGTTCAGTGTAAGTAGATAATGAACTAGTGAATATATATACATCAGTTAAGGGTAAGTATTGTTAGCACAAACCCAAAAGATCCCCCAGACAAAGGTTCAGCGATGAAACGCGTGTTGGGGCTGACGCCTTTCCAGCAGAAAAAGACTCTTTCATATAGGTTTGTGCTCATAATACTTAAATTGTACTGATGTATGTGTAACGCCCCTGACTATATCAGGGTATCACAGGGGACTGCAACCTCTCTTTCTATGAAGCAGAACCTACCCCACATGGTTCCAGGTTCCTGAAAACCGGTATCACTCCTATCAGCACCACAAATCTCAACCACACCACACAAGTTGGTTGGTCTAGCTGGAAAAGGGCCATCCGCCTAGGGGTCAGGCAGACTGGTGGGAGGGACTTAGTCAGAACAGTAGTAGCCCTCAAAGAGGGAGGAGCTGGGGAGTTGTAGCTCCCTGGAGTGACCTAGGTTGGGTCGCAGACAGTAGTCCAGGACCAGAGGAGTTGGAGACCCGGTTGCAGGGTATTGGAAAGAAGTGCCCTGTCTTCGTTTTGGAGAATGATCGGCACCGGAAAGTCCAGTAACCGGACCAGTACCGAGCACGGCGGGGTGCAGGACCCTAGATCAGGGAAAAGCTTCAAGCGCCTTGATAATTAACCTGTGGAGGATAGTCTCTTTATGAACTTCCCCAAGAGCTCAGAGATCGAAGGCATCAGCACAACGAGGGGGATAGGATTTTCCAGCTTATGCGACCTACTGAGAACCCAAGTGCCAGCCATCGAGAGCATAGCTCCCCTAAACATAGGGAGCGGGAACTTGACAGCTTCAGGCCAAAGGGTCACAAGAACACCTAAAAATTGTGCAAGGAGGCAGGCTCCGGACCATTAAAGTGATACCGGTGGGAGCGGACACACGGACGGGCTCCACGCAGTTGCAGTGGTACCCAGAGACTTTGGTTTACTACAATGTGTAAGTCTGCTTCATTGGCTGTATCTAACATCACAACAACCTGAGTGAGTACACTGCCCCCTCCCTGCATCCTGCCTGCCCAGCAAGCCTGCACAGCACCATCCACCAACCCTGCAGAGTCTCGGGGCCTCCCTACCTGCGTAGGGAACTGTCACCTAACTGCCCCCACATCATCTGCCCCGGTACTTCCCTCGGCAGCAGCGGTACTCCCTTCTTACTGCAACCCGCAGGTGGCGTCACGAACTAACCCCCTGTAAATATCCCCTTCATCAAGTGGCCACTAAGCACCGGGTCCAGGGACCCTCGAGCCACAGCAGTCCTGGATCCGAGCAGTTCGCCTGCTTAGGGGCGGCACATATGTACAGTAGTATACCATAAAAGTGAGTACACCCCTCACATTTATGTAAGTATTTTATTATATCTTTTCATGGGACAACACTAAAGTTTTGACACATTGATGCAATGTACAGTAGTCAGTGTACAGTTTGTATAACAGTGTAAATTTGGTGTGGCCTCTAACTAACTTACACAGCCATTAATGTCTGAACTGCTGGTAACAAAAGGGAGTACACTCCTAAGTTAAAATTGCCAAATTGTGCCCAAAATGTCAATATTTTGTGTGGCCACCACTATTTGCAAGCCCTGCTTTACCTCTCCTGGGCATGCAGTTCACTAGAGCTTTACAGGAGACACTGGATCCTCTTCCATACTCCATGACGACATCACGGCACTGTTGGATGTTAGGGATCTTGCGCTCCTCCACCTTCCATTTGAGGAGGTCTCACAGATGCTCAATAGGGTTTAGGTCTGGAGATGCTTGGCCAGTCCAGCACCTTTACCCTCAGTTTTCTTTAGCAAGGCAGTGGTCATCTTGAAGGTGTGTTTGGTATCATTATCATGTTGAAATACTGCCCTGCCACCCAGTTTCTTGAGGGAGGCGATCATGCTCTGCTTCAGTATGTCATAGTATATGTTAGTATTCATAGTTTCCTCAATGAACTGTAGCTACTCACAGTCAGCAGCACTCATGTAGCCCTAAAATATGAGACTCCCATCACCATGCCTTACTGTAGGCAGGACACACTTGTCTTTGCCCTCCTCACCTGGTTGCCACCACACATGCTTGACATCATCTGAACCAAAGAATTTTATCTTGCTCTCATGAGACCACAGGCTCTGGTTCCAGTAATCCATATCCTTAGTCTGCTTGTCTTCAGCAAACAGTTTTCAGGCTTCCTTGGGCATGATCTTTAGAGGAAGCTTCCTTCTGGGATGACAGCCATGCAGACCAATTTGATGCAGTGTGAAATGTATGGTCTGAACACTGGCAGGCTGACCCCTATCCCTTTAACCTCTGCAGTAATGCTGGCAGCACTCATACATCTATTTTGAAAAGACAACTCTAGATATGATGCTGAGAACGTCTTGATCAACTTTTTGGACCTAAAACCTCATATAAGTCAAAAAAGATTTGAACTTTTGTGCTGTACAATGTTGTAGTAAGGGTTAAGGAGCTGCAGATGGAAGAAAATTGGGGGAAATTGCCCTGCAAACAAATATGGATTTGGAACAAATTTAAAAAAAGTGATATGGAGTTCCCCCTATTTTTGATAACAAGCACTGGTAAAGCAGACAACTGCAAGCTGCAACCCTCAATATTCTCTTTTACCTTGGCTGGTTATCAAAAATAGAGGGTATCCCAAATTGTTCTTTTTTTTTATAAATTATTTAAATAATTTACAAAAATGTTGTGGGTTCCACTCTATTTGTGATAACCAACCTGGTATTATCAGGCTGGGAAGGGCCATGGTTATTTGGCCCTTCCCGGACTAAAAATAGCAGTCGACAGTCGCTCCAGAAGTGGCACATCCATTAGATACGCCAATTCTGATGCTTTTCCCGGCTCTTCCTTATTGTGGTGTGGTGGTAATCGGAGTAATACTTTTGGGGTTGATGTCAGCTGTGAATTGTCAACTGGCATCAAGCTCAGGGGTTAGTAAAGGGTAGGCATCTCTCAGACACCCCCATTACTAACCCAGAAAGTGTAGAGTTAAATCACTGTTAATTCCTCCTTTTGGTCCTGAGGAAGGGGACTTGAGCCCCAAAAGTGTAGACCTATGAAATAAAAGAAAATTATTAATAATCAACAATAACTTTATTCTGCGGCAGCGCGGCACTAAGTCCGCTTTTCCTCTCCAGCACTAAGTGTTAAAAAACACACACAGGAAAAAAAATGGTTCATTTGAATGAAATTCCCCGACACTCCCTCGTTGACCAATTTAGTAATTTAAAAAAATCCTAGACATTCCGTAGAAATCAAATTGGGGAATAAAGACTCTCCCGCACTCCCTCATACACCAATTTAGTAATTAAAAATAAATCCTCGAAGTTTTGACGTAATCCAATGTAATGTACGACAATGCTCATCGATTCTTATGGCACTTTGTTGTGAGAACTTTCTTAGAAAGAAGCTCCATAGGTCACCGCTGGTCAGCAGCAGCCAGGAATTTCTCATGCTCATGACAAATCCCTTATCTGCCACTGACCGGCAGGGACCTATGAAACCTCATTCTGAGACTGTTCTCAGAACGAAGCTCATAAGGAATCGATGGACGTCGTGAGAAGTTACACCATTGGATTACGTTGAAACTTCAATTAATTATTTTTAATTATTAAATTGGTGAATGAGGGAATGTTGGGGAATGTTTATTCAAATAAACTAGTTTTTTACTCTGTGTGTGGGTTTTTTAACTCTACACTTTCTGGTTTACTAATGGGGGTGTCTGATAGACATCTATCCATTATTAACCCCTAGGCTTGATGCCAGCTGTCAATTCACAGCCGACATGAACCTCAAATATATTGAACCCCAAAAGTATTATCCTAAATGCCACTGCACCAGCACACTCAGGAAGAGCCTGGCAAAGTGCCAGAATTGGTGCATCTAATGAATGCAGAACTTCTGTGGCAACTGCAGGTTATGAGGCTGAGAAGAGCCAAATAACCATGGGCCTTCAAAGTCTAATAATTCTAGCCCCCAGCTGTCTGCTTTACCTGCTCTGATTGTCAAAAATAGGCAGGAGACCCATTCAACAGCCTTTCAATAAACTTTGTTAGCATCCGAACACACCCGAACTCGGACACAGACTTTTTTTTTAAAAGTCCGTGTTCAAGTTTGAGCCTCGGACACCCGGTGTCCAGTACAAATCCAGAATTTTACCATTCAGGTTTGCTCATCCTTAGTCACAACTGCTGTACCCAGTAAATTAAGTGATACTGTGATGCTAGCCACACTAACAGGAGGTGTGGGTAGGAGTGTACTCAGGAAAGCCAGGGTCTGTTAACAGGAGGACACGTATGAACACAAGGAAAAAGCAGAGGCATAGTCAGGGCAATATCCGAGGGTCAGAAAGGAGAGCACATAATAAGTTCAGGGATAAAGCAGAGACATAGTCAGATAGCGATCCGAGGTCAAACAGGCAGGAGGTCACAACAGGAACAGGGAAGCGGTTAAGAGGAGTCAAATAACAGTCTGGGGTCAGAGAACAAAGATCAGAACAGAGACACAAACCAACAGCACAACTGCAGAACCAGAAAATACAACTGGCGATGTTCTGGGTGAGCATGCTCAGTAAAGAAACCTGAGCAATAATCAGGGAGATAGAAGACCTGAGAAATCAGCAGCAACATGGAATCCAGTGCTTTCAATCAAACTGCTACTACCTAGGTAATTCAGGAAATAGCAGCAGAGCATTTCCAAGTCAAGATGCTCTGCACAGAGGAATCGTAACAGATACATCTTTGGAATCGGCATCTCTTTCCCCACATTATGCTCTCAGATGAAGTAGCAAAAATCTAGTTTCAGATTCCCTAGAAGAGCCCTTCTAAATATATAGACCTTCTTTCTACGGACCGCATAACATATACAGAGAATGCATCAAAAATTCAAAAAACAAAAAACATTCTCTCCAAATAATACAATTCTGGCTTCCTCCAGCTGCCACTATGTGGAGCTCACAGCATCTGGATTTAGTAAACTCGCATTTAAGTTAATAGATTCTTTATAAATACTTCTGCCAACAGAAATATGTTATCCCCAACACCCCAAGCCCTGTTATATAGGAGAACTTCATTTACTAAACTGAGATTAGATTATACGTCTGCATTCTAGTGTTTGGAAGGACAACCATTGTCCTGTCTGGATCTGGATATTGGAGCGCAGAATAAGGCGTCATTCTGGCTATTATTGCATAAATGAGGGAATGTTCTTTGAAGTGGTACATCATAAAGCATATAGCATAATCTCCATGTGGCAATGAAATGGTTCACTGCTGCACTGATTTGAAATGCCATAAAAGTTGCATGTTTTAGGGAATTCATTAAGAAGACTTTATTTGATATCTTTTGCCCACATGGATTACAGATCGCTCAGATGTATGCCTGGATAAGGAAGCTATCTCAATTTTAAAGATTACTTTGTAAATCAGCGGCTGATTGGAACATTGTGATGTTTTGCGATTTCTTCAAAGACAAATGTTACCAGATAGAAATCTGCTTTTAATGAGATCAGCTTTATAGTCTATATTTGTTTTCTGCAGATGGTATGTGTGTCATTGGACAAAAATATAAATCCAATTGTAATGTAAATAAATTTTATTGCTACACATACCGCACTGCAGAGTCACTGTAAATTATTAATTCACTTGTGTTTCCGGAAAGTTGGATTCTTAGTCGGATTTACTGTACATTAAAATACAGATGTAAGGTGGTTCCACATCTGACTTAAGGCCGCTTTACACGCTGCGATATCGGTACCGATATCACTAGCGTGCGTTCCCGCCCCCATCGGTTGTGCGACACGGGCAAATCGATGCTCGTGGCACACAACATCGCTCAGACCCGTCACACGGACTTACCTGCCTAGCGACGTCGCTGTGACCGGCGAACCGCCTCTTTTCTAAGGGGACGGTTCGTTCGGTGTCACAGCGACGTCATTAAGCGGCCGCACAATAGAAGCGGAGGGGCCGAGATGAGCGGGACGTAACATCCCGCCCACCTCCTTCCTTCCGCATTGCGGCCGGCGGCAGGTAAGGAGAGATTCCTCGTTCTTGTGGTGTCACACATAGCGATGTGTGATGCCGCAGGAACGACGAACAACCTGCGTCCTGCAACAGCAACGATAATCGAGAATGGACCCCCATGTCACCGATGAGCGATTTTGCACGCTTTTGCGACGATGCAAAATCGCTCATAGGTGTCACACGCAACGACATTGCTAACGCGGCCGGATGTGCGTCACAAAATCCGTGACCCCAACGACATCACTTTAGCAATGTCGCAGCGTGTAAAGCGGCCTTTACTAAGTACAAACCGTGATGTCCAGAACAGCCAAGGTGTGATATAAACCTTAGAAGAATCTTATATAATATGAGATTGTCACGCTAGGTATTGGGAAGTACCAAGCGAGCAGCGAAAGGAAAGGGAAAGGGACCCCTGCGTCTAGGGAAGTGGGAGATGGTGACCCCTGACCAAACCTACTGCTGGTCCCTGGGGTCCCTCACCACCCTAGATAGATTTTGCACCTATGCGGCCAGCCGGATACCCAACCCTAGGTATCCCTATTGCTGGACCCTAAATAGGGAATGAGTGGAAGAGCTCTTTGTCAACCCCACTAAATGCTAAAGGAAGACACAAGGAGGACACACGGGGAAACGCATGAACTAGTTATATACAGATAACACAGGCAGGAGTTCAGCAACAATACCACAGATGAATACAAGCCACCTGCTTGCAACCAGAGCTAGAATGAAATGAATACTATGACCAGCACCAGTCCAGGGGAAAAAGGAGTATTTAAACCTAGGAGAGGCGAGCTCCTGCTGGGTCCAAAAGGAGGAGAGATGAATCCAGCAGAAAAGCTACTCATGCCAATGAATACTGACAGCAGGAACAATGGAAAGTCATCGAACATTTTGCACAGTCAAACGCTGTGACCTTCTATTGCCAGAACCCATATGACTGTCTGTCACCCATGACACGCCAGTGACAGAGATAAAAAGAAAGTCATTGTTACATGATATAACTAAAAAGTGACCATGCACTCAAAGCATACATCGGACCCACAGCAACCTTAATAATATGTCTCACAAAGGGACTACAGTGAACACGGCTGGGGCTGCTTGCTTATTCAGACACACTGGTTCACTTTCGGTATCACTCTGGGACAGTTTCTCATAATGGACAGTATCGTCATTTTCACGGTTACTGTCAGCCTCAAGGGGGCTTTACACGGTACGACCGATTGTGCAATTTCACAATCGATCGTACCCGCCCCCGTCCTTTTTGCGTCACGGGTAAATCGCTGCCCGTGGCGCACAAAGTCAGTAACCCCCGTCACACATACTTACCTCTCATGCGACCTCGCTGTGGGCGGCGAACGTCCACTTCCTGGAGTGGGAGGGACGTTCGGCGTCACAGCGACGTCACACGGCCGCCGGCCAATAGAAGCGGAGGGGCGGAGATGAGCGGGATGTAAACATCCCGCCCACCTCCTTCCTTCACATAGCCGGCGGCGGCCGCGTGACGCAGGTGAGCTGCTGTTCATCGTTCCCGGGGTGTCACACGGAGCGACGTGTGCTACCCCGGAAACGATGAACAACTAAATTAAACGATATTATGGATCCGAGCGAGCAGTACACGACTCACGATTTGTGAGCGATACTGCGTCGCTAGGAGGTGTCACACAGGCCGGCATCGCCATCGATGCCGGATGTGCGTCACAAAAAACGTGACCCCGACGATCTATCGCACGATAGATTGTCTGGTGTAAAGCAGCCTTTAGTGTGCCAACTCACTCTCCCCTTCCATATCCACCTGCTTGTCATCTAGGGACCCAATCCTATGCAGTATTCTACCGGCACTCTTCACCCAGCCCAACAAATCTCAAACAATGAGAATTTTGTTAAAGCAAAATACAATACTAGAAGTAAGAGTTTTTATTTGCCAAGTTACAACAATTTTTTCCTTTTTAACTCTGTACTATAGAGAATCCTGCACGGGGTGCTACCAGAGAAACGCACTCCAGATGCAGATACAATTAAATTCAATTTTAAAAAAATGAGAAAGATAGCTAAAATGGGGTGCCCAGAACATAATACATTTAAAATAAATAAATAAATAAATAAATAAATTGAATTTTGTATCCAGGCCTGCCAGGTGCAGTTTTTTCAATAAATAATGCTGGGTCGGTTTCTTCCATTGAGGCAGAGATACTGCAGTTCTTTCAAAAAATAAGAATCAAGAAGAGTCATTTTGGAAGTTTTTCCACCTTTAATGTCTTCCATATTCTGTACCATTCAAAAGAAAAATAAGCTTCAAAATTTGGGAATGGAAAAGAAATTACTAAATTAATGTGGTTGTATAAATTTGCACACCCTTATGCGGGCTTCACGCGGTACGATCTATCGTGTGATTGCACGAGCGATCGTACCCGCCCCCGTCGTTTGTGCGTCACGGGCAATTAGTCGCCCGTGGCGCACAAAGTCGTTAACCCCCCATCACACGTACTTACCTCCCGGGCGACCTCGCTGTGGGCGGCGAACATCCTCTTCCTGAAGGGGGAGGGACGTTCGGCGTCACAGCGACGTCACACGGCGGCCGTCCAATAGAACCGGAGGGGAAGAGATGAGCGGGACGTAAACATCCCGCCCACCTCCTTCCTTCCGCATTGCCGGCGGGACGCAGGTAAGCTGCCGTTCGTCGTTCCCGTGGTGTCACAAGTAGCGATGTGTGCTGCCACGAGAACGATGAACAACCTGACGGACGATTTTTTAAAAGTGAGCGATGTGTCAACGATGAACGAGAAGGTGAGTATCTCTGCTCGTTCACCGCTGTCACACGCTACGATATATCAGACAATGCCGGATGTGCGTCACTACCGACTTGACCCCGACGACATATCGCCTGATATATCATACCGTGTGACGCCGGCATTACACTAACACTTTGTTGAAGTACCTTTTGAATTTATGACCTCATTAAAGGGGTTTTCCCATGAACAAATTCAATTTTAATCAGTACATCTCAGAATAATAATTATTTCTACAATTGGATGTGAGTTAAAAATAATGTTCCTGTGCTGAGATAATCTTATATATGTGCCCCTGCAATGTACTGTGTAATGGCCGTGTCTGACTGTAGAGGAACATGGTCTGATCATATCACAGCTCCTGGGCCGGAGAGGAAACAAAAGAGTATACAGATAGCACAGCACGGGATCACAGCTGATTCTTTCTGTGAGGTAAAGCATTTCGCTGCTTGAGGCTTGATTCTGCATATCTAAACGATAAGTAGCCCCCCTGACTTTTGTTTGCCCTGTTTGTTTGGGCACTATTTGCACTTTAAATTAGGCACAAGCACTTTTTCAATTGAAGTAGGGCGAGTCAGGGGTAGTTAGAGAGAGTCAACGAGGAGTGGAGGCGCCATATCGACTCTATAGGGTGCCGACCTCATCTGCTAGGTAGTGTACAGGAAGGAGGATTTATTTTAGGGCATGATTATCTCTCTTCCCTTATCTGTGCACTAGGTTAAAGGCCCCTTTACAAACTGAGACTTTCTAGCGATCCCACCAGCGATCTCGACCTGGCCGGGATCGCTGGAAAGTCACTAACAGTCGCTGGTGAGCTGTCAAAGAGGCAGACCTGGCCAACGACACAGCAGCGATACGGACATGCAAAACGACCTCGCTGGAAAGGGACCGCTAGCACGCCTATGGGGTGGGTTGCTAACGATGTTGTTGTAACGGTGTCAAACACACCGATACATGCTGCGCAGCGGGCAACAAAGGACCAAAGAATGGTCCTGAACGACTTGTAGCGATCAGCGACCTCACAGCGGGGGCAGGTCACTGATGCGTGTCACACACTGCAATGTCGCTGGCGAGGGGGCTATCACGTCACAAAACCGGTGACGTTACAGCGATATCACTAGCAATGTTGCAGTGTGTAAAGGGACCTTAAGTCTGTCTCTCCATGACAATTTTGAGATTTCATTGTTGTTTTCAGTTTGTTTTGTGGTTTATTGTTTTTTCATGTAAATAATTAAAGGAATGTTTTTCGTAAAAGGATTTTTGTTAGTAAAGCTTTTCCCTGCCAGCTTTTAAGTAATGTTTTACTTCAAAGAAAGAATAATTTACGATCCTGTGCTGTAATACTTTTTTGCATCCTCCCCGGCCCAGAAGCTTTGGTATGATCAGACCATGTCTGTGTACAGTCAGACACGGCCATTACACAGTACACAGCAGGGACACATATATAAGATTATCTCACCACAGGAACCTTTTATTTAAACACATCCAATTGTGGAAATTATTATTACTCTAAGATCTATTGATTAAAATGAACTTTGTTTGTGGGGAAAACCCTTTTTAAGGTGTGTTCCCAGGATCAGTGTTATTAGCGTTCTGGATGCAGAGTTCACATGACAAGTTATAAATTATACAAAAACACTAATCTCCTCTCAATTATATCATTCCCTATTATCACTTCTTTTTTTTACTGAATGCAATAAGATGAAATAGTCCGAAGAGCAGAAAAGCTGCAGGGAGTTCTTTATGTGTACACAATATGTATTGTAATTAGGAACCAAATCTTCCCTTCTAGTTTACAGCTGTAACATCATTGTCTTTTAGATCTTGCCATAAGTTTTAAGCAAAACTGTTATATGAAATGACCCAAGGCGAATACCGTAGGCGATGCAACAAAGACTCCTGAAACGTAATTTCATTTTAATATCCAACAATACACCATATTATACAAGGATAAGTGCCCACAATGATTTCCCAGTTCTTCATTTTTAAATACACATATAAAAAGGGATCGGACTGAGCAGACTAGGACCCACTTTTCTTGGCAAAGGACAAGCCATGAAGTTATCTGGTCATACACGGAAGATTACTGACAGCCAAACTGTGCAGCGATGCTGCTACTTGGTGGCACCAAGGATCGTTTCCAATTAATGCAATCACTATAGTGGGGGCTGCAGTTACACTTTGTTCCTAAACTAATGCTTAGGGAAGTCCAAAAGGTCCCTTTGGCCCTTATTAGAAGACCAATATAGTATTAAAGGGAACCTGATAGCTGACACATGCCGCCGATCTTCAGACAGCATGTATCAGGCGCTCTCTGAACGATTTCAGACAGGTTTGATTCTAAAATGCTGCGGCGTTTTATAGAAGACATATTTTAATAGCCGTTGGGGACTGAGCCGTGCTGTAGACTAAATCAGACAGGAGCCGTGCTGTAGACTAGTCGGACGGGAGCCGCTCTGTAGACTAGTCGGACGGGAGCCGCTTTGTACACTAGTCAGATGGGCAGCTCCCCGGCAGCTTCTCCGCGCCTGAGGTTCTGGATTCACAGGTCTCTCTTCATCTGTCTGTATTGTTTTGGCAATAAATATTGCATTAAAATACATTTTTTTGTAACTCACTTAAAGGGTTTGTCTCACTGACACAAGTCCGTTCATATATCTTCATAGGACATATCAATGTCACATAAGGGGCACAAATTAGTCCTCCTCCTGTCATCCCAAATAGAATCGTTCTGTAAGAGCAACAACCATTTTAGCTTACACAGCTTGTCCAATTTTAAGGTCAGACGTTTATTTGAAAATGATGTCGAGATGCGGCTTTCTCTACTTCAGTGCTAGAAGTTAAAGAATCTGGACCTGGGAAACCATCTGATTGCTGGACACACTTCTGTTTCATGAGAAACCCCTTAAGATCAGTGAGTGGTAAATAACATAAGGGGGCTCAGACTTTACATCTGTCGCGGGCGGATAGGGCGCTGCGCTCACCACGCTCGGGTCCGGCGCTGCTGCTGCTCGGTGGCTCGAGTGGTGGGCCGGATCCAGGGACTCGAGCGGCGCTCCTCGCCCGTGAGTGAAAGGGGAGTTTTGTTGGTGCTTGGGATGTCGGTTTGTGACGCCACCCACGGTGTGTGGTGAGGTTGGGACACCATCGCTGCTCTGTACGGGGATCCCGGGAGCGATGACAGGGAGCAGCTGGGATGTTTCTCTCCCCTCCGTGGGTAGGGGGATTTTGGCAGTCCCGGGGCCCGTAGTTCTTGTCTATTTGGTGGATTGCAGGGCTTGGCCAGGTGCAGGGTCGCGGGGCAGCGCAGTGCCAGACGGCATGGTGGTACTTACTCAGCCAGTAACGCACACGGAGTCTCTGGTAAAACAAACGGCTGGATGGACGAGTCCCACAGACGGCTGCGACGGTCACTGTAGGCTGGCGGTAACTGTCTCTCCCTGCACCGGTGTTATGTTCTCGGCCCCGATGGCTTCCCACCGGTAACCCGCTCCCCCGCGGTATGTTGGCTAAGGGAGCTCCTTTTTGCCCGCAGGCTCTGGCCCTGGGAGCTCTAGCTCTGGCGGTAGCTTTATCTCCTAGCCTGGTCGGGGTCCGTAGGCCCTGCCGGATGGTGCTGGCTTCTTTTCGCTCCCCGATCCGGTACCGGCGGGCCACCGCCCGTCCCCGGTCCTTACGGTTGTGCGTCAATCGGCCTCTCCTGCAGACGGTCACCACCGTCTGCCAACCTTGCTGTTTCTGTGCCCGGGCCACGTACCCGGACACGGCCAGTCAGTTCCTCCACTACTACTTCCCTCACTCTCGCTCTACACTCAACTGCCTTCCTTTTCCCGCCTCCAGGACTGTGAACTCCTCGGTGGGGGGAGCCAACCGCCTGGCTCCGCCCCACCTGGTGTGGACATCAGCCCCTGGAGGGAGGCAACAAGGATTTGTGTCTGACTTAGATGTTCCTAACCGGGGTGTGGGGTGTGTTGTTGCAGTACCTGTGACGTCCTGGCTTGTCCAGGGCGCCACACATCCATTTGCACATGATGAATAACTGATTTCAATATAATAGAATAAATAGACATATTAGCTAAATGTTGGGCAAAGCTGCTGGAGGTGTCTCAACTCTCACCTTGGTGGCTGATATCAGGGGTGGTGGGAAGGGGTCAGGCATAGTGTATTTCAACATGCCCTATCTTTTTGTTTGTTCTGGAGATAAACTATCTGATAACGGCTTGCACCCCACAGGGACAGGTACCCCAATAACGTACACCCTGCAAAAGATGAAAAACTACAAGAGGATTTGGCTGATATTTTTGTCTCTGCCTTTTATTGACGGGGTCTGCAGTGCATTAATATTGTGACCAGTTATTGAGCAGTATGGCTACTTTCTTTTTTTCCATTCTTTTTTAAATTTTATTTTATGTGGGAACATGGTGGTCAAATCCTCTCTGGGGTTTGCTCCTGTGACATCTGCTTCTGTCACCAGGTGCCGCCATTCAGTAGGTGGCACTGATGATGGAGATGTCAAAACCAGAGGCTCTGAGCAGATCAGACTCTGTCCAGCCACTTAGATTAGGGTGACTGGGATCTGTAATATCGTCCAGTCTGGTAGAATGGCTGTGTGTGCTATCCAGCTGGAGTAATCAGCTCTCCACTTTGGCCAAATGGAAAGCACCACACCCTACTGAAGCTCCAAGCATGTTACTGGAAGCTGCCAGAAATAGCCTTGTTCTCCTCAGGCCCGTGCTCAGCTCCTGTGTATTTGTTTTGTGTTGAGCTTGGCCCGTTTACTGACTTCTCTTGCATTTTCTGATTTTGCACCTTCTCTGTCCTCCTGGTTGTGACCCGGCTACCTGACCAAGATTGCCAAACATCCAGAAATTTCATGATAATCCCTAAAAATAGGAGACTTTTATCCGATCTGTAAAAATAATAATAATAATAATAATAATAATAGTAATAAATTGATGTCTGTGATTTTTTTTTTTAGCGACTTGTAGATTTTTATGACTGTATTTAGCTTCCTTTTACAGTGAATGCAGCTAATGTCTTTATTTAGGATTTATGGGCTGTAGACATTTATCACTTAAAATCATTATGGTTTTCCAATGTGTCCATACAAAATATCTTCTGTGTGATTTTTTGAGAAGATGTCCAAAAAAATAAGAAGTCAAATTGACAACCCTGTACCTAATGACTCCGGACAGCCTGCACCTTGGCCAGTATCTGATGTTGTGGCCCCAGCCCACGGGCCCCTATATAAGCCCAGATCCTTGTACATGTGTGAAAGGGTGAAGGTGAGGACAACCCCTGGGACCTGATAAACAGAGTGGCTTGTGTTAATGTGACGCCCTGGGCAAGCCAGGGGTCACAGGTCATGACACCACCACACACCCCACATTCCCTGCAGGCACACCAAGGTCAAAACACAAATCCTTGTTGCCCTCCTCCAGGGGCTGATGTCCACACCAGGGGGTGGGCCAGGCGGTTGGCTCCGCCCACCGAGGAGTTCACAGTCCTGGAGGCGGGAAAACCAGGCAGTTCAGTTCAGTTTGGGAGTTCAAAGTGAGAGGAAGAAGAAGGAGGACAGTGAGAGTAGTGACAGAGAAAGTGACAGTTTGGAAAGCCTGAAGTTGGTCCGGGTGTGTGCCCCGGACTGAGACAGCAAGGTTAGCAGACGGCGGTGACCGTCTGCAGGAGTGGCCTATTGGAGTCTACCGTAAGGACCGTGGACGGGTGGTGGCCTGGCGGTACCGGACCGGTACACAAAGAGAAGCCAGCACCATTGGCAGGGGCCTTTCGGATCCCGGCAAGGCTTGGAGTCGCCGTGAATTTGCCAAATCTGTCAGTGAAGGGGACCTCCTGGGTCTCTAAACAGCAAAGTCCCGATTGAAGGCAAAGGTCCAACCGTGAGAGAGGGACACCGCCACCGCCAAGGCACCAGTACCTCAGGGCCAGCGCTTGCGGGCACAAGAGAGGGCTCCTCCGGCTCATATCCAAGCTGGGGAGCGGGTTACCGGTGGGAATCCATCGCTACCAACAACCGTATTTAGGTGCAGGGAAAAGACAGTCACCGCTAACTTGCAGGGAACATCAACACCGCAGCCGTCCGAGGGACCCATCCAACCAGCCGCTTGTTTACCGTGAACGGTGTCATCATCCTTGGGCTGAGTGAGTACCTCCGTGCTGTGCGGCACAGCGCTGCCCCTGCGTCCCTGCACCCCAACAGGCCCCATAACCCGCCTGTCAACCATCCTAACTCTCTATCATCGGGCCCCGGGACCACCAAACCCCCCTACCCACGGAGGGGAGGGCCAACATCTAGCTGCTCCATACCACCACTCCCGGGATCCCCATACCAAGCAGCGGTGGTGTCCACACAATCACCACAACCGTGGGTGGCGTCACGGACAATAAACAATTCCCAAAACCAAACCCCTTTTCACTCACGGGCGAGGAGCGCCGCTCGAGTTCCCCGGGATCCGGCCCATCGCTTGAGCCACCGAGCAGCAGAGGCCGCAGCAGCAGCGGCAGCCGGACCCGAGCAGGGGGAGAGCGCGGCGTCCCCTCCTCCGCCCGCGACAAATTGGCGTCACGAACAGGATCTTACCGCTCTGCCGTCTGGTAGAGGTACGCCTTGTTACCGCCGGAGGTGTCCGGCCAGAAAATTCCAGAAACCGCCATCTTTGGCGCGAAAAGCTCGAGCGTCTTCTCGAGTAGTGGAGGCGCGAAGGCCAAAACCCTGCCCCGATAGAGGAGGAGCCGGAAAAAGGCTAAGGGGGACGAAATGGCGACTGGTCGCATGTGAGCGCGGCTATAGAAGCAGGGACGCCAGGACCCTGCGGCCATTGACTGGTTCCTGGAAGAGGCCGCTGCTAAAGATGCTGAGTCCAACCGACAACACCGTGGTCCCCGCGCCTGGCCCTGCAGCGTGGGTGGAAGTCCGGACCATCCAGCTAAGCAGCCGTCTGCAGGTCCGCATGCAGCTCCTCCTGGAGGAGTGGGAGGCCGACATGGCGGAACTGGTGGCGGCCATACGGAGACGCGAGGTGGAGGGAGTCTTGGAAGGGAGGGTAAGTGACCCACGCCCCTGTACCCCTAGTGGGTCGGTCATCGCGGCTGAGGGACCCGGTCCATACCCGCTCGCCCTGCTACCTCCCCCGCTACCCGTGTTGGCTGCTGCTGCCCCGCCACTAGGCCCGCTACCACCACCACCGGTAGCGGTACCCTGCCAATCCACCCCGGCGGACCGACCTGCAGCAGAAGCTCGTGACCGCCCTAATCCGCTTCCATGGAAGAAGCCGAAGGCTGAGGCCGTCAGCAAAGATGCACCGGAGGCACGGCGGGGATGCAGCTGCCAGGAGGCAGAGCAGGCCATGTCACAGCGGGGTCCCTCATTGCTGAAGGTGCCGGTTGTAGCCGACACGGAGGGACTCTGGCTGGGTCCGTCCCCCGCACACGCTGAACCGGAGCAAGCAGAAAGTGCTCCAGACTGGGAGCGGCGGCAACGGCAGCTGCGCAGAGAGATCGATGCCCGAGAGGGGTGTAGAGCGGATGTGCATGCTCGCATGAATATGGAGGAAGATCACCCGCAGCGAGCTACCATCGGGGTCCACAGCGGTGCACCATGTGAAGGTGGCACTAGAGCCCTGCGATTGAGGATGGACTGTTAAGCCGGCGGTCCTCCGCCTAAAAGTTGTCCCCGTTGGGACCACCTGTGTGTTTAAGGTTTAAAAAAGTTTGAAAGATAAAAATGAAAATGATTACCGAACAGTAACCTGATTGTCTGCAACCGTGATTGAACCGGCCGTTGCCGGCACCGTTGTCCCCGTGGGGACCAATTGAAAAGTTGCATAGGGAACTCTCTATGAACAGGCCCGAGAACTTGCAGGGCAACCACAAACGTTAAGTGGAATGTAAATATGTTTGTTGTAGCTGTTACCGTTACCGCCTCCGGAGAGGCAGGTTGGAGGGAGGGCCCGCAGTGGAGTAGGCTGGGGCCCAGCCACCACAGGAATCGGTGGCTACCCTCTGGAGGGGAAGGACAGATCCCGCTCAGGTAACTTAGTTCAGGACTGGGGTCAAGGAGTGCTGCCTGTTTCTTAGGGGCAGCATCAGGGCCAGGTTACTTGGGTGGGAGAGAGCGGCAGCCGCAACCGTTAAAAATGTTACCGTAACGTTTAAGCAAAGTGCCTCCCGCTGTGGGATGATGTTAATATGCTTGTATGTGTTACCGTTTTATCTTTTCAGAAAAAAAAAAAAAAAGGAAAATAAAACCGGTGTTGGACGGGCAGCCCGAGGACGGTCTGCGTTTTGCTAAGGGGGAATGTGACGCCCTGGGCAAGCCAGGGGTCACAGGTCATGACACCACCACACACCCCACATTCCCTGCAGGCACACCAAGGTCAAAACACAAATCCTTGTTGCCCTCCTCCAGGGGCTGATGTCCACACCAGGGGGTGGGCCAGGCGGTTGGCTCCGCCCACCGAGGAGTTCACAGTCCTGGAGGCGGGAAAACCAGGCAGTTCAGTTCAGTTTGGGAGTTCAAAGTGAGAGGAAGGAGAAGGAGGACAGTGAGAGTAGTGACAGAGAAAGTGACAGTTTGGAAAGCCTGAAGTTGGTCCGGGTGTGTGCCCCGGACTGAGACAGCAAGGTTGGCAGACGGCGGTGACCGTCTGCAGGAGTGGCCTATTGGAGTCTACCGTAAGGACCGTGGACGGGTGGTGGCCCGGCGGTACCGGACCGGTACACAAAGAGAAGCCAGCACCATTGGCAGGGGCCTTTCGGATCCCGGCAAGGCTTGGAGTCGCCGTGAATTTGCCAAATCCGTCAGTGAAGGGGACCTCCTGGGTCTCTAAACAGCAAAGTCCCGATTGAAGGCAAAGGTCCAACCGTGAGAGAGGGACACCGCCACCGCCAAGGCACCAGTACCTCAGGGCCAGCACCTGTGGGCACAAGAGAGGGCTCCTCCGGCTCATATCCAAGCTGGGGAGCGGGTTACCGGTGGGAATCCATCGCTACCAACAACCGTATTTAGGTGCAGGGAAAAGACAGTCACCACTAACTTGCAGGGAACATCAACACCGCAGCCGTCCGAGGTACCCGTCCAACCAGCCGCTTGTTTACCGTAAACGGTGTCATCATCCTTGGGCTGAGTGAGTACCTCCGTGCTGTGCGGCACAGCGCTGCCCCTGCGTCCCTGCACCCCAACAGGCCCCATAACCCGCCTGTCAACCATCCTAACTCTCTATCATCGGACCCCGGGACCACCAAACCCCCCTACCCACGGAGGGGAGGGCCAACATCTAGCTGCTCCATACCACTACTCCCGGGATCCCCATACCGAGCAGCGGTGGTGTCCACACAATCACCACAACCGTGGGTGGCGTCACGGACAATAAACAATTCCCAAAACCAAACCCCTATTCACTCACGGGCGAGGAGCGCCGCTCGAGTTCCCCGGGATCGGGCCCATCGCTCAACCCACCGAGCAGCAGAGGCCGCAGCGGCAGCCGAACCCGAGCAGGGGGAGAGCGCGGCGTCCCCTCCTCCGCCCGCGACAACTTGGCGTCACGAACAGGATCTTACCGCTCTGCCGTCTGGTAGAGGTGCGCCTTGTTACCGCCGGAGGTGTCCGGCCAGAAAATTCCAGAAACCGCCATCTTTGGCGCGAAAAGTTCCCGCTCGAGCGTCTTCTCGAGTAATGGAGGCGCGAAGGCCAAAACCCCACCCCGATAGAGGAGGAGCCGGAAAAAGGCTAAGGGGGACGAAATGGCGACTGGTCGCATGTGAGCGCGGCTATAGAAGCAGGGATGCCAGGACCCTGCGGCCATTGACTGGTTCCTGGAAGAGGCCGCTGCTAAAGATGCTGAGTCCAACCGACAACACCGTGGTCCCCGCGCCTGGCCCCGCAGCGTGGGTGGAAGTCCGGACCGTCCAGCTAAGCAGCCGTCTGCAGGTCCGCATGCAGCTCCTCCTGGAGGAGTGGGAGGCCGACATGGCGGAAGTGGTGGCGGCCATACGGAGACACGAGGTGGAGGGAGTCTTGGAAGGGAGGGTAAGTGACCCACGCCCCTGTACCCCTAGTGGGTCGGTCATCGCGGCTGAGGGACCCGGTCCATACCCGCTCGCCCTGCTACCTCCCCCGCTACCCATGTTGGCTGCTGCTGCCCCGCCACTAGGCCCGCTACCACCACCACCGGTAGCGGTACCCTGCCAATCCGCCCCGGGGGACCGACCTGCAGCAGAAGCTCGTGACCGCCCTGATCCGCTTCCATGGAAGAAGCCGAAGGCTGAGGCCGTCAGCAAAGATGCACCGGAGGCACGGCAGGGATGCAGCTGCCAGGAGGCAGAGCAGGCCATGTCACAGCGGGGTCCCTCATTGCTGAAGGTGCCGGTCGTAGCCGACACGGAGGGACTCTGGCTGGGTCCGTCCCCCGCACACGCTGAACCGGAGCAAGCAGAAAGTGCTCCAGACTGGGAGCGGCGGCAACGGCAGCTGCGCAGAGAGATCGATGCCCGAGAGGGGTGTAGAGCGGATGTGCATGCCCGCATGAATATGGAGGAAGATCACCCGCAGCGAGCTACCATCGGGGTCCACAGCGGTGCACCATGTGAAGGTGGCACTAGAGCCCTGCGATTGAGGATGGACTGTTAAGCCGGCGGTCCTCCGCCTAAAAGTTGTCCCCGTTGGGACCACCTGTGTGTTTAAGGTTTAAAAAAGTTTGAAAGATAAAAATGAAAATGATTACCGAACAGTAACCTGATTGTCTGCAACCGTGATTGAACCGGCCGTTGCCGGCACCATTGTCCCCGTGGGGACCAATTGAAAAGTTGCATAGGGAACTCTCTATGAACAGGCCCGAGAACTTGCAGGGCAACCACAAACGTTAAGTGGAATGTAAATATGTTTGTTGTAGCTGTTACCGTTACCACCTCCGGAGAGGCAGGTTGGAGGGAGGGCCCGCAGTGGAGTAGGCTGGGGCCCAGCCACCACAGGAACCGGTGGCTACCCTCTGGAGGGGAAGGACAGATCCCGCTCGGGTAACTTGGTTCAGGACTGGGGTCAAGGGGTGCTGCCTGTTTCTTAGGGGCAGCATCAGGGCCAGGTTACTTGGGTGGGAGAGAGCGGCAGCCGCAACCGTTAAAAATGTTACCGTAACGTTTAAGCAAAGTGCCTCCCGCTGTGGGATGATGTTAATATGCTTGTATGTGTTACCGTTTTATCTTTTCAGAAAAAAAAAAAAAGGAAAATAAAACCGGTGTTGGACGGGCAGCCCGAGGACGGTCTGCGTTTTGCTAAGGGGGAATGTGACGCCCTTGGCAAGCCAGGGGTCACAGGTCATGACACCACCACACACCCCACATTCCCTGCAGGCACACCAAGGTCAAAACACAAATCCTTGTTGCCCTCCTCCAGGGGCTGATGTCCACACCAGGGGGTGGGCCAGGCGGTTGGCTCCGCCCACCGAGGAGTTCACAGTCCTGGAGGCGGGAAAACTAGGCAGTTCAGTTCAGTTTGGGAGTTCAAAGTGAGAGGAAGGAGAAGGAGGACAGTGAGAGTAGTGACAGAGAAAGTGACAGTTTGGAAAGCCTGAAGTTGGTCCGGGTGTGTGCCCCGGACTGAGACAGCAAGGTTGGCAGACGGCGGTGACCGTCTGCAGGAGTGGCCTATTGGAGTCTACCGTAAGGACCGTGGACGGGTGGTGGCCCGGCGGTACCGGACCGGTACACAAAGAGAAGCCAGCACCATTGGCAGGGGCCTTTCGGATCCCGGCAAGGCTTGGAGTCGCCGTGAATTTGCCAAATCCGTCAGTGAAGGGGACCTCCTGGGTCTCTAAACAGCAAAGTCCCGATTGAAGGCAAAGGTCCAACCGTGAGAGAGGGACACCGCCACCGCCAAGGCACCAGTACCTCAGGGCCAGCACCTGTGGGCACAAGAGAGGGCTCCTCCGGCTCATATCCAAGCTGGGGAGCGGGTTACCGGTGGGAATCCATCGCTACCAACAACCGTATTTAGGTGCAGGGAAAAGACAGTCACCACTAACTTGCAGGGAACATCAACACCGCAGCCGTCCGAGGGACCCGTCCAACCAGCCGCTTGTTTACCGTGAACGGTGTCATCATCCTTGGGTTGAGTGAGTACCTCCGTGCTGTGCGGCACAGCGCTGCCCCTGCGTCCCTGCACCCCAACAGGCCCCATAACCCGCCTGTCAACCATCCTAACTCTCTATCATCGGGCCCCGGGACCACCAGACCCCCCTACCCACGGAGGGGAGGGCCAACATCTAGCTGCTCCATACCACCACTCCCGGGATCCCCATACCAAGCAGCGGTGGTGTCCACACAATCACCACAACCGTGGGTGGCGTCACGGACAATAAACAATTCCCAAAACCAAACCCCTATTCACTCACGGGCGAGGAGCAAGGCTCGAGTTCCCCGGGATCCGGCCCATCGCTCAAGCCACCGAGCAGCAGAGGCCGCAGCAGCAGCGGCAGCCGGACCCGAGCAGGGGGAGAGCGCGGCGTCCCCTCCTCCGCCCGCGACAACTTGGCGTCACGAACAGGATCTTACCGCTCTGCCGTCTGGTAGAGGTGCGCCTTGTTACCGCCGGAGGTGTCCGGCCAGAAAATTCCAGAAATCGCCATCTTTGGCGCGAAAAGTTCCCGCTCGAGCGTCTTCTCGAGTAGTGGAGGCGCGAAGGCCAAAACCCCACCCCGATAGAGGAGGAGCCGGAAAAAGGCTAAGGGGGACGAAATGGCGACTGGTCGCATGTGAGCGCGGCTATATAAGCAGGGATGCCAGGACCCTGCGGCCATTGACTGGTTCCTGGAAGAGGCCGCTGCTAAAGATGCTGAGTCCAACCGACAACACCGTTGTCCCCGCGCCTGGCCCCGCAGCGTGGGTGGAAGTCCGGACCGTCCAGCTAAGCAGCTGTCTGCAGGTCCGCATGCAGCTCCTCCTGGAGGAGTGGGAGGCCGACATGGCGGAAGTGGTGGCGGCCATACGGAGACGCGAGGTGGAGGGAGTCTTGGAAGGGAGGGTAAGTGACCCACGCCCCTGTACCCCTAGTGGGTCAGTCATCGCGGCTGAGGGACCCGGTCCATACCCGCTCGCCCTGCTACCTCCCCCGCTACCCGTGTTGGCTGCTGCTGCCCCGCCACTAGGCCCGCTACCACCACCACCGGTAGCGGTACCCTGCCAATCCGCCCCGGCGGACCGACCTGCAGCAGAAGCTCGTGACCGCCCTGATCCGCTTCCATGGAAGAAGCCGAAGGCTGAGGCCGTCAGCAAAGATGCACCGGAGGCACGGCGGGGATGCAGCTGCCAGGAGGCAGAGCAGGCCATGTCACAGCGGGGTCCCTCATTGCTGAAGGTGCCGGTCGTAGCCGACACGGAGGGACTCTGGCTGGGTCCGTCCCCCGCACACGCTGAACCGGAGCAAGCAGAAAGTGCTCCAGACTGGGAGCGGCGGCAACGGCAGCTGCGCAGAGAGATCGATGCCCGAGAGGGGTGTAGAGCGGATGTGCATGCCCGCATGAATATGGAGGAAGATCACCCGCAGCGAGCTACCATCGGGGTCCACAGCGGTGCACCATGTCAAGGTGGCACTAGAGCCCTGCGATTGAGGATGGACTGTTAAGCCGGCGGTCCTCCGCCTAAAAGTTGTCCCCGTTGGGACCACCTGTGTGTTTAAGGTTTAAAAAAGTTTGAAAGATAAAAATGAAAATGATTACCGAGCAGTAACCTGATTGTCTGCAACTGTGATTGAACCGGCCGTTGCCGGCACCGTTGTCTCCGTGGGGACCAATTGAAAAGTTGCATAGGGAACTCTCTATGAACAGGCCCGAGAACTTGCAGGGCAACCACAAACGTTAAGTGGAATGTAAATATGTTTGTTGTAGCTGTTACCGTTACCACCTCCGGAGAGGCAGGTTGGAGGGAGGGCCCGCAGTGGAGTAGGCTGGGGCCCAGCCACCACAGGAACCGGTGGCTACCCTCTGGAGGGGAAGGACAGATCCCGCTCGGGTAACTTGGTTCAGGACTGGGGTCAAGGGGTGCTGCCTGTTTCTTAGGGGCAGCATCAGGGCCAGGTTACTTGGGTGGGAGAGAGCGGCAGCCGCAACCGTTAAAAATGTTACCGTAACGTTTAAGCAAAGTACCTCCCGCTGTGGGATGATGTTAATATGCTTGTATGTGTTACCGTTTTATCTTTTCAGAAAAAAAAAAAAAAGGAAAATAAAACCGGTGTTGGACGGGCAGCCCGAGGACGGTCTGCGTTTTGCTAAGGGGGAATGTGACGCCCTGGGCAAGCCAGGGGTCACAGGTCATGACACCACCACACACCCCACATTCCCTGCAGGCACACCAAGGTCAAAACACAAATCCTTGTTGCCCTCCTCCAGGGGCTGATGTCCACACCAGGGGGTGGGCCAGGCGGTTGGCTCCGCCCACCGAGGAGTTCACAGTCCTGGAGGCGGGAAAACCAGGCAGTTCAGTTCAGTTTGGGAGTTCAAAGTGAGAGGAAGGAGAAGGAGGACAGTGAGAGTAGTGACAGAGAAAGTGACAGTTTGGAAAGCCTGAAGTTGGTCCGGGTGTGTGCCCCGGACTGAGACAGCAAGGTTGGCAGACGGCGGTGACCGTCTGCAGGAGTGGCCTATTGGAGTCTACCGTAAGGACCGTGGACGGGTGGTGGCCCGGCGGTACCGGACCGGTACACAAAGAGAAGCCAGCACCATTGGCAGGGGCCTTTCGGATCCCGGCAAGGCTTGGAGTCGCCGTGAATTTGCCAAATCCGTCAGTGAAGGGGACCTCCTGGGTCTCTAAACAGCAAAGTCCCGATTGAAGGCAAAGGTCCAACCGTGAGAGAGGGACACCGCCACCGCCAAGGCACCAGTACCTCAGGGCCAGCACCTGTGGGCACAAGAGAGGGCTCCTCCGGCTCATATCCAAGCTGGGGAGCGGGTTACCGGTGGGAATCCATCGCTACCAACAACCGTATTTAGGTGCAGGGAAAAGACAGTCACCACTAACTTGCAGGGAACATCAACACCGCAGCCGTCCGAGGGACCCGTCCAACCAGCCGCTTGTTTACCGTGAACGGTGTCATCATCCTTGGGTTGAGTGAGTACCTCCGTGCTGTGCGGCACAGCGCTGCCCCTGCGTCCCTGCACCCCAACAGGCCCCATAACCCGCCTGTCAACCATCCTAACTCTCTATCATCGGGCCCCGGGACCACCAGACCCCCCTACCCACGGAGGGGAGGGCCAACATCTAGCTGCTCCATACCACCACTCCCGGGATCCCCATACCAAGCAGCGGTGGTGTCCACACAATCACCACAACCGTGGGTGGCGTCACGGACAATAAACAATTCCCAAAACCAAACCCCTATTCACTCACGGGCGAGGAGCGCCGCTCGAGTTCCCCGGGATCCGGCCCATCGCTCAAGCCACCGAGCAGCAGAGGCTGCAGCAGCAGCCGGACCCGAGCAGGGGGAGAGCGCGGCGTCCCCTCCTCCGCCCGCGACAACTTGGCGTCACGAACAGGATCTTACCGCTCTGCCGTCTGGTAGAGGTGCGCCTTGTTACCGCCGGAGGTGTCCGGCCAGAAAATTCCAGAAACCGCCATCTTTGGCGCGAAAAGTTCCCGCTCGAGCGTCTTCTCGAATAGTGGAGGCGCGAAGGCCAAAACCCCACCCCGATAGAGGAGGAGCCGGAAAAAGGCTAAGGGGGACGAAATGGCGACTGGTCGCATGTGAGCGCGGCTATAGAAGCAGGGATGCCAGGACCCTGCGGCCATTGACTGGTTCCTGGAAGAGGCCGCTGCTAAAGATGCTGAGTCCAACCGACAACACCGTTGTCCCCGCGCCTGGCCCCGCAGCGTGGGTGGAAGTCCGGACCGTCCAGCTAAGCAGCCGTCTGCAGGTCCGCATGCAGCTCCTCCTGGAGGAGTGGGAGGCCGACATGGCGGAAGTGGTGGCGGCCATACGGAGACGCGAGGTGGAGGGAGTCTTGGAAGGGAGGGTAAGTGACCCACGCCCCTGTACCCCTAGTGGGTCAGTCATCGCGGCTGAGGGACCCGGTCCATACCCGCTCGCCCTGCTACCTCCCCCGCTACCCGTGTTGGCTGCTGCTGCCCCGCCACTAGGCCCGCTACCACCACCACCGGTAGCGGTACCCTGCCAATCCGCCCCGGCGGACCGACCTGCAGCAGAAGCTCGTGACCGCCCTGATCCGCTTCCATGGAAGAAGCCGAAGGCTGAGGCCGTCAGCAAAGATGCACGGCGGGGATGCAGCTGCCAGGAGGCAGAGAAGGCCATGTCACAGCGGGGTCCCTCATTGCTGAAGGTGCCGGTCGTAGCCGACACGGAGGGACTCTGGCTGGGTCCGTCCCCCGCACACGCTGAACCGGAGCAAGCAGAAAGTGCTCCAGACTGGGAGCGGCGGCAACGGCAGCTGCGCAGAGAGATCGATGCCCGAGAGGGGTGTAGAGCGGATGTGCATGCCCGCATGAATATGGAGGAAGATCACCCGCAGCGAGCTACCATCGGGGTCCACAGCGGTGCACCATGTCAAGGTGGCACTAGAGCCCTGCGATTGAGGATGGACTGTTAAGCCGGCGGTCCTCCGCCTAAAAGTTGTCCCCGTTGGGACCACCTGTGTGTTTAAGGTTTAAAAAAGTTTGAAAGATAAAAATGAAAATGATTACCGAACAGTAACCTGATTGTCTGCAACCGTGATTGAACCGGCCGTTGCCGGCACCGTTGTCCCCGTGGGGACCAATTGAAAAGTTGCATAGGGAACTCTCTATGAACAGGCCCGAGAACTTGCAGGGCAACCACAAACGTTAAGTGGAATGTAAATATGTTTGTTGTAGCTGTTACCGTTACCGCCTCCGGAGAGGCAGGTTGGAGGGAGGGCCCGCAGTGGAGTAGGCTGGGGCCCAGCCACCACAGGAATCGGTGGCTACCCTCTGGAGGGGAAGGACAGATCCCGCTCGCGTAACTTGGTTCAGGACTGGGGTCAAGGGGTGCTGCCTGTTTCTTAGGGGCAGCATCAGGGCCAGGTTACTTGGGTGGGAGAGAGCGGCTGTCAACCATCCTAACTCTCTATCATCGGGCCCCGGGACCACCAAACCCCCCTACCCACGGAGGGGAGGGCCAACATCTAGCTGCTCCATACCACCACTCCCTGGATCCCCATACTGAGCAGCGGTGGTGTCCACACAATCACCACAACCGTGGGTGGCGTCACGGACAATAAACAATTCCCAAAACCAAACCCCTTTTCACTCATGGGCGCGGAGCGCCGCTCGAGTTCCCCGGGATCCGGCCCATCACTCGAGCCACCGAGCAGCAGAGGCCGCAGCAGCAGCGGCAGCCGGACCCGAGCAGGGGGAGAGCGCGGCGTCCCCTCCTCCGCCCGTGACATTAAGCCTGTCTGCGGTAGCCATTTTTAGAGCTGCTAGGTGACCACTGACAGGGCCACATTACAGCTGCCTATATTGGCATACATTGGCGATCACTATAGTCTATGGAGCTGTTCATGTGTCTGAGGTGTTTACAAGATGCCCTGGCCTATCAGGTTGTCACAGGGTATTGTGCAATCTGCCCTTCTGCACAGTATCCGCATCCTCCTTGGTTACGGATCCCGGTCCTTTGGTGTTGCTAACAGCTTAGCCAGTCAAAATCCTAGGAAAACTTTGCACCTTACCCACCAGACACACCATTGGGGGGCCTGAAGGGAATAGGGCCGCCCATATGGGGGGTTGGTAGGGGAAAGTGACAGAGTGGAAAAGAGTTGAGCAGTGACTCTCAAGGAGAGAGGTCACAGTTCAGGAGCAGGGCTCCTTGTGTACTAGGTGGCAGACGTTGGTCTGGGCCTGGTAGGAGCTGAACCCCGGTCGCAGGGGATCGTGTCAAGGGGCACGAACTGCCGAGGAGGGCAGCCGGCGGCCTTGAGCCATCTCCGGGCAGGGGCCAGGGCATGACGGGGTACGTGGACCCTAGGCCGGGAAGTAGCTTCACGCGTCCTGGTAATTTATCCGACGGGGGTGAAGACTTCAAGATTCATCCCCAACCCGCTTCAAAATCGGGGTACTAGCGCAACGAAGGGATAGGGCTTTTCCACAAAACAGTCCAAGAAAATGCCACGCATGAAGCCTGGGAGCAAGCTCACTTCGTTAGCCATACGGGTCAGCGGGACCCGAATAGTTCCATATTATAGGGTCCAATAGAGAGAAGGTGCCACGGAAATGGTCCCAGGCTAACAAGCAACACCAAAGGCACGGATCCATGCGTGCTCCCTCCCTGCTGCAGCGGTGCTCAGAATTCTGGTTTACAAGCTGTCGGTGTCAGTATTCTTGGACTGAGTGAGTACGCTGAAAGAGCCCCCTCCTCTTCCCAACGTCACCCTGTCACCAACACCCAACAGGCCCCGGGGCACAAACCCCCTACCCACGGAGGGATTAAACATCCTGCTGCTATACCATCGCCACTGGGCTCCCCAACAGCAGCGGTGGTCTCCCACATTACCACGCACCATGGGTGGTGCCATGAACTTCTAACTCCCCTGTATATACCCCCCCTTCTTAACTTTGAGTGTCCGTGTGAACCCCCGGGTCCGGAGACCCCTCGAGCCACCGCGGTTCCGGATCCGAGCGGCTCGGCTGCTGGCACGGGGCGGTACATTTATTTGTGGACCGAGTTGCAGAAAGCACATGCTCGCCATTTATTACTGTATGACCGATAGGAGAACCTAGGATTGTTTTTACATGATGAAACACTGATAGTAAAACCTGACATGAGCCAAAAAACAGTCTGCACACAACTATAAATGTGAATGAGGCCTTACAGTAGCTGACAGACTCAGGTGCCTCCAATGGGCTGCTGCTGCTTCAGCTGCTGTTTGATAATGATATACAGCAATCATAGTAGTTAAGGTTTTTAATATTTAACAATATTCAATAAACAGAATATGCCTTCACCATATTCACAGCACATAAACAATGACAATGACCAGCGCTCTCCAAAAGGTGGCGCCAAAGAGATGGTGGAACTGTGTCACCACAGTCTCTGTTCCTGACCGGGTGGATTTCTCTGCAACCCACACCCCCACTGGGCGTCCGTAACCAAGGAAACGAATCTCCATTTCCACAAATCTGCTCCGTTCCGGGAGGTCTGATGCAGGCGGTGCGTCCACAGCCGGGATTCCTGCCGGTAACCTGCAGCCAGCTGTCGGGGTCACCTGTGAAATCAAAGAATGAACAGGTAATGACAACACTGACCTCTCCATAGGAGCGAGAGCAGCCTGTCGTCACATTACACGAGCTGGTATGGAGGCACATGGCTCTGCTGGCCTGGAAAACAGGGAGGGCAGGAATGTCTGTGAAAACATGAAGCTTCTTCCAATTTGTAGTAAGTTTTTAGGTTTGGGATAAATAAATTGCACATTATGTGTATGTGTATGTATGTATGTATGTATATGTACATTTATACACAAACACCATGCATATAGCGCCAGATATATGCAAAACTGGTGCCAGTAGTTTTGGAGACAGGTGTATTTATTTTTGGGATGGAGAGAGTTATTTTTTTTTGTATAGTGTTTTTTTTTTTTTCTAATGCATTTTTATTTTTTTATAATTTAGTATACAGGGTTTTGTGGGGTGTGTGGTGTGTGTGTGGTTTTTTTTTTTTTTTTTTTTTTTTTGCTCAGTAGGACCTGCAGAGAATACATTATTTGGCTATGTGCGCACTTTGCATCGAGCTAGTTGCAGTTCAAAAAGCATCCTCTGGCAGAAAGGACAATGCTTTTGGCTTTAAAAAGTTGAGTTTTTGCCCAAATTTATGCAAATTAAATGCAGCGTTTTGAACAGCAAAGTGCGCACAAGAAAGCTCAATGTCCCATTGACTTTGCTTGAAAAAGCAGAACGCAAGCATTTTTGGCATGAAAACGCTGCAGTTGGAAAAGCAGGTAAAAAAGCAATGTGCGCACATAGCCTTAGCATATTCACATTATTTAGCAACTATCATGTGTAGCGACAAAAAAAAAACAAAAAATAAAGTTGCAGTATCTCACAGCACTTGTAATGAATAGCCTACCTGTATCTTGTAGCTGATGTACATCAGCAATGAATGGTATATATATATATATATATATATATATATATATATATATATATATATATATATATATATATATATATATATATATAAAAACATTTTATTTATTATTTATTATCTTCAGTGAAAAAATGAGGATGTGAATCTGTGACCCCCTTTTTTTTTTTTTTGTGCTTTGTACTGTTTGTTTTTTTGTTTTACTCTACTGTTTTTTTTTCTTTTAATTTTTTTTTTTTTATTTTTTCCAATAGTAAATGTGTTTTTAGCCAAAAACTTAGTGGCTAGATGTTTTGAGTTAGTGAAATATGAAACACAATACAGATTGTGATTTGTTATTGCTGTGTATGGTTTTTTTTTTTTTTGTTTCTTTGGCGCATTTATTTTCCCAAATCATTGTATACATTGTGCCACCATAGGATGAAGTCACTGCTGCTGCCTCAGTGACCAGACCTGTGCTCACCATCATTATTTGCAGTGATCTTTGCTGAGTAGTCATGTTATTGCGGCTGCTCCACACCAGTGAATACATTTTACTGATTTAGCCCTGATGCCTAGTTCTCTGTGCACTGGTTATCACTAGTGATGAGCAGCCACTACCATGCTCGGGTGCTCAGTACTCGTAACTAGTGATGAGCGGGCACTATCATGCTCGGGTTCTACGAACTCATAACTACGGTACTGATGAGCAAGTACTACCATACTTGGGTGCTCTGTACTTGTAACTAGTGATGTGTGCACTACCATGCATAGGTGCCCGGTACTCATAACTAGTGATGAGCGAGCACTACCATGCTTGTATGCTCGGTACTCATTAAGGGTATGTGCGCACGTGTGCGTATTACATGCAGTTACGCTGCGTTCTGCACCGCAGCGTAACTGCATGCGTCTTGCGTCCCCTGCACAATCTATGGAGATTGTGCAGGAGCCGTGCGCACGTGGCATGTTAGAACGCAGCGATTCGGCTGCTTGCCGAATCGCTGCGTTCTAAGATGTGACATGTCACTTCTTTCGTGCGTTCTGCATGCTGTCTAGGGAGAGGCAGCAGGCAGAGCGCACGAATCTGCCGATACCATGCGCTTCAGAACGCAGCTTTTCAGCTGCGCTCTGAAGCGCACATTTTCGGTGCGGTGCAGAGCGCACACGTGCGCACATAGCCTAAGAGCAGTTTGATGCTTGGATGGGCTTGATGCAAGTACTCAAGTATTAAGGCTGCTTTACACGCAGCGACATCGCTAGCGAAAGCACCCGTCCCCCTGTCGTTTGTGCGTCACGGGCAAATCGCTGCCCGTGGCAAACAATATCGCCGGTATGCGTCACACATACTTGCCTTCCTAGCGACGTCGCTGTGTGTGGCAAACAACCTCCTTTTTTTTTTTTTTTTTTTTAAGGGGGCAGTTCATGCGCCATCACAGTGACATCACACGGCAGGCGTCCAATAGAAGCGGAGGGGCGAAGACCAGCTGCATTAACGACACGCCCACCTCGCCGGAGGACGCAGGAACGCTGTTGTTCGCTACGTGTGACACCCTGGAACGACTATGTGTGCTGCCTCAGGAACAATCTGATATTGTTGCAGGAACAATCTGCGTCCAGCAACGATATTTGGGAAAGGAACGACGTATCAACGATTAGGTGAGTATTTTTGATCGTTAGCGGTCGCTCGTAGGTGTCAGGCAACGACGTCGCTAACGAGGCCTGATGTGCGTCACGAATTCTATGACCCCAGCGATATCTCGGTAGCGATGTCGCTGCATGTAAATCGGCCTTTATAGAAGTGGGGAACTCTAGCATTTTTCTGGGAAATCTTCCGGAAAAATGCCTATGGCTATGTGCGCACTAGGCGTTTTGTCACGCTGCGTTTTTTGTGCGTTTGTCCGCAAAAAAACGCACAAAAAGCACACCCGCAGTAAAAACACGATGCGTTTTTTGGCTGCGTTTTTCCTCACTGCTTTTTTTATGCGTTTTTTTTCAGTGAACAATGCTATTAAAGATTGTTGAAAAAAAAAAAAAGGTCTGATGTCATTTCCTTCTTCAATATGTTCATCATTGTCCACTAATGTATGCAGGAGAGCAGACAGCTGCAGAACTACAAGGCTCAGCATCCTCCATCCAGGACTGTAGGCAGGAGTTTTTTGCCCTCCAAAAAATGACGTGGGCTTTGCCATATTTTTGTATGATAGCCAGGTACAGCAGGCAGGTACGGGCTGCCCCCAACCCCCAGCTGCCTATTTGTACCCAGCTGGAAAAAAAATATATAGGGAAGCCCCTTTTTTTTTTTTTTTTTTTTTTAATTTCATGAAATAATTTAAAAAAAAAAATGACGTGTGTCCAGCCAGGTACGTTAGGCAGCTGGGGATTGGAAACCACAGCGCAGGATGCCCATGCTTTCTGGGCACCCCCAATACGAATTGCAGTCTGTGGCCACCTCGGAAAATTGCACTTTCATAGAAGCGCCATCTTCTGGCGCTGTATCCAACTCTTCCAGCTGCCCTGGTGACGGGTGGCTTGCTGGGTAATAATGGTGTTAGGGCTGACTGTATATTATCAGCTGGCCCTAAGCCCGAAATTCATGGTGTCACGCCAATATTAGACATGGCCACCATGAATTTCTAGTAAAGATATAAAAAAAAAAAAAATACAACACACAGAAAAATATTTTTATTAGAAATAAAACACAACACAATTAGTGACTCCATCTTTATTGAAATAAAGATCCCCTCCCCTTTCGCAGTAATCCTGGGTCAAGGGTCCCACGCCGTCCAATCCGGATCCAATATCATCTGATCGGTTTGCTGGAAGGCTCAGATCAGATGATGTGTCAGGTTCAAAGACCTGAATCACATGACACAGCAGCTGATTGTATAAAAGCCGTTTATACAATCAGCTGATACATCAGTGAAGAAAAAAAAAAAAAATACACACGTCTGTGCTGACTCCTGTCTGATCGCTACAGGAGCTGCCGGTAATCGTCTGATGAAGTCTCCTGAGGGCATCAGCTGATAGTTTAGCCGGCCGGGTAGTAAAAAGCCGGCCTCACCGCTGTCACTGTTAGCTGATTCCGTCAGGTGATCGCATCAGGTGATCAGCTCCAGGTCCTGCAGCTATCGGACATGCTCAGGAGTCTGCACCCAGCTGGAGCGGGGGTGGCGGCACCGGGAGAGGAGCTGGGAGCGGACATGGCACCGGGAGTCTGCAAACAGGTGAGTATGACTTTTTTTTTTTTTTTTTTTTTCCCTACTGTTCACTTTTGATTTCGTAGCCGCTTCCATCTCCCGTCCGTACATGGCGCCGCACGGGAGCGGACATGGCACAGGACTGGAGGTGGACGCAGCGGTGACAGTACCGGGGGGGATTCATGCTTCTGTGTTTACCAACAGAAGGAATCCTCTTCCTGTACTTGTCATTCTAGTACTCACCCCATGCGTTTATAGCTGCGTTTTTAGTCATAGAAGCGCAGCTATATCTGCAATTTGCGTGTTTGAACATCTCGCTGAACTCAATGGGTGGAAAACGCGGTGAAAAACGCAAAAATAATTACCATGCTGCGTTTTGGTGTTCACCACAAAATCGCAGCTACAAAAAAACGCTGTGTGCAGACAGCACTTCTGAAAACCCATAGACTTTGCTGGGGAAGCAATGTCACAGCGTTTTCGGCACAAAACATGGTAAAAAACGCCGCTAAAAACGTCTAGGGCGCACAGGGCCTATCTGAGCATCCAACTGCTCTTAACTAGTAGTGAGCACCCAAGCATGATAGTACTCACTCATCACTAGTTATTTCCGTGTTCTGGGTAGAGCAGCTGCAATAACATGGCTACTCGGTTCAGATCGATCATTCCAGTTGATCAAGGGAAATTGTAGCTAGTGCCCAAGCACTACGCTTCATTAAAATGTTGGCGAGCTAAACCTACAGGGAAGTGCCCAGTTCACAGTTACGGCCATAGTCTACTTTGGCCTGGAGATGCTGTATTTGTGGTATGTCCATGTAGTGTTCTAACACTTACACTCCACACAAAAAAATAGCATTAAGGAAAAAAAAAAAAAAACATTTATACACTAATACATGTTTGAAAAATAAAATGGACACATTCCATATAAGCCTTGTTTTGTATGAGTCTTAAGGAAGGCAGCGCTGGAGTTAGGTGTAACTAATGCTTGTGCCCCGATGAGTTTTTAGTGAGTGTTTGATGCTGTTTATTTTCATCTCGTCAAAAACGCAGCGCCTCTACAGTTTTAGTAAACTGGATGGGATTTAGGCGAAAGACCCCACTTTGCGTTTCCACCTGCGTTTCAGGTGCTTTTTGGGTCTGTTTTCAGAAGCACCTTTTTCCTACCAAAATGCTTGCGTTTTCATTTCCCATCAAAATCAATCGCAAATGTGTTTTTTTTTTTTTTTTTTTTTGTTTTTTTTTTTCCCGACCCCACTTTGCGTTTCTAAACGCATCTTTGAATTTGCATATTTTGTGGCAAAAACCATGCGTTCAAAGAAGCAGCATGTCAATTGTTTTTGCCATTTTGGCTGCGTTTTGCTAACATTGAAGTCAATGAGAAATGGCAAAAAACAAGAATCCTTCAAATTCCAGCGTTTTACCTGCTTTTCATGTGCAGAAAACATGCGTTTTGGACAGTAAAATAATGATTTCATATGTCCCTTTACACACATATAGTCCGACAATATTAAATTTAAAAATAATAATTTATTGCTATTTTAGCAATAAATAGTATGTTACCGCTATAATTTTAATCAATATTTCTGTTTTCTTTATTTCTAAAATTGTGGGGGTTTTTTTTATGTCAACTGACGCAATGATGTGTAAGGCTAAGTTCACACATCCTGTGTTTTCAATCCGTCAGGTCCGTCAGCAACGGATCAGTCATTTTCAAGATGTCAACTGATGCAACTGATGTGTTTTTCACAGGATTCCTTTCACAGGAATCCTGTGAAAAAACGGATCAGTTGCGTCCGTTACATCCGCTGTGCGTCCGTTTTTTGACGGATCAGTCATGATCCGTCTGTGTTTGGGACAGCCCAGTGGGCGTGCCAAGCATGCTGGGCATGCTCAGTAGAGCATGACGGAATCCTGCGCTGGATTCCGTTGTAAGACGGATTACGACGGAATCCAGCACCATAGACATGCATTACAAGCTTGACGGATGGCGACGGATTCCTGCGCGGCGCGTTAATTTTGACGGCCCGAAAAAACGTTACATTCTGCGTTGCTCCCCGCTCGGCGGTCAGTCAAAAACGACGGACCGCGACGCAGCGGATGCAACGCAGGGTCATCAGTCGCAATCCGTCACTAATAGAAGTCTATGGGGAAATACAGGATTCCTGCAAAATATTTTGCAGGATTCCGTAATTCCTCAAGGCTACGGATTGTGACTGATGCAAAACACAGGATGTGTGAACTTAGCCTTATTTCACAGGATTCTGTTCACAGGAATCCTGTGAAGAAACTGATCTGTCGCGTCCATTATATCCGCTGTGCGTCCATTTTTTTTGACGGATCCGTCGTGATCCGTTGTTTTTGGGACAAGCCGATGGGTGTGCCAAACATGCTTTTTTTTTTTTTTTGGTTTTTTTTTTGCCGCTCCAAAAAACGTTACATTCAGTGTTGCTCCCACCAGACTGTCAATCAGTAAACGACTGATCCATCACGCGGCGAATGCAACGCAGGTCCATCAGTCGCTCATAGAAGTCTATGGGGGAAAAACTGATTCCTGCAAAATATTTTGCAGGATACAGTAATTCCTCAATGCGACGGAAGCAAAACAACGGAAGTGTGAACGTAGCCTAAGCTCACACAGGGCATCTTTTCATGCAACTTGGTGCGTTTTTGACATCCTAAGGCTATGTGCCCACGGGACTCTGTATCTGCGGATTTTTCTGCATCAAAATCCGCAGCTTTCCCCCGGAATCCGCACCTTTTCTTAGGTGCGGATTTTGCAATATTTTTTTTTTTTTTTTTTTTCCTCAGTTGAATAGGCAAAATCCGCAACGAAAATCCGCAACAATAATTGACATGCTGCAGATTTTTCCGCACGAAAATCCGCACAATTTCCGTTGCGGAAAAATCCGCAGCGTGGGCACAGCATTTCCCAAATACCATAGAAATGGCTGGGGAGTAGCTGTGCTGCAGATTTCTGGAAAATCCGCGGCTTTTCCGCGAGAAATCCGCCGCAAAATCCGCGCATTTTCCGCAGCATGGGCACATAGCCTTAAGATGCATGCATTTCCTTCCTCCATCAAAGTCTGAGATTTCTATTTTGCCGTCCACACTGGGCATTTATTGTTGGCTGCATCTTGGCTGTGTTTTTGGAGATGCAGCATGTCAATTCTTTTTGCATTTTTTCCAGCGTTTTGGAGCCCTTCCAGTCAATAGATTTGACTTAAAAACGCGTAAGGCAAATTTTTTTTTTTTTTGTTGCGTTTTGCCGCAGTGTGTTTTTGCTGCATTTTGATGCACTGGCAAAAAGATGCCACATGTAAACATAGCCTTAAAGTATGACACAAAAATAGAGACAAAAGCCACAGCGTCAAAAACAGGATAAAAACGTATGTTTAAACGCACACAAAATTGCGGGAACGTAGCCTAAGGCTACTTTCATACATCCGGTTTGAGCCGTGGGCTCAATCCGGCTGTGAAACCTATGCAACGGATGCGGCGAAAACACCGCATCCTTTGCATAAGTTTTTACATGCGGCCGGTCCGTTTTTTTTTCCGGTTGCGGCATGCTATTGAGCATGCGCAGTGGAAGAAACGGCATGCGGCGGCCAGATGCGTTTTTTTCCGCATCGCGCCGCATCCGGCGTCCATAGGCATGCATTGAAAAATGCGCCGCAGCGGCCGGATGCGGCGCTATGCGTCTTTTTGTTTTTTTTTTTGCCGGAGCAAAAAACGTTGCAGGCAACGTTCCATCCGGCCGCGGCATCGGCTAAATCTGCCGCATGCGGCAAAAAACGGACCGAACGCACGCCCATGCGGCACAAATACGGCACTAATGTAAGTCTATGCAAAAAAAAATGCAACCGGCGGCAAAAAAAACGGTTGTGGTTTTTCTGCAGAGCGCCGTATTGTGCCGCAGAGCAAAAACCGGATGTGTGAAAGTAGCCTAAGAGGCTTGCACTTATGATGCATATTTTTGTACAATGATGTATGGGGACAACTGCAAATTTTTTTTTTTTTTTTTTTTTACTTGTGTGTATTTTTTGCAATTTGAAAAGTGCCAAAATTTTGCCACATTTAAAGTGGATTTTATGCCAGAATTAGGGCTCATGCGCACGTTGCGTAATTGCATGCGTCCTGCGTCCCTGCACAATCTCGAAGATTGTGCATGATACGTGCGTACGATGCTTTTATGAACGCAGCGATTTGGGTGCTAAAATTTTGACCCAAATCCGTGCGTTCATAAAATGAGCATGTCAATTATTCCGTGTGCTATGGATGCAGCTCCCGCTCTGTCTATGGTGGGGGGCAGCAGCCAGAGCGCATGAAATCGGCTTTTTTTAACAAAAATACTTTATCCATTATGCAGTGTTTCTAAAGCTATTTGAAGCGCACATAGGCTGTCAAATCGCTGCAGAATATTCAGCAGTTGCGTGCGCATGAGCCCTTATTGCGCAAATTGCTTGATGGGTTGGGCCCAAGTGTGCTGTTTGTTCAATCATGTGTGCATGAAAAGGAATGCTGGCTACAAAAAAAATAAATAAATTTGCTTTGCTGCAGAAAATGTGTCTAACATTGCTGTGTTCATTCCCAGCAAAACCTATGGGTTTTAAAAAAATGCTGTGTGCACACTGCGTTTTTGTTTGTTTGTTTTCTGGCTTATACCTGCGGATTTTCCGCTGCGGAATTAATGAGCATGTCACTTCTTTTCCGCAGGTACCTGCAGTGTTTGCTATAGATAATGGTAAAAATCCGCAGGGACCAACCAGCGTAAAAATGGCGGCAAAACTGCACCAAACCACAGTAAAACTGCATGCGGATTTCGTTGCCTTTTTTCTTTACAGCAAGATTCTTTTAGAGGGTCCGGTTTTTCCTTAAGAAAAAGACACTTTCTAGTGCGCACATGGCCTTATGGTCATGTCACACACAACGACCGCAACAACATCGCTGCTAAGTCACCATTATCTGTGACGTAGCAGCGACCTTGCTAGCGATGTCGCGGTGTGTGACATCCAGCAACAACCTGGCCCCTGCTGTGAGGTCGCTGGTTGTTGCTGAATGTCCTGGACCATTTTTTTTTTTTTTTTTTTTTTTTTTGGGGTCGTTGCTCTCCCGCTGTGAAGCACACATCTCTGTGTGTGACAGCGAGAGAGGGCAACGAACTGAATGTGCAGGGAGCCGGCTTCTGCGGACGCTGGTAACCAAGGTAAATATCGGGTAACCAAGCAAGCTTGGTTACCAGCGTCCACAGTTTCTAGAAGCCGACTCCCTGCACACGTAGTCAAGATAAAATATAAGCAAACCGGTTTGCTTATTAACCCGATGTGTACTCTGGCTACGAGTGCAGGGAGCCAGCGCTAAGCGGTGTGTGCTGGTAACCAAGGTAAATATCGGGTAACCAAGCGAAGCACTTTGCTTGGTTACCCGATATTTACCTTAGTTACCCAAGTGCAGCATCGCTTCCACGCGTCGCTGCTGGCTAGGGGTTGCTGGTGAGATCTGCCTGTTTGACAGCTCACCAGCGACCATGTAACGACGCAGCAGCAATCTTGATGAGGTCAGATCGTCGTCGTGATCGGTGCTGCGTCACTACGTGTGACCTAGGCTTTAGGCTATTTTTTCTTTGTAATTGTTGATGCTTGTCTTCAAATGCAAAATGCTTTAGGTGTCTTTTTGTGTTTTACTTATAGATTTCTCTATGGTAAGAAAAATACACCTAAATACACAATATACCACTAAATACACCTGTTTAAAAACGGCAGCAAGATAATAAATGTTTGTAGAAAATATGATATATATATGACTTTTTTTTCTTTTTTTTTTTTTTTTTTTTTTTCAAAGAAATGTTGCAAAAGACAGTGATTGCAATCAATCATCCGATGGCCTTGAATATCAGAAGCATAGCTCCCCCAGAAGTGCAACATAACTAGCCAAGAAAATGCAGTTACTAGGAGTAGAAGAGAAAATAAATATTACTCTTATGTGGTTTTTTTTTCTTAGGACTGAAGCCTGCGGAGTCTCTTCCAAAGTCAATTTGGGCAAGGTGAGAAGCTTCCTTCCTGTAGAAATGCATTCTCTGATTATTTTAATATCTTAAACTGTTTTTTTTCGCCACGCACAAGTGTCAATTTCTTATTACATTTCTATAGTTTGATTTCTTTGCCTGTGTGAATTCGATAAATTGTTACCAACATCTGCTGAGAAATTCATGTCAATAGCAGCTTTAGAAATATATTTACTTAGGAAATTGGTGACGCGTTCAATACTTAGTTCACCCGATGTATATA